>NC_136264.1:121857257-122237257 GCF_964187855.1 Myxine glutinosa | reverse complement strand
CCTCATGTGCCCATTCAATCATGTCATACCCTCTCTTATGTCTCTTTCATATGTCCTTTTTGGACGGGCATCTCCTTCCATCACAGAAAGTTGCAAACGTCACTCCTATATCCATAAAGAAGGGTTCCAAAAGGGATCTCAACTATAGACTTGTCAGCATTCTCCCCATCATAAGCAAAGTAATAGGGTCCATCTTTGCAGCTGACCTCAGACACTATCTCCTTCCTAACTCGCAAGTCTCTGACAACCAGTTTCACTTCCAACCTGACCATTTAACCTTGGATAAGTTACTCCTGACACATAGTTAGGCAGTTAAGAGGAAGCATCGTTCATTTTTGCAGGAAAGCACCAAATTTGGCACAGATGTAGTATGGACCTATACAATTGTTTTCCTGAGGGGCACCCAAAAATTCAGAAAATTCAAAAAATCAAAAAAAATGTCCTGGATGCCGTGAAAAAGGGGAGAAAACGGGTATTGATTCGAACTGTAGATTCTGATATTGTGGTCTTGGCAATAGCTTGGCAATAGCAAATGTGGTCTTGGCTACTTTACCTACCAGTCACACAGTGTGGAGGAACTCTGGATTGCCATTGGCACTGGTAAAAGCTACCGCTACCTTGCCATCCATAAAATTGCCACCGGCCTTGGCCGCAGGAAGTCCGAGTCTAGAAAGATATGTTGCCATCCTCTATGACCGGACTACCGAGATAAAGACAGTGAATGACATGCGCCGACACTTGTTCACGAAGAAGGCAAGAACAATTGATCACATTCCCCCAACAGCAGACGCCTTCGAACAACACCTAAAACGTGCATGTTTTCAGGCTGGACACGTATGGAGTCAGGCACTTGTGCCCTACCCAGAACTTCCATCACCAGCTGATTGGGGCTGGATGAAAACAGGGACTTCTTGGACACCAATTTGGACCACAATACCACTGATACAGGAGGCATGTTCAGAGCTTACGAGCTGCCATTGTAAGTCGGCCTGTAAAGGCAACTGTAAATGCTCCAGGGCAAATCTGCCCTGCACATCACTGTGTGACTGCGATGGACAGTGCTTGTAGTACTACGCATCTGTGCGAGAGCCTCCACCTTTCAAGTGCCCACAATATTTTAAGTTAAAACTGCAACTGTGTGTAACTTTGATTAATTAATACCATTCCATTGTTATCAGAGACCAATAAAACAATGTGTATCACTTGGAATTGAAATTTTATCTAAAATACTATGAGAGATTCAAGGAAAATGGAAACACCATGGCGGCCATCTTGAAATTAAAGATGATGGATGCCAATCTTTATGCAATTGATCCCATTGGATTCAGAGACCATGAAAACATGGGGTAAGACACTGGAACTGTGGTGTTATCACTCATAGTATAGAAGTTATTGAGGGAAATAGGTCACAGAGGGCGGTCATGTTGAAATTCAATATGGCGGCCACCAGGGGTTCTGAATTTTTGGGCGCCCCTCAGGAAAACAATTGTATAGGTCCATACTACATCTGTGCCAAATTTGGTGCTTTCCTGAAAAAATGAACGATACGCCCTATTTTTCGGTCTTAACTGCCTTAGTACACAGTAGTGGACGAATGCCCTGAACCATAAACGGTTAGAGCCATCTCTTAGGATATCTCTTGAGCCTTGGAAACTGTCTGGCATCCAGCCTTGGTTTCTTACTTGTCTTCATTAGGCATTCAGGCCCCCCTGCAAAAGTGGTTGTGCTGTCCTTTCCCATGATCTTTCCCTTCAGCCAGGATGTCGACAAGGCAACATTTTAGGACTTAATGTTTCATAATTTCGATCAATAGTCTGTCTAATTATGTTAAAATAACTTTACTATTGTGCTAATGACTCCACCCTGTGCATAATGATACTGTGCATCAAACTTGTGAAAAGAATGGAGCTGCTGAATCCCTTTCATCAGACCTGGACAAGATAAGCCACTGGTCAGTTACTTGGAATGACCTACAATGCTGGCAAGTCACATGCTCTCGCACTGTCTCTCCACAAGGATCAGCAATCAACCAATCTATTCAATATCTTTCTATGGAAGAGGTGCAAACCTTAGGGACTCTTTGGCGTCACTATCTACCGTAACCTTTCATAGGAGGATCACATCACCAAGATAGCATCAAAGGTGAGTCACTGTATGGGTGTTCTACATAGAGCTAAGTTATTCCTGAGCTGTACTAAGCTCATCACAGATTTCATACAGTGCTTCGGGTGCAGCCCGAAGTGGAGATCGGTTTCTGAGGTTTGGGACATGGAATGTAGGGACAATGACAGGGAGATCAGGAGAAGTGGTGGAAGTATTGGTCAGAAGAAGAGTGGACATATGTTGTGTGCAAGAGACGAGATGGAAGGGAAGTGGTGTGAGAATGGTGAAGAGTAGGCAGGGACAGAAATACAAGTTTGTGTGGCAAGGGTGCCCGGAGGGCATGAATGGTGTTGGTGTCCTGTTTTCTGAGGAGTTTGTAGACAGTGTGGTGAGTGTGACTAGAGTGAGTGATAGGTTGATGATGGTGAAAATGATGATTGGAAAGCTCTTGGTGAACGTCATCTCGGGATATGCTCCGCAGGTTGGTCGAAGCGATGAAGAGAAGGACAAGTTCTGGTGTGCGATAGAGAAGCTGATGGAAAACGTGAAAGATGAGGAAGTTGTTGTGGTGGGAGGAGACCTAAATGGACATGTGGGAAGGAGTATGGACGGTTTTGAGGGAGTTCATGGGGGTTACGGATATGGTGTGAGAAATGGAGAAGGTGAAAGGATTTTGGAGTTTGCTGATGGAGCTGATTTGTTGATTTGTAATACTCAGTTCCAGAAAGAGGACAATAAGCTTGTTACATACACGTCAGGTGGGTCGACGACAACCGTTGACTACCTGATGGTGCGTAGGCGAGATAGGGGGCACCTCCGGGACACAAAGGTGATCCCGGGGGAGGAGGCTGTTTCACAGCACCACTTGGTTGTCTGCGACATAAGGGTGAAAGGTGCGAGGAGAGCTCGGCGGGTGAAGTACCAACCGAGAATGAAGGTGAGGAGGTTGAAAGAGGTGACAGTGAGGGAGGCATTAAAAGAGAGGCTGAGTAGGGTAGAGGATGATGTGGTTGAGCTTGAAAGTGGTTGGATGTCAATGAAAGCTAGTCTGTTGGGAGCCGTTGGTGAGGTATGTGGATGGACAAAAGGACCACCGAGGCACTCGGAAACATGGTGGTGGGATGTTGAAGTTGGAAAGAGGATTGACGAGAAGAGGAAGAAGTTCAAAGAGTGGCAGAAGGCGAAGGGTACGGGAGCAGAAACAGCAGAGCATGAAAGTTATAAGGCAGCCAGGAAGGCTGCAAAGAAAGAGGTAGCAAAGGCGCAGGAGGCATGTCGGAAAATGTTCGGAGAACGCTTGGATTCGGAAGAGGGTCAGAAAGCAGTATTCAGGATTGCAAAGCACATAGCGAAAGAGAGGTGTGATGTGATGGGGGTGAGTTGCTTGAAGGATGAAGTGGGACAAATCGTTGTCGACCCAGATGGAATTAAAGGAAGATGGAAAAGATATATGGAAATGCTGTTGAATACAGAGAATGAATGGGATGGCAACATAGAGAGTAACCCAGTTTTAGGACCGGCAGAGAAGATAACTGAGAAGGAAGTTGAGGAAGCGATAAAAGCAATGAAGAGTGGAAAAGCGGGAGGGCCGACGGGAGTTGTGGGAGATATGTTGAAGGCAGCAGGAAGTTGGGGTGTGAAGAGAATGACAGAGATCTGTAATCTGGTGGTGAAAGAAGGCCACATTCCAGTGGATTGGGAACTGAGTACCCTCGTCCCTCTATACAAGGGGAAAGGTGACCCTCTGGAGTGTGGCTCGTACCGAGCGATAAAGTTATTGGAGCATGGAATGAAGGTATTGGAAAGGGTGTTGGAAAGGAGGATAAGGAAGAAAGTGCAGATCGATGAAATGCAGTTTGGATTTATGCCAGGAAGAGGAACGACAGATGCGCTTTTCATTGTGAGGCAGTTGCAGGAGAAGTACATGGATAAGAGGAAGAAGTTGTTTTTTGGGTTTGTTGATCTGGAGAAAGCATTCGATAGGGTTCCACGCAAAGTATTGACATGGGCATTGAGGAAGTTAGGAGTGGAGGAATGGTTGATCAGAGTAGTGATGGCAATGTACAAAAGAGCACGCACAGCTGTAAGGACGAAGGACGGGAACAGTGGTGAGTTTGAGGTGAAGGTGGGAGTGCATCAGGGGTCGGTACTAAGTCCACTACTATTTGTAGCTGTGATGGAGGTGCTGGCTCAGAACGTAAAGGAGGGTTTACCGTGGGAGTTGTTGTATGCAGATGATCTGGTGTTGATTGCGGAAAGTATGGATGGACTGAAGGAAAAGATGAACAAGTGGAAGGAATGTATGGAGACAAAAGGTCTGAAGGTGAATATCGGAAAGACAAAGGTGATGGCAAGTGGTAAAGCATGTGGTGAGGTGGAAAGAACTGGGAAGTGGCCGTGTGCTGTGTGCAGGAAGGGTGTCGGAGTGAACTCCATTCAATGTACAATGTGTGCTGAGTGGGTTCATCAAAAATGTAGTGGTCTGAGAGGGTCATTTACCAGTGTGGCAGCTACATTCAAATGTAAGGTGTGCGCAGAGGGAGCTGCAGATGGAGGAAATGTTGAGTTGGATCTTGGAGGCGGCGTGAAGCTGGAAGGTGTGAAAACATTTTGCTACCTCGGAGACATGCTGAATGGAGAAGGTGGATCAGACTCGGCAACGGTTGCTCGAGTGAGATGTGCATGGAAGAAGTTTCGGGAACTGAGTGGCGTGCTGATGAGGAGGAGAGTGTCGCTGAAGCTGAAGGGAAAGGTGTATGCTGCATGTGTGAGAAGTGTTATGATTTATGGGAGTGAGACATGGGTAATGAACGTAGAGCAGCAACGAAGGCTGGAAAGGGTGGAAATGCGAATGGTTCGATGGATGTGCGGAGTATCGTTGAGAGAGAGGAAGACAAATGATGAATTGCGAAAGATGATGGGAATATTGCCTGTGATTGATGCTGTGAAGAGGAACAGGTTGAGATGGTTTGGTCATGTATTGAGGAAGGATGAAAGTGACTGGTTGAGAAGAGTGATGGAAGTTAATGTAGAAGGAAGTAGAGGACGGGGAAGACCGAGAAAGACTTGGCTAAAGATGGTGGAAGAAGAAATGTGGGCAAGGGGGTTAACAAGGAGAGATGCAGAAAATAGGGCAAAATGGAGAAGATTGTCATGGGGACCGCAAGGCTAACCCCCGCTCTAGCAGGGAAAATGGCCTTAAAATGCATGTTGTTGTTGTTGTTGCTCCATAGAGTATGACTCCCCGCTCTGGGCTAGTGCTCCTACTTTCCACCTTGCTCACAAGGAATAAGAAGCAAATGCATGGAATAATCAATGCCTCTGCAAAGCATTATTTTGTTGTTTCCACAAGGCTTTCCATACCATTGGCATTTCAAGGCAGGACGTAGATTCGCAAGGACAGCTATCATACTCCTACCGGTGGCAAGTGGGCGGTTTCTCTATTTTAACTTAGCTGACATTAGGCCTTGCTCCTGCCCTCTCGTAGTTCTGCCCTTCCAAAAGCACTCTATGTCACGTGCATTCCACAAGAAACTCTCACCTGCTCACCCTCCAAAGGTTGAGGCTGGTCAACCCCATTATTCTGCCAATTGCGGAATAGACTTCTTCATGTCTGTTGTCTCATTGTCCTAAATTAATGCTTTCCCTTTCTGTTCTTCTTTGGGCCATTGTGCCTCTGTATTTTTTTTTTTTTTTTCAGGATATAATTTTCGTAGTGTAGCACACACACACACACACACACACACACACACACACACACACACACACACACACACACACACCTCTCACGCACATGGACATACAGACGAATACACGAGACACAACACAGGACTGTTAGACAAGAAGTCTTTGGTATGACTCACCTGTGTTTTTAACCACTGACCTCCCAGATACGGAGCGGTCACACTATCCATTACACCGCCATATTCCCCCTTTGCTCAATGTGATTGTCCACCTCTGCCCAACCCTCTCCATGCCTTTTGGTGGCTTGTGAACCCGCTACCCTTTGTCGTTCAGTTCAGTTCCTCCATGAGGCCAGAGCCTTGTATAAAAAAACATATTGAAAGCAATCCTGCCAGCTCCAAAGAATGTTAAACCACTTTTGAAATCTTAAAAGTTTGAAATTTTATTAATGATGCTTTTGCTACATCTCGTATTTTTCACACTGTTGGTTTTTGCTTCTCTTTCTTTCTTTAGCGCTACCGACATCACTATCAAATGCGGTGCCAAGTACGACATTCTCTGCCTGTCATTCCACCTGGCACATTTCCTTTCCACAGTCCTTATTCTTATCCACCTCCGTTTGCACCATTACCTCCCGGTGTTATTGGCGGTGGCTATGACACAAGGCCAGACTTCAGACTGCCCTTTGGGAACCTTCCGTCTCTCTTGCTGCCAAGACCCAGGTTTGACCCGACAATACCTTTTCCTCGGCAACTTCCCAGAGGAAATTACAGTCCGGGTGCACTTGGAGCACGCTTTGGAGGTTTATAATGGCCTGAAAACACTTGAATAATGATCACCTTTGTGCATTGCTTCATATTAGTTTCCTTTTTTAATTTACATTTATCCAACTCCAACTGTGATTAATAGTTTGGGATTTCTTTTCAGACAGAATCCATCCCTGTTTCCATGAATACAAAATCCTCAATATTGTAGAAGCCAGTCTGAACACATGACCCAGCTGTCTTTAGTTACCAGACAAAAACACTTGTGTAAAATTTTATTTTATTAGGGACTGTACACATGGAATGTGTGTATTAAAACAATATTTGCATGTTGTAAATGACAAATACAAATGTGGTCCAAATGTTGGTCAACCACAACAACACGGCACTGCTTCATGTAATTTATTTGGACTGTGGTGTCTGTACAAGTTGTATATACATATATACACACATTAAAATCGTTTCCGAACAAAACGTGAAAATTTAGCATTGTTTATTTCCTTGTTATTGGTCAATATCTAAGAACAGAAAAAACAAAAAAAACAAGCCACTCACCCAAAAATAAGAAAATTAAATAAAGGTCGATTGTGGACATTTTAATTGTGGTGTCTTTTGATTCTTCTTGTTTCATCAAGACTTTCCATTTGAAAATTGCTTTCCAATGTATATTTATAATGCTCTTAAAAAAAAATATGCAAAATCATGTCAAGAGGCCAAAATTTTTCCTTTTTCAAAAGCACTTAAAAGCCAAAAAACATTACTTCTATTACAATTGCATCAGTAAATTCCACCACTGCTGGGGAAGGTGTGCGTGACACTGGCTGTGAACTACTTTCAAAAGGATTAACATCTGTGCTGACTTTCATTGTTGTAGGAATTCCAAATGAGGGGGTTGTGGTGTGGGTTTGAAACCTCTTGTTTACACAATAGCAAATTTTCAGTAGTTCATTTTTCCCAATTTCTTGCATCTCCAATGACAGCAGTTGCTCAGGGAAACACCTGTGTTTGGTCATTCGTTTTGCCCAGCGCAGGATCTAACTGACCACGGTACCAGCTGCAAGATTTCCCCGCTCTGCGCAGACAAGCATAGTGGCGCGCTTGGTGACCCCTGGCCTTGCCCTGCCATTGCCAGTCAGTCCACCAACAATCACTTTCTCTTGACACACCACACTGCCATGCCGAGCACTTGCGAATCTGTGGAATGTAGAAACTTTGGAAAAGTAATGTTTGTTTTCCTATTCATTACTTATCTCTGGAATAGTAATGCAATTTATCTTTTATACTAAAACTGCATTTCAAATATCTTCCAAGCATGAAATTCCAGACTTACTAGAAATCGAGGATACATACCTGACAGGCACAACCTTTTCTGTAGCGGAACCTGAGGCTACGGCGCTGGGTAAGTGACAAGGACTGCCAGGTTTGGACCCAGTCGCAGCTGTTCACAACCAGTCTGCCTTCTTGTACCCTGCCTACAAAGCCACACATTGCTCCAGGTTTATTAAAAATCAATGTCTACTTATGCCCCAAGTGTGTTCTTAAAAAGAAGTCAGGGGTATTATTTGATATCTCGTCAAAAATATATACATTTATTTATTTATTTATTCTCGTATGCTCATATGTGAGTGAATTACTGTGATGTTATACAGGACCTGTTATGAGGTAGTGCTTCCTTTCGGGCTGTGGCCATAGGTAGCAGAGGCCTGGTGGTGCTGGAGTTTGCAAATAAGACACATGATGCATCTTGTCAAAGCCTTGAAACATCTGCATGCAAAGGTTCAAAAGCATTCTACAATTGTTTTAATGGATTTCAAATTTAAACCGTCAGCAACAGGATCTACATTGTAGACCTGTCCTTAACAATGGTAGGAATGTGCGAAGGAGCTGCTGGTAAATGTATGATCCCGAGTTAAGTAAGGAAATCCGGGTTTTCAAAAGGAAAGAGTTAAAAAACTAACTGTCTGTATGTAGAGTACTTGCTATTTTCCTTTTGTTTATTCCACAAAACCGTATTTCAATTCTCTAAAGCTGACATGTTATTCACTTCCTTTTCATCGATATACTTTTGGTGTCCATTCCAAGTTACCCTTACTGTACTGGTATATGCAAAAAGCAGACTCGTCTGGCTCACCAGATTCTTTTCTATCTGAAGATTCATGATGGGACAGCTGGATTCTTAACAATGCAGTAACGTCATGGAATTCTCCTGATACTAGCTTGGGCTCCAGAAGCTGAGAATCCATATAATTCATACTGCTGCCTTTCACAACATTTTAAATCTCAACCTCTGCGATATTACTTCGCTGTCCTTAGCATGAGGCCACCACTGTTATTTGATTCTTACATTAAGGTAGATGCAGCATTATATGCACGAACAAACCTTTTCCTGTAAATTAATATATTAAGTAATATTGCCTGTGCTACTACTATACTACTTTTAACACCCCCAATTATTCCCGCTTTGTGGGGTTGGCTGGTGAATGTTTTTGGCCCAAGTCTTTCACGAACTGGCTGGCCAGGCCTGACATTCGACTGAAAGTGGCAGGAATTCTTACCCCCCTGGATTATTTAACATCCACCAACGATCAGTGCTGGCTGATGAATATTATATATATATATATCCACTTTGCATCCTTCCAAGGAGCTACACACAACATGGTAATCAGGTTGACATTTTGAAGCTGGGTCAACATTTGAACCCAGGCTAGACAGGTCAAAGGTGAGTGCACATACCTCTAGGCCGTCCTATTGTTCTTAATGCCCATACTGTAATATAATGTTGCCTTTGCGGCATTTGAAAAGCCAAGCTTTAAAGTACGAGATGATTTGCATACTCAATTTGTTGGGGGTGAGGAGTGGGGGGTGGCAGGGGTGAGTATTTTTATTTGTGCTCGGATTTCTTAATATTATTATTGTTAGTTAATTAATGATTGGGGTTCAATTAACATCATGTCCTCGAAATATGTATTTATGTTTAATATCAGTTTTTAACCGTTTGTCGAATTTAATTTTCTTTAAGCAGAATTTTGCTTCTTTCTTTTGTTAATGGTAGAATTGGTTGATTTAGAACTGAATGCCTACGGCTGTTATAATAATGCCTCGAGCAAACAGAGCTCACTGAAGGTAACTACCAACTTCTGCCTCAGAACATTAGGTGAGTTGTTAAAAAATAGACAAACAAGTGAATGAATAAATACTTCAGGAATTTTTTTCCCCATTTTAGACAGTATCTTACTACCCTGTGCTTGCAAAGCAAAAACCCGGGTTAAGAGATCGGGTAAGTCCATACGTATGTCATATGTGCGTCTCATTTTTTAAAATTCATTTTCTCTGCAACTGTTGGTCCGATTGACACAAAATTTTGCACCACAAGAGCGCCTCCTCCTGTATAATTTTAAGTGTTAATTATGACGTCATAGGTCATATGGTATGGATACCATCTTGGAAAACCGGTGCACCTCTATATCTCCGAAACTGCTCAATGGAGAAGATTGAAACATGGTTCATTGTTAAGTACTCCCCATGGGGAATAAGGTGTCAATTATGTCATTGGTGCCTTTATTATGACATCATAATTCGACAAGTACAACTCTTAATCCGATCAGTATGAATAAATAAATTCTCTGCAACTATTAATCTGATGGACACAAAAATTTTCACCATAGGAGCGCCTCCTCCTGTAGAATTTTTTAATGATAACCATGATGTCAAAGGTCACGTGGTACAGGCACCATCTTGGAAAACCAAAAAACTTTATAACTCAATTTCCGAAACTCCTCCATAGAAGAAATTTAAACATTGTGCATTGTCACATACTCCCAATGGGGAATAAGATATGCTTATGATGATGGTCATCGGTGCCGTCATTATGACATCATAATTCGACAAGTACAACGCTTGAACCGATCAGTGTGAATTTTTTCTCTCTCTGCAACTCCGATGGACATGGAATTTTCACCAAAGGAGCGCCTCCTCCTGTATTATTTTTTTTTAAATGATAACCATGATGTCATAGGTCACGTGGTACAGGCGCCATCTTGGAAAACCAAAAAACGTTGTCCATTTATATCTCTGAAACCCCTCTATGGAAAATTGAAACGTGGATCATTGCAAAGAACTCTGCATGGGGAATAAGTGTTGTTAACGATGACGTCATCGGTGTCTTAATTATGACGTCATAATTCAACAACAAGTACAACACTTAGTCCAATCAGTTTGAAATTTCCTGCGCATGATCTACAATTATATTGGAGAATGTAAATTTATAATGTTATCTATCGGTCACGTGGTCTGGCTGCCATATTGGATCAAAGAAAAAAAACATTGAAAAACAGAAGAGTTGGATTGCAACAAGTTAACTGCATGGGATAAGTATTCTATGTCTACCATCTAGTTTTGTTTGCAAATATTTAACACCAGTGGTTTAAAAAAAATATTTTTGCTTCCTTTTATACCGAGATGTCTTTAAAATTAGAGGTGTCAGAACAAGGAGGTCCATTTTGTGGAGCAACCATCCCAAAGTGAAAGAATCAAGTTTGGTGTCCGTTTTCCAATAATATTGGTGTAGAAAATCCAACATTCTTTCACAAGATAGGCCTGGGGCTGATACCATAGTTGCATCAACCTTCCCAATTGACTACATAGTATTGGGGTATTCAATGCAAGTGCACTTTATGGGATGCGGATAAGACACACACATCAATCCTGTGTCTCATTTCTCATAATTATAGTGAGTACATATCAAACAATGTCATCGTGTTTTAATTGTAAATGTGCAACATCAGTAACTTGCTGTTCACATTCATTACAAACCTCTGGATAATTAATTTCGTTGCTCACTCACATTTGTTGCAAACATATCAAACTATCTCTATTAAGGAGGTTTTTTATGCCTCTGCCAACAAAGTCGCTGGAGGCATTATGTTTTTGGGTTGTCCGACTGTCCATGATAAGTTTTCATTACCACGATAACTTAAGAACACCCA
The DNA here is from genome assembly GCF_964187855.1 of Myxine glutinosa. Classification (NCBI taxonomy): domain Eukaryota; kingdom Metazoa; phylum Chordata; class Myxini; order Myxiniformes; family Myxinidae; genus Myxine; species Myxine glutinosa. The sequence goes on along the minus strand of NC_136264.1, from coordinate 122,225,721 downwards.
AAGGGACCTAAGTCAAACTTGGTACAAGTAAAAAATATATATAACCACCTTTAGAGGCCATTTTTCCCCGCAAAGCGGGGGTTGGCCTTTTTCGGGAACCGTGGTTGTTGTTGTTTTGTTTTGTTTTGTTTTTTTGGCCCCCTTTTTGAAGCAATGTTTTACGGTCGGATGCCCTTCCTGACGCCAACCCTTTTTGCCGCCTTTAACGACTAACAGGGAATTACCAGTGAACTGGTACTCAATTAGCCGACCTCGGAAGGATGAACAGGCTGAGTCAACCCCCCTGGCGTTAATTCAGCGATCGACCGGGATTTCGAACCCAGGTATCCTAGGTATCCTAAGCCGGCACCCTAGCCGCTAGCCCAACACCAGGGTACAAGTGATGAACTAATTAGATTATGATGATGCACAGATGAACTGATGAGATTATGGGGTAAATAAGTCAAAGGTCAGAGGGTCCATTCGGTAAACATTGCTGCTGCACTAACTTGGGAACCATTGACCAAACTTGGTGTAAGTATATATTATGATACAAAGATGAACTGATTAGATTTCGGCATCAAAATGTCAAAGGTCACGTCAGGTAAAAATGTGATACTTGAGAACAGCTGAAGGGATTAAAATCTTGGTACAAAAATGTATAAATAATTTTGTAATAATATGGGCGGGGGCATATCGGTCAACGTAGTGACGTCGAAGTGTCGTTCTATTTATTTATTTATTTATTTATTTATCTGTTTTAGTGTCGTTCTATTTATTTATTTTATTTATCTGTTTTAGTGTCGTTCTATTTATTTATTTATTTCTATTTATTTTTTTTGCTTCAACTCCAAAAATGACGTGGCATTAATGAAACTATTTTGCTTCCTATTTTTAAGCTTCAGTTGTTAACCTCGTCCGATTGGGAGAATTTATTATAATCGGCCTTTTTGTCAGTGACCGAGTGTGTGAGTCCACGTGCAGATCTTTAATATAAATCATTCATTCTCAGATCTAACATGATCCATAAACTAGGGCGGCATGCGTAGTTAAAAGCTCTATTTTTTCTCAATTATGGAATTAGAAAGTTGTTCTCTAATTTAACCAAACATTGAGTTTTATATTATTTTATATTTGACTGTTCTAGCCTTCCAACAGAAAATCTGTTGGAAAGGTGCTGTGTGTCACACAGTAAGTGCTTGCATTGGTTCTCAGATCTACTGTAATCTACATGCCACGGCGAGGCTCTCCATTGTAAATTAAATGCTCGGGTCGTTTCGTGCACGTTTTCACAGTTTTTGTTTTGAACCACATTTTCTCTCTGTCATGCCTGTCAAAATTGTCAATTGTCAAAATGACAAAAAAATTGACAAAAATTGACAAAAAAAAAGACAAATGACAAAAATTGTCAAAATGTCAATTTCTTTCATTACCACTTTGAATTGTTGCCGTGATTTGGCAGTGAAGTTGAAAAGCGAAGAGAAAAAGTACTTACCTTGATCATTTTAACTTTGTAAATGATCATCGAGTGTTGATTTGTTGAGTTTGGCAGTTCAGAAGCAAGCCTCCCACCAAAAAGTTTGCCTCTTATCACTGAATAGAAAACCAAAAAGGGAGAAGAAATACAATGATATGATCAATGCCTTCGAAGATCTGTGTTATATGTAACATCAATCACTGATAATTACAATGACATATTTTTTGCAGCGAGGAAGAATGTTATCAATATTCAAAAGCATCTTTTCAACTCACACTTGTCTTGAACATTTTGTCATGACAGGACATTCAGGTAGAAAGCGTGTTTTTAACTCGGCTACATGCCAATGCTGCCATTATTTGTTTCTCCAAACTGCCATTTAAAATTATTAAATAATAAAGCCTTTAGAAGTTTGTTAGAGAGAATGTGAGATAGTGTGTAACATAACCAAGCACGTACCCACATCCGCACTGCAAAACATCTCCTGTGGGTGCCTCTCCTGGTTGCAGGGACAGTGTGCAGGCACTTGGGTCAAAGTCATGAGTAGGAAGCAGAAGTTAACCAGAACTGCAGCTTGATACATTGTACTATCCAGGAGTTATAAATTCCACTAACAGATATAAAAACTGTAAGTAACTAACATAAACTGAAATATATCCTTATCCCTTGATTATCTCTTCAAGCATGCAGGAGCAGGTAGTGAAGGAAAATGAGGACAGAGATAGATACAAGTTGTGTCTTCAGACACAGTTGTCACTCTAAGATGGAACAAGACAAAACTAGAGATGAACAGAAATCTGATACTTTTATATCCTAAAAATGGAGGCAGACAATGGAATTGAAGACTGAAAGACTGCTTGAATTTATAGAACCCCATTTTTCATCCTCCTCACTCCCTTCCCTGCATCTCCCTCCCCTTCCCACCACAATTTCCGACTGCATAAGGCTAACATAACCCTGTGGTTCAGGATACCGCCTTTATGACACCCAAATTGTAAAAGGAACCAGCTTTTGGCCCATAGGTGCAGGTGGGTGGCCCCAGCAGGGTCCGAGGCTTGACAAGTCCCACATGTAAATTGGACATGACTGCACCCTGGGAGCACATGCTAATAATAATGATGGCATGTACAACTAGAACGGGCACTCGGTAGAGCGCATACCTTCGCCGCAGCTACTGTTCTGTACTTGGCATGGGAGTGTAGGGAACAGAACAACAAAAATACGATTTTGACCTTTTCGTGACCTTGACCTTGACCTTTGACCCGATTGCTCCCAAAATCTAATCAAATGTGTCCCGTATAATAACCAATCATCCCACCAAATTTCATGCAATTCGGTTGAATACTTTTTGAGTTATGCGAATAACATACACACACACACACAGACATACAAATAAATACACAGCGATCAAAACATAACCTTCCGCTTTTGCGAAGGTAATGATTACGACTGTGTTCAAAATCAAGGCTTCCCTTGAATCGCCTCAAATATCACTTTGGTTATCAATAACTGTTAAGAATCAGACAAAATAATCAGACAAAAATAATTTTATGGCAGTATTAGCTGAGCACACCAGATGTGAAAATTTTAGATGTAAGTGTATCAAGTCCCCTCCGAGCTCATAAACATAAAGCAGCTTCATGAGTAGCTGTCATGTTCATCTGTGATGGGAAGACGGATGGTTTCCAAGACTATTTTTATGACTTATTGAGCAGAGGATGAACTCCATGGAAGTTGTTATAGGGCCCTGTTTTGATTACTTCCGCCACCGAAGGTGCACAGAGGTTGTGGTTTCACCCCTGTTAGTCTGTCTATGTTTGTTTGTGAAGAAGATATCTCAAAAGAGTTGTGCAGGGATTCGGACGAAATTTGGTGGACAGGTTGGGTGTGTCACAATGACGAATCGATTCGATTTTGGTGAAGATTCAAATCCAGATCTGGATCAGAGTATTGAGTGATAGGGCTAAAACCGATATATAGCATATTATTTCAAATAGTTTTGGACAACTTATGACAAAACTTGGTTTTGGTTTGTTTTATTGTTCTAGTTATCACTGTTAGGTTGGTCACCTTACCCATGACAGGTTCTTCTGTGTACCTAAGCTTCGTATCACCTGGTGGTTTGTTTGTTTTTCTACCGCCTCCCTATTTTTGTTCCAGCTCATTCTTCATTTTACAGTGTTTTGGCCAAGTTTATCACAATATATTATTGCAGTAACTCTTTGAATTGTAAACTTTTAACTAGAGCGAAGTCGAAGGCCCGCCATCGGAAACACCCACGCTTCCCACCTGAAGCAAAATTGAAAGATGGCAAAAAGTTCCACCAGGAATGACCAAATATCAAATTTCGAGTGAAAACAAATCTTCAGTTTTGACCCCCGTGGCCCTATGTCCACAACCTTGGGGCATGAACCATGGGTCAACTCCAAAAATGGTTATACATTTCATGCATTGCCCAATGTTGAATGCAAATATGAAGTTTCACTTTTCAAAATCGCACCTGTGTCCGAAGGAAGTGGTTCGGTTTGGCATTTTTTATATGAAATAGGCAAAGCCAGCCTACAGAGGTCATTACATCAGTGGCACAGCCTCACCCTCCGCAAGTGATGTTACCCCGGGAAGTTAATATGGGTTTTGTTACCCTTGCCAAAAAATATTCTGGCAGAACCAACGCTCGCTCTGCCCTATTTCAGCGCATGGTATAGTCATGAGCCTAGTCACATGATGATGATGGTTTAGTCATGATGTCACAATGGTTCGTTCATGCAATGTTTATACAGTAGTTGGTTAATTTGTCCGGTTTCAAATGCAAGATGGTGCAATTCCCCATGCTGTGAGTCATTCTTGACTTTCTCCACGAAAGTTTTGAAGACCGCATCATTACTCTCAAGTTTCCAGAAATCATTGAGGAATGTCATTGTGCCACTTGGAAGGCCCTAGGGAAATTCACCCCCCCTCCCCCAACCCCCTTTCCCCCTCACCCCGTATACCTCATCAGACCCCAACTTTTCTAATGCCTTGAACAACGACATTGGTACTTCACGGGTGATGAAAGTTGTGGTGAAGTTTCATCGAAATAGTGTGTGTAGTTTCTGAGAAGAAAGCAAATACCTATTTTGGGGGGTAACACCCCCCCCCCCGCCCCCCATAAAACCCTAAAGGGGGGCTAAAGATTTTTTAATGCCGTGAAAAAACTTTGGTACATCATGGGTAGTGAAGGTTATGGTGAAGTTTCATCGAAATTGCGTGTGTAGTTTCAGAGAAGAAAGTAAATACCTATTTTGGAGGGTCAAACATGGATCCACTTTGACCCCCGTAAACCTCCATAGATTTCGATTTTATTAGTGCCGTGAACAAACATTGGTACATCACGGGTGGTGAAGGTTGTGGTGAAGTTTCATCGAAATTGCGTGTGTAGTTTCAGAGAAGAAAGTAAATACCTATTTTGGGGGGTAAACCCCCCCCCCCCCCCTGTAAAACCCTAAAGGGGGCAGATTTTTTAATGCCGTGAAAAAGCTTTGGTACATAATGGGGTAGTGAAGGTTATGGTGCAGTTTCATCGAAATTGTGTGTGTAGTTTCAGAGGAAAAAGCAAATTCCTATTTTGGGAGGTCAAACATGGATCCACTTTGACCCCGATAGACCCCCTTAGTCCCCCATTTTTTAAGGACGTGAACAAACTTTAGTCGCAACACAAACAAATATCATTTGTGCCAAGTTTGGTCACAATCCCTTCAGCGTTTGGGAGAAGAAGTTGCAAGTGTTTACAGACGGACTGACTGACTGACGATGCGCATCGCATAAGCTCCCCTGAACTTCGTTCCAGGTGAGCTAAAAATCGTCTATCACAAACAAAACTAAAAAGAGCAATCAGAGATTGCAGACCCTCACCTCACCAGGACGTATTTTTAGTGCTTTTAAAGGCTTTCGTGTTGAAACAAATATGGCAGTCGAACCACGTGACCGATGACGTCATTATTATTATTGTTTCTCCACAAATTTATCCCGAGATGATGCTCAATAAATTTCAACTTGATCGGATGAAGTTTTACACTTGTCGAATTTTGACATCATCATTACCCTGCGCTCGTGAAGCGAAAAGCAGGGTTAAGCATTCAGTTGGTAACGTGTGCGGTGTGCCGTACGTGTGCCGTGTGCCGTACGTGTGCCGTGTGCCGTGTACTTCCCATCAATAACTGGGAAGTTCAATAACAGCGCTCCCGCTCTCCCCCGCCACAGAAATAGTGCGGTCAGACCACGAGATAGGAGGGCCTCCTCATGTAGAATATTTTAATGATGATCATGACGTCATAGGTCATATGGTACAGGCGCCATCTTGGAAAAACTTCGCACCTCGATATCTCTGAAACCACTCCATGGAAAAAAAATTGAGACCGGGCTCATTGTCAACTATAAGATATGTTAATTTCCATTTTCATAATTTAACAACTCTACCAAATTTTCATAATTCCATTAACATATAAGATATGTTAATGATGATGTCACCGGTGCCTTCGTTATGACGTCATAATTCGACAAATACAACACTTATCTATCCGATCATTATTAACTTTTTTTCAGCAACTGTTGATCTGATGGACACGAAATTTTCACCATAGGAGCGCCTCCTCCTTTGGAATCTTTTACTGATAATTATGACGTCATAGGTCATGTGGTGCAGGCGCTATCTTGGAAAAACCGAAAAATGTTGCACCTCTATATCTCCAAAACCGCTGCTTGGAAAAAATTGAAACATTGCTCATTGTATAGAACTCCATATGGGGAATAGGTGTTGTTAACGATGACGTCTTTAGTGCCATAATTGTGACGTAATAATTCGACATTGACAACGCTTAGTCTGATCAGTTTGAAATGTATTGACCGTGATCTATGCAACAATTATATTAGAGAATAAAAATTTATGATGGCATCGCTCACGTGGTCTGGCAGCCATATTGGATCAAAGAAAAACAATGTTCAAAAACAGAAGAGTTGGCTCACAACAAGTTGACTGCGCAGTGCAGGGTAAGTATTCCATGAATAACATCTAGTTAACATATGTTATTCCACATGGAGAGCTCTTTACAATGAGCCATGTCTCAATTTTTTTCTATGCAGTGCTTTCAGAGATATGGAGGTGCAAGTTTTTTCGCTTTTTCCAAGATGGCGGCTGAATCACGTGACCGATGACCTCATTATTTGTTTTTTTTTCTCCACCAATTTATCACTGGAGGACGCTGAAGAAATTTCATCTTGATTGGATGAAGTTTTGTACTTGTCGAATTATGACGTCATAATTAACATATTTTATTCCCCATGGAGAGTTCTTTACAATGAACCATGTCTCAATTCTTTCTACTAGCGTGACTCGGCGTGCTCCGCGCGCCTCACCGCACGTCGTTTCAGAGGGGTAGGCATCTTTGACCATTTCGGTGTCTTTTGGGTTTCATGGTGTTTTGGGTCTTCAGGGCCATTTTGGTCTTCAGGGTCTTTTGGATCCTCTGGGCCTTTAAGGGTATTTTGGGTATTTGAGGTGTTTTGGGTCTTCGGGGTCTTTCGGGTCTTTGGTGTCTTCAGAGGCTTTTGGGTCTTAAGGGTCTTCGTTGTCTTTTGGGTCTTCGGGGTATTTTAGGTCTTTGGGGTGTTTTAGGTGTTCGGGGTGTTTTGGGTCTTCGGGGTGTTTTGGGTCTTTGGGGTGTTTTGGGTCTTTTTGAGCCTCAGGGCCTTGAAGGGTATTTTGGGTCTTTGGGGTGTTTTGGGTCTTTTGGGATGTTTTGGGTCTTCGGGGTGTTTGGGTCTTGGGGGTGTTTTGGGTTTTTGGGGTGTTTTGGGTCTTTGGGGGTCTTCAGAGTATTTTGGGTCTTCAGGGGTGATGGTGGTCTGAAGGGTCTTGGGGGAATTAAAGGGTCATCAAAGGTCTGAGGGATCTCAGCAGTCTTAACGCAATTAAAAGGGTTAATTAAGAGGGTGGTAATTTTTTTTGAAGAAGAAGAAGACGTTTTCGTCGCATATAAACATACATACATAGCGACATAACCATATACGTTTGCTCTATTATAATAAGATGCAGCGCTTTCGGAGATATAGAGGTGCAATTTTTCTTCGGTTTTTCCAAGATGGCGCCCATACCACGTGCCATATGACGTCATAATTATCATTAAAGTTTCTACAGGTGGAGTTGCACCTATGGTGAAAATTTACTGTCAATCGGACCAACGGTTGCAGAGAAAATCATATTTATTCTGTGCGGACAAATAAACAGAGACAAACAAACGGACTCTAATGTAATGCCCTCTCAGGCGAGGGTAACCAGAGTTTCCACTTGGTGTGTTCAATAGTGTAAAGTTGCTTCCTCAAAGTAAGACGTGCATTGATTTCTGCATATTGCAGACTATGAGCTGCCGCTTCGGACAAAACGCTAAGAAGGCAAACGACCCACGTGCTACAGATTCGAGGTGTCATATTTTCTGCCCCTGGAAACTGAGCCGCCCCCAGCACCATCGTGCATCTCCACATCTGGTGCCTCTTCCCCAATGATACTTCTGCTGGCTCCGGCCAATAACTTCGGACCTGCTCATTGAACGACAGACCCACTTCACCGAGTACATGAGACAGGTCACGCAGGCAGTGCACCTCATCCCATCTGTGACCTGCTTGTTTGGGACAGTAGACACAGAGGTCCTCAGTGAACTGGTGGATTTCCACCAAGATGACCGGCCATCGCCAATATGAGTTGATACAGAGGTACCCAGTTGTCAGTTGGAGTGTGAAGGCAACGCTGCGTTCTCGGTTAGTTTGACCCATGTCGGCCATGTGGATGACAAGACATCAAAATGTCCAGGCTGCTTGGCCTGCATCTGTGCAGCAGATGTCCACCTGGCTCTGCGTCCATTGCCTGTGGGCAATCCGCCCACCGCGTCTGAAGAGGCGGCTCTCACAACGACATAACGCAACGCAGCGCTCCCGCTCTCCCCCGCCACAGGCATCAGTAACGCGTTGCACGTGTAAATCCACGCTGACAGAAATAGTGCGGTCAGACGACGAGCTGTTGCTAAAGTCTCAAACAAAACAAGCAAACTAATTGAAGGAAAATGTCGAATTACCGTATATTGTTCAATTATGTGAAAGATTTGTTGTTTAATACGAACTTGGAGCATGAAGGGATATTGTATCGTTACGCGCCGCAAAATAGTTCCTCTACAAGACGCCTGGTTGAAAAGCTGAGGTGGTCAGTTTTGGTTTTGGTTTTGGTTTTGGTTTTGTTTTTGGTCAGTGGTCAGTTTTGTCATTATAATCTTATTAAAGTTGAAAAAGTGAGGAGAATCAGCATAAATACTTCGCGCGAAAAGTCTCCAGGTATCTTTAATTCGTTGCTTTATTAACCGTCCCAGAGTAACTTGCGGAATCCTTACTGTTTTTCTTTTTCACCCGAGAATCCTTACGTGAGGTGATCATTGTGATTATTTTGTCTTTTTCAGCCTTATTTTTTATTATCAATGAGGGATTTACATTTCCGAGAAATGTTCAGTCAGTCCATACCCCACGCCAAGCGTGAGAAATATGAATATGCGAGGAGACTGGTTGTGATGCCTGAAGATGCAGATTTTGCCTTGCAATGGGAAAGAGAGAAATGTTTATTTGGATGTGGAAAAGCCAGTAAATCTGCATCGGGATTCGAACCCTATATACATAAACGATATAGGCCAACAAAATAGCCATTCCAACATAGTCATACCACGTGATGATTTACTCATTTTTTAAAGGCTTTTTTTCTTTGATCCAATATGGCTGCTAAGCCGATGACGTCATACATTTACATTAAATCTACATACATTCAATTTACATTAAAATTACATTAATCCAATGTAATTGTTGCCTACATCACGCTCAACAAATTTAAAACTGATCGGACTGATGTACTTGTCGAATTATGACGTCATCATTAACAACACTTATTCCCCATGTGTGGAGTTCTTTACAATTAACCAAGCATCAATTTTTTTCCAGGGAGCGGTTTCAGAGATATAGAGGCCCAACGTTTTTCGGTTTTTCCAAGATGGCGCCCGTACAAACGTGACCAATGACGTCATAATTAACACTATAAAATTCTACGTGAGTAGACGTACTATGGTGAAAATTTAATGTGACTCGGACCAACAGTTGCCGAGAAAATGAATTTTAAAAAAATACAGACACGTACGTACACAACCGATCGCTTAACCCCGCTTTCGCTCCGTGAGCATTGACATCAAATTTGACATCAAATTGACATCCGAATGTTCCGATTGACCTCAAATTTACACCATAGGAGGGCCTCCTGTAGAATATTTTAGTGAATATTATGACGTCACAGGTCACGTGGTACGGGCGCCATTTTGGAAAACCCAAAAACCTTTGCACCTCTATATCTCAAAAACCGCTGCACAGAAATAATTGAGACAGGTCTCATTGCAAAGAACTCTCCATGCGGAATAACATATGTGAATGATGACGTCATAGGTACCGCCGTTATGACGTCATAATTCGACAAGTAGAAAACTTTATCCGATCAGGATGAAATTTCTTGAGCATCTCGGTATAAATTGATGCAGAAATAAAATTATAATGATGTCATAGGTCACGTGGTTCGACCGCCATATTGTTTTGAGTGAAAAGCCTGAAAAACCACAAAAATCCAATTTTCTCCAAAACGACTGAACAGATCGAGGCCGAACTTTTCAGGCAAAATCGCATACCCATGACGAACAAAAAAAGTCAGCGAGCATGACGTCATGCGTCACATGGTTTCGGAGTTATGACGTTTTTAAACATAAACTTTGAAAACCTAGCTCCTCCCTCATTTTTCATCCTATCGAGGGGAAACTTCACAGATGTGTTCAGCATAATGACCTAAAATGACCTTTTGGAATTTGCGATAGGTGACGGGGTTTGGCAGATATAAATAAGTAAACGTAAATGTTTAAAAATTTATAACTCTTGAACCGCTTCATTGATCGACGTGAAACATCATATTATAGTAGAGGTAATGAAGTGTAATACGTGTGCAAAAAACAAACAACCCTTAAAACCCCAGAGGAAACAAAAGACCCTTAAGACCCAAAAGCTCCGAAAGGACCGTCTGGACAACCCTCCCATCTACTTTCTCAACAATCCTCTCCAAGAAGTTCTGTCGCTCAAGCTTTTGGGTCTCACTATCTGCCATGATCTTTCTTGGGAAAACCACATTTCCAAGCTGGCCTCCAAAGCCAGTCGCCGACTGGGCATCCTCCGTCGTGCGAAGTCCTTCCTTGGCACACCTGAGCTCCTCACCACATACAAGGCTTTCATCCGCAGCTCAATGGAATACTGTTCCCCCCTCTGGGCTGGTGCTCCTGCCTCACACCTTGCTCGGCTTCACGCTGTTGAGGCCAAAGCTTTCAGAATCATTGGAATCTCCTGCGATGTAGTCAACACCGAGGGCCTTTCACTCACTCACCGCAGGCAGGTTGGTGGTCTTTCTGTCTTCTACCGACTCCTCTCCGGCCTTGCTCCCCCAGCTCTCTCTGTGCTCTGTCCCCCCAATATTCCTTCAGGTCGCACAAGATCTGCCTGCAACCCTCTTATGGTTAAACTGCCAAAGTCTAGGCTCTCTGCTCACCTTCACTCTTTCATTCCCCTTTTCTCCCGCCTCTGGAACAAACTCCCCCACTCCCTTCAATCCCACTCCTCCCTCCAGGTCTTTAAAACAGCTGTTCACCACCATCTCTTATCTTCCCCCATCGAAAACCTTGATCTTTTCTACCCCCGGTAATTCACCCCAGAGTCCTTGCAGTGTTCATATGTTTTATTCCTCTCCCACCTCCCCCCAAGTCCTCCCGATGTCCCTGCTCTCAAATGTTGTGTTTGTGTCCTTCCCCCTCTTCCCCCTCTCTTTTGTGTCCTTTCCCCTCTCTCCCCATCTTGTCTGCCGCTCCCCTTGTTTTTTGTGTTTTGTGTGTCGGTTTGTCTTTTTGTGTGATTAATGTTAGCTCTTTCACGAGCCTCGATCTTGTATACAAAAAATAAAAATAAAAAAAAGCCCCTGAAGACACCGAAGACCCCGAAGATCCCAAAGACCCTGAAGACCCAAAAGACCCTGAAGCCCCAAAAGGCCCCAAAGATCCCAAAGACCCTGAAGACCCAAAAGACACCGAAATGGTCAAAGATGCCTATCCCTCTGAAACGACGTGTGGTGAGGCGCGCGGAGCACGCTGAGTCACACTAGTATACCGAAAAATGCAGTTATGGGGCAAATTTTAAAACATTTTTTGATGAAACTTTGAATATGCAACATTGGGGAATGCATGAAATATGTAACAATATTTTTGATTTTTTTTTTTTTTTTTTTTGTATACATGATCGAGGCTCGTGTAAGAGCGAAAACCGAAACCTAAAGGCTTGTAGCTAAAACCGATTTGACCCGAGTAGTAGTAGGTTCATGCCCTGTGGGTGTGAACTTGGGGTCACAGGGGTTAAAACAGAAATAATTTTTTTAATTCAACATTTGATATTGGGTCATTCCTAGTGGAACTGTTTGCAAATCTTTCAACTTTACCTTAGATGGGTAACTTGGGGATTTGGGATGGCAAGCGATAGACTTCACCCTAACGTGGATGACATACACCTGAAGCACCTCGACAGGAATACTCGGTGCCGTGTATATTGAGAGTCTGGCCAACTGAAATACTGGCGCCATGTTGCATACCTAACTTCACGCGCTGACACTGCGAGATGTATGTCAGCTGTGGCAATCCTGTAGTTCTGTGATGAGGGAATCGATGTTATTGCTGTTTGGTTTTGTTATTACTGTTAATATACGGCACTGGGAATACTGTGTTGTAAAGGGTAGGGACTTGTAATAGCCCCTCCCACCCGGAGCGGCGCCACACGATACACACTTGCATAGAAAATCCCCCTCCCCAAGATCACCGGCAAAAATAAAAACACCCCAATATGCACTATAAATTGAGGTAATGCTGATCCTATGTGGGAAGTCTGGATGTAATCGGAACAGAACAGGAGGCACCGTTAAGTATGCTTTGTCCACCGATTCACAGTCACCTTCATTGTAAATTGATTGCAACAGCCTCTATTGCTCACGACACCATAAAGTCAAACATGAAATGCTTGATAAAACATCATTTTATATATGAACTTAGTTAATGATAGGTTTAAGGTAATATGGAGAAACTGCATAAATTGTAAATAGTTCGTTTTCCATTGCAAACATTGTGGCACGAGTCCTGTTTTATTAGTATTTGGTGGAACAGCCTGTTTTCTTCAACCACTCAGAATTTGGGCCACAACTGACTCCTCGTCTCGGGGTGTGGTTGTTGCCTTTTTGGGATTGGTCATCTACGTGCACCCTGTGTGTGGTCACAATCCTCAAGCATGTAACAGTGTTGTTTCAGCTGCTCTTTGGCTCTTGTTACATATGCCCAGGGGACTTTCTTTTAACAAATATCTTTGTGAGGGGAGGGTGTTGTTCCCATAAAGTGCCCCCCCCCCCCCCCAATTCACTTTAACCACCAAATTATTGTACGAATGGTAAAATAAAAAGGCAGTTTAATCAATGTTACAAAGTGACTTTGATAGGCTACAGACTTGCTGATCAACTCTCTTACATAGAATTTAAATTTTAGTGTTGGTGTTGTGGAAATTACTCCGAGGGGTTAATAAATGCCTAATATAACATTGTTATTTAATTATTAAGTGTTTGGGATAAGCTAGAAGTAATTAAATGTTATATCAGATATGCATTGCTATTTTGTCTGTAGGCAATGCTCACCCACCCCATTGTTTGTATTGTTTGTAATATTATAAACTGGTTTGACCCTTTATTTGATGTTTCTATCCAACATTTTCAGTCCTGAATCTTCTTTTTAGTGTCTGGGTAGGACATCAGCCCTTACTTTCGGCAGGAAAAACCACCTCCACCATACCAACCAGGCCACAGCACCAGAACGTATGGGTGATAATTCGTGGAAGGGTCGCCCCGCTCCCAGACCGGACCCATCGACCAATGGTGAGTGAGATGAGAGGGGCTCAGCCCATCACCGATGATGTGCGAGTCCAAGGTGATAAAGAGTGCACGGCATCGAGATGACACGAGCAGATGCTGGACCTCATCATTCTCGCAGGGTGTCAAGAGCCGCAGATCCGCTGTGCCACACCACACCTCCACACCTCCCCTCTCAGACCTCCCATAGGAACCCACTCCTGACTCACGTTCAGATACACCTGGGCTGCTACCCTGCATCTGTTCCTGCCGTGTCCCACTGGGCACAGCTAGGGTATTTATTGTCTTGTGATTCTCCTAGGTCTTTCTCCTGTGGTGGTACGAGTCCAAAGGTTTTTAATCTTTTTCACCCTGAGCTCCTTGGACTTTCGGCTGCCCCACCCTGGGTTCCCTGGAGAAAAGTCACTGTAAAGTTTAAATTTGTTTTATTTCAGTTTTCTGCCTGTAAAAATGTTTTCCTAACCTTGTAATTACAAATAAATGATATTTTGAATCATGGACCGTCTTACTTTCTTCCTTTTTGAATTTATCGCCAATACTCTACTTTGTGGTGCCATTCAAACCAGCAGTTATTGCCCGGCTTTCCGATACACAATAATTATCCACAAAAACCTCTCTCGCAAACAAACTTGATTATGAGCCTCAGACCATTAAGAAATAAATACATAAATACAACATGTGGTTAGGTATACATGTATACAACATGCCGGTTAGGGTATATAGAGGTTTGAATAGCGGTCTCTCGGTGAATTCTGGTTGCTGCGTTGGCTTCATCTGGTGGTTCTGGTAATCCTCGTTTAGGGTGGACTAGTTATGGATAACACCGCTAGATAAGATTGCGTCACGTGACCAAGGTTTGCTTGGCCTTATTAGATGGGTTACGTGGTCGCCTATGGTGCGACACTCACTCACTCTGGGGACTCCGATCTGCATGCATGGTAATGCCGTCTTCAGACGCAGATCCGATCCGACAGGGAGCCTTTGAAGAGGGTGACTGTCGCGTCATTTTAACACGATTCGCCGGATTCGTATCGGGCAATCGGAGCGACCAGACCGTGTCGTTCAATTTAGATGTCGAGATGATTTGGAATATTTTTTACTTGCAAAATGGAAGATTTTTCAAGTATATTGGTCGGTTGCGTTTGTTATTCCGTCTGTCACCGGCCTACGGGTCACAATTATAAACCAATCGTCACGAAACTTCACCAAGTTGTAGAGGTCGTCACAATTGAGAAGCCTATTGATTTTGAGGTCAAAGGTCATCTGGAGGTCAAATTTCTAAAATTGCCATTTTTCATGCAATTGACTTGAAAATTGAACAGCATTTGTATATCGAGTCACTAAATTGGGAAACCAACTATTTTTGAGGTCAAAAGGTCAAAGGTAAACTCAAGGTCAAATTTCCAAAATCATCAAATTTCATCTGAAAAACCATCAATTTTCATCCCATTGACTTGGACATAGAACACAATTTGTATATTTCCTTGCCGAATTGGAAAACGTACTACCGTATTTTTGAGTTCAAAAGGTCAAAGGTCAACTCAATGTCAAACTTCCAAAATCAATTTTCATCTGAAAAATCATAAATTTTCATCCGATTGACTTGAAAATTTAACAGCATTTGCATAGCGCCTCACTGAATTGAGAAACCAACTATTTTTGAGGTCAAAGGTCAACTCTAGGTGAAACTTCTAAAATCATCAATTTTCATTTGAAAATTCGTCACTTTTCATCCTATTAACCCGAGTTTTGATCAAGATCGTCAATTTTAATCTGAATGAAATTGACAATTTGATGGATCAATGGTATTCTTTTGGGGGGGGGAGGAGTGGATTTTGCAAGTATCGTGCTCTGCATGACGTCTTCTTGTTTAATAGTTGAAGATCATTGTGGTTGGAGTTGTGAGAATTGTTTTAACAAAACACTGAAAAATAATTCTGGAATTGTAATTTAACATTTCAAATTCTGTACTATTATAATCTTTTAATATACATGTACTTTTACCTCATTTCTTTTCTCATTTATTGGCCGAATTAATATGTAAAAATAGTGATTTTTATCTTACCACTCAAATCGTAAAATTGAGTTATCGTCAAGGTTGTGAGACGTCTCTTTTTAAAACAATTCACCAAATCACAATAACACTTTTATGACAATGCTGCATTTAACGAGTCATGAAACTTGATTTTTTCATAATTAAATTAACTTGGGTCTGGAAGATACTTTGAGAACTTTATTGTTCACAAGCAAATTCCAACAGTTGCACATCCACTTAACATTTCCTTTGAAGGTTAGTGTGTGCTCAAGATGAAAAAGTCATTACATATTCTTACATCTCAAGTGTTTGGTCCAATTCCATTTTGATGGAGAATAAAAATCGGGATGAGATACCTCGGTGTGTACAGGATACCCATGGTTAGGGTAATCTCATGTAATCTTCTTTTTTCTCTCTTTCTCTTTTCAAGTAAGATACCATTGAGGATTTTGGGCATCTTTTTGATGAGAATTTTACATGGTTGTGATTATGTAGGGAGATGGTATTGTTAGTAAAATACAGGATCCATGTGTCAGTGATTTTGACAACAGTCGGCCCGAACAATAGAAGATTCACGAAACGAATCGACAGTATACGAAACGTCAAGCACTGAAACGACCCCTGCTGGAGAAAAAGCAATGGAGAAATTCTGCACCAAAATAGTGTAATCATGGTCAAAACCAGACACAGACAAATATCACAACAAGAAGACGCAAGTGTAACCACTGGGCACATCATCTCGGAAAAGCGATGACCTTTACACCAGCCTAAACAGCTGCAATACGGCTGCACTTTTAATTAATAGCAGTTTGTAATGTAGTATCCTAACAATAACGCCATGGCCAGCAGACAGACAATGATCCAGGCAAGGGAAAAATATAAATAAATAAAACCAAACAGCAGAGTGGTTGAATTGAAAAAAAAAACTGCCACTTAGCAGTTGAACAATGACAAATCTACTCATTGCCCAATCACTTATTTTATACAAATTCCTCCATGCTGCTTCAGCTGCCCCATCCCCTCCCCTATGACAGATTCTACACCTCAACCGACACCTAACCCTCCTACTGCCATTGATATCCAGCCCTTGCAACCTTCAGTTCTTCACTCTGTCAAATGATTATTTTGTAATTATTGATAAAATATGTTTATAGATTCTTATAAACTTGTATTGATCTTTTACACAATTCACAGTACCAATATTGCATCTCTGGTACGACATTTTTCTCTGAACCCAAATGTTTCCTTCCTGGTTTCATGATATACCTTTCATCTAACCCACAAGCTATTAAATTTCAGCATTCTCTTTGTTAAATGGCTCATGAAACCTATTTTCTAATCACTACACTCATCCGCCCTGCTTCAAATCTCAACGCTATGAATATTCAGTACTAGCAGAGTTTAGCCCGGAAAATAAATAGTCAGTCACGCAATTTAGTTTTGATATTCTGTTTATTTGTAGCGGGCTTTTATAGTCAGAGGAAGCCACGCCCCTTGGGCACGCCCTGCTGCCACGCCCATTGGGCACGCCCCTAGTCTAAATCTGATGCGCCCATGTTTTTTGTCGTGAAAAGTTACCCTCCATGGACCCCCTCTTCCCCCTCTAAGTCACTTCCTTCGGTTGCCAATGAGGCACAACCGAACAAACAGACGTTCACAAATCGGGATATCGAATTCCATTTCCATCAGTGCACTCAATTTTGACGCTTCAAAAGTCAGTTCTGGGAGTTCATTTCTGAAGCAATCAAATCCGAAATTATATTATCAGTGACAAGATAACATTTAAGACAGCTTTAAGATAACATTTTAAAATTGTTTAAATCTTTTAATTCACCTAATGTGGAAGCTACGAGTATCTTTACAAGCAGCTATATATAACACAACCTAATGAAATGTGAATGAAAGTTGTTTTATTAAAAAGAAATGTGTGTGTGTGTACATATAAATATATATATATATATATATATTGTAACGAATTTGAGAAGTGTAACGGTTTTGAGAAGGGTAACGGTTTTGAAGAGTGTAACAATTTTGGAGGAAGTGTAACGAATGTGAAAAGTATGGTTTTGTTGTGTGTAACACCCTCGTAATGTAAATAATGGTCGCAGCCGTCCTCCTAGTTAATTCCATGAAACTTACACACAGGCCACGATATATCTTTTTAAATAGTTTATTTCCTTATTCCATGTAGGCTAAATATGTGTTTCCCACTAGATTGACTCTGCATTGTATCAAACGAAATAAGCGTAGGCCCCTTTCAATTTCCCCAATCATCTCCGCTCTCCAAAGTTCCTTTCAAAAGCGGTGCGAGTGGTGTTCAATCCCGCAAGCCGCCATTGCCCATGTGCTCATCTCGGAGAAGAGGGGGGTAGGAGCCGCCAACTCACAGGCGTGGCACGTCGTCATGATCAAAGGAGGAATCGGACAGCCCTAACAGCCAACCAGCACCGCGGTTAGCGACCCGGTAGGCGTGCCCTCGCAGCCGGCGGCTTGATTCCGCCCCAAGTAATAAAAGCGACTGGAAGGGACTTCTTCGGGAGATGACAGGAGAGATGACATGAGAGAGGACATGAGAGATGAGCTGTGAGCTGTGAGCTGTGAGATGAGAGACGCTCCAAGCCAAAAAGGAGAGGTACTTGGAGAGGAAACCAGCTTTGGAGAGACGCGCTGAGAGGAGGGAGACGGCTCCACCAGAAGGAGAGGAGCAGGTGTGACCGAGCCAGCGCGTGACGTCCACAGCATCAGCAGCGTCGACGCGACCGAGGGTTTTCCCGCCAAAAACGGGAAGAATTGGGAGCTGCTACCTCCAGCCCTGCCAGTTGCAGGGACCTGACCCTGCCGCCCTCTCCAGCAACCCACCTCCGCCATTCCTGCCTGCAATTTCCCCCGTGTAAGTGTGAACGTCGTCTGTCTTGAATGTTGTCCTGGGGTTAAGTAAATTGAATAGTATAAGTTAACGATTCACTGTGTGACTGCTTCTTCCATCCATTGCTTGTGAATAACTTTGGTCGCTCCTTCTTTTTGCTTGTGTGTGTATAATAAATCTGTTCTTCCTCCATACTCTGTCTTCTTCTCTTTTCCTTCTCTTTCGGTCGCTTTAGAGGTTTCCAAATTGAATATCTGTGGTGCGATCTGGTCAACGTTGGGGGAGTCGGGCCAATCGGGGATCCTGTAACGGTCGCGGTTGGACCATCCGCTCGGCCCATCATAACATCTAAACCGCGATCCGTAACAATATATTTATATATATAAACATGAACCCCATTGCTGCCTTGTGAAATGGACAACACCTGTCAAGGCATTTTCCAGCTGAACTTACAACACCAGGTTAACTAAATGTGCTGCACTCGATAATCTTCACATTCATCTTGGGGTGCGTACCTTATTCAAAACGGTACAGTTCATATCACTACCATTATTAAGCCGTGACTGTAGTGCTGAATGCTTAATGCACATTGCGATCACAAACTAATTGGACAGCAACAATGAAAGTGACCCGGTGAGATGGTTGTGTGATCATCCAGTTTTTAAATTCTTATTAATAATATATGCAACACTGTCAAATGTTGTGGCTGAACCCACTCTAGAAAAAAAAAATGGTAAGACAAAAGACGAACATAAACTACATATCGAAGCGAGCCATTTTAAGTTTGGTTTGTGCAATAACCAGTTTGTGCAATAGTCCAGTCCTCCACAAGCAAGGCAGTTCCAAACTGCATAAAGAATGCAGAGCTGAAGATAATGACAAACTTGAAGGCTTTGTTTTTATCCAATGTGTTGATGGCTATAAATATTTATTCTGAAGAACGATTATTCAAGCATTTACATCAATTATACAGAGCCACTTGATTTCCATACTGACATTGCCTTACTGGTTTGTTAGTACCCAGTCTGCTCGAAAATCGATTCTCATTGGCACAAGTGACCACTTTGAATATATAAAAAGGAAGAAGAACACCAGTCAGCTGCTCTTCCTTGCCTCCTCAGATTGTACTGGCATCTGACTCTCCCCAGAAGCAAGGCTTCCTGTTTTAGAAACAAATGTTAGGGAAGGAAGAGGAAAGAGGAGAATGTTAAAAGCTGCTATACATGATGATTTCCCTTGGGATTTTCTGAATCAATCAGAGCAATGAAAGGTAGGAGCTAAGGAGATCAGAAAGTATGATGGGAGATAAATATGTGAAGACAATTTCTTACCATTCTCTGAAAACAATTCTCTGGAGTCTATGTATCCCTGCTCATAATCGCACATCTTTTTTTCCATGCGGCAACGTGCAGGGTGCACATGCACAGGATGGAGAACTGAAGAAGCAAGAACAAGACAGTTTCCTTTTGATTAAACATTGTTACGGTTTTGAGGTTTGTACAGTGAGTTCAATAAATGTTAAAGGTTTGCCCCCCCCTAGATAGTCACACAAGCAACATGTAGCCTCATTTGTAGTATAGTTATTTCTTCGTATGTGTGAGAATAGGCCATTTCCTATGTTAGTTCTGCATTGTGTAAAGCCAGGAAAATAGGCCCTACTGCCACCGATCACTCTACGTCCGTAGCCTCAATACAGTGCGTTAACATTGGTTCATATTGGGCGAGTTAACACGAGGCAGGCAGAGGAGGATCGGGGCGGAGTCGAGGCGGAGCGGCAGAAGCGATGACGGTAAGCATAAGCCGCCAATCAGAGCTCAGGGGTGGTGGCGTCAGAGGGCGTGGTGAGAAGAGTCTGGTGAGTTCCAGAAGGTTCGCGGAGCGTACCTATAAAACCCGCTGCGCAAAGCCCTCGGAAGGACGAGCGCTGGAGAACCCAAAGGACTTGCAGAGGAGGACTTGCGCCAGTTAAACCAGGACTCGTTGTTGAACTTACAGCCAGAACGCGCGGTGCTTGATGAGCATGATGAGCCTTGCCGCACTTGCATAAGAACGGCTGAGTAACCGCCCTTTGCCGTAAAAGTCCGCCCCTTTGCCGTAAAAGTCCGCCCCTTGCTGTTCCGCCTGATATCTCCTTTGTTCGAGAGACGCGCTATGAGCCCCTGTCTTCGCCTATCACCATCTTCGCAGGACGCACGTGGACCACGGAGAGCCGGACGGGGCCGATCCTGGATGACCACATCGACGAGTGGGGAACACCTGCCCATCTGCAATCCCCTGTGTGAGTGTGAGTGAGACGGGCCCGTTGTCCCAGGGATAAGTAAGACTGTCTAAGCTTGCTCTATGTCTCTTCATCCTGAACTGTAAATACGTGTGGGAATCATTAAACCCATCTGTTCTTTCTTTCTTCCTGATTCGATCGTTCCTGTGATTTCTCCATTTGACTAAGCGTGGCACGAATAAGATCGCTCCAATCGGGTTCCACTAGTTGAGACTGCGTGCATCACGTGTACGCAAACCGCTCGGCGTACTCCAACCTCACGTGGTTCATGCGAGGCTTGCTACCTCGTTTCCGTGGCGGCGCGAGTACTTAGGTACAAGCGAGAATTTGGTCCCGAAACCCTATTTTGCGCTCGCCCGGAAAGGACGTAATAAGTCTCGGTTCCACCAGGCCAGTAAAGACAAGGGGATTAATCCCCCCTTGATAAGGGGAAGAAGGCCAGCGAGAGAACCGCAACAATATTCAATCATTCTTTTTTATGGTCCATGTGAAACAGAAATATGAGGTGTTTTGGTACCCTCTTTACACTAACTTTCTTCCATTTCATGTGGGAATGTATGATTGTTCCCACAATTTCAACACTGATATCCAATCCTTCTCCAATTTCACATGTAGTAATCTTGCAATTCTCAAGATTAGCTGGTCAACACATTTCACGTGATCATGAGCAAGATCGCTCTCAAATTCATTGTCATTTGGGACTCGCAGCATGATTTAAACAGTATGTGAAAGAGCATCAGACCAGTTGAAATGCACAGGAGACTCTGCAAATCAGAAAATTGTGCACGTCTCAGTCTCGTATATGAATTTCAGCTGGATTAACATTCCCTTTCATGGGGACTGAATTGTACATTGCTTCTACATTACATGTGATTATTATGGCCACCATCTTTGTTTTACCTAGAATGCTCTGGCAACGGTTGATATCAGTTCCAGTATAACTTAGGGTAGACAGTATCATTGCACAGAATTTCTGCATTTGGACTTCCTCTTATGAATTGTTGTATTTGTCCCATTTCCTTTCTCAGTTGTTCTTTTTGTCTATAGTCTTTGTTTATAAGGCGGTGTTTGGTTTCTGTTGATGGGCCTATTCTATTCTTCTTGCGGCATTGTTTTCTGAACTTCTTCTTCAATGCACAATGCCGCTGCAAAGCACACAGTATTGATTTCCATGAAGGGGGGTGATTTTGGTATATGTTTACCAATTTATCTGTTGGTTTTCCTGATTAGCATTTTCGTCCATTTGTTATTTTCTGTTCAATAGAGTTGTGGTCTTTGTCTGAGTGGTGTCAGTCTTATCTCTTCTAAATTGCATTGTTGGCCAGCTCTTCTTCCAATCCACATTGCTTTTCATCATCCTAGTCTTCCTTCTCCCCTCCACTCTGCCATTTTCCCTCTTCCTGCTGATCATCATTCACCATTCCTGTTTTCATCCCAGCCGTATGTGTAGGCGTCACCCGGTCCATGTCAGTGGGCCGGTTATGCTCCCCCTCCTGGAATGGGTCCATATCCCGTCTCCCTACCACACCTCTTCCCCACCGCTGGGTCTCCGGTGTCACGCCAAGTTCCAAGCCGCAGCTTCACCCCATAGTCCCTCCCCGCGTCACCGTGGTCATATCCCCACCATCCCTCTGTCCACTGCCCGCCAAGTCCTTGGCTCAGATCCTCCTCATATCTTCTGCCGCTTGTCTTCTGGAATTTATGGGTTGTTCGCGCAACTTTTTCAAATTAGTGAGATGGCACCATCTCTATTCTGGTGGCCAATTTCGTCTTCTTTAACTGGTCTATGAATCTTGCCCCTCTGCCATGCATTCCCCACTGCTCAATACACTTTGCAGAAGAATATGATCTCTTTCTCCTCTATACTCCAACTTTCGTTATCGAGGTTTCTCTTCTGTACCTTTATTTTTGGTTTTACGGAGACAGGTAATACCCCCTCAGCCTCTCGACTTGGTGCAGATCCATCTCCCTGTGAGATGGTCTTCTTTCTCACAAGAGAAGGTGCAGGCTTTATTCTATATTGCATGCATTCTGGATGCTTGAAGAGGCTGCACAAACTCAGGATTCCACCTGTATTGACGCAGTGCTCCATTATTCGGTGTTTTGTTTTCTTTTATTATCAACAAGATTTATTTTCGTCTTTAATCAACGTCCCGCCCCTCTCCCATCACCCCCACAGTGCCTCGGTACTGGTCTTTTCGCTTGTGGATTGCCACATGTGCCGCTAGACATCCTGGCAAAGGCGTGAATAACACTGCATTACTTGGGGCTTACTTCCTCCCTCACCCTTCTCTGCCCGGCTGATAAGACCATCGATGTCCGCCGCCAGCCTCGCAGCTCAACATTGTCCGGGGCTCAAAGCAGGGCACCCATCCATGGTGCTTCATTCCTTTCCTTAGGCCACAAACTGTCGTGCGTCCCTCGGTGATTCATGTCTCTGTGCTTGATCAAGTCTCTCGATTCTGTCATGTTGCTTTCGACTCATTTCCGATGTTCAGGGCCTCACACAATCCGTCGGAGACACGATCAGCTGCAGAATGTCTTCCCGACAGCGCGCGGGCACCAAAGACATTTGCGGCCCACGACGGCCTATGCCTCCATTCTCCATCAAACTCCTTGCCTCTCTCAGATCACCAGTCCTCCCTCCAGAACACTTTCTTCCTTCTCTCCCTCCTCTTGCTGCTAAGATTGAGGCCTCGCAATCGCTAACGGCAGACGCAAGCGGGAAAAATCAGCGAGTAAGGTGGCTTGATCACTTGCTGGCTTTATTGATGTGTGTGTGTGTGTGTGTGTGTGTGTGTGTGTGTGTGTGTGTGTGTGTGTGTGTGTGTGTGTGTGTGTGTGTGTGTGTGTGTGCCAAATACATGGACACACCCTGGAAATCGCAGTAGCAATTAAACAAGCAAAAATAGAATGATTATACTAGAGCAACAATCGAGGCTCACCCTCTGCAGGTCTTGCATTTTCTAGCACATTGTGGTGTCCATCTCGAATTGCCTCAGATAAACTTTGATGCAGGGATGACAAGTCCAGAACTTGAGATGCAGCCATCATTCTTCTGTCCTCTGCACATTCATCTGCAGCATTTCCTTCGACTTTATTACAGTTGCCATCCTTTGTTCGTTTCTCCAGCTGCTCTATGGAGAATTGCTTGCAAGGTGCCGGCTTGGCTGTCGCGGCTGTCGCGGCTGTCTTGGTGGCAGATTCAGTAGGCCTTTGAAGCTGGTATGATACATTTGTGCTGCTGCTGAGATCATCTGATTCACATGGGATTCGTGACTGTGGAAAAGAGCCTGGTGACGGAAATGAAGTGGCACGAACTGAAGAGAAGTATTTTGACGTAGGGGAGTGGGTACTATTTACAGATGTGTCTGTGACCTCCACAGGGCCTTGGCGAGTAATACCAGGATAGAGGTGCTGGCTGAGAACATCAGTGACCTGAGTTGGAAAGCTTGCGGGAGCATTATTTTGTGTTGGGGTTGATAAAGGATCAGCAGATACACGTTCAATGTCCTGCAGTTTCTTCAAGACCTAGTAGATTAGAAAAAGATAATGAAAAAGAGCAAAATGTGTCAAAAGAGAGCAATGACAATAAAATAACAATAATTCAAAAGAAAAAAGAAAAGGCAATTAAAAACAGACCGATGTCATTTCTGGACGTGCAGAATGTTTTCCAATACAGCTCAATGCTAGGCGCAAGACCATGGGTGCCTGCACAACTGAGAAGGACCCAGCACGTGGATCAAACAGATGTTGACTAGCCTTAACAACATCATCATCGCAGTCCAACATCTCATCCTCCACCAATTCTTTCTGAGTTGGGGGAGATTGGCAAGATAAAAACAGCACAATTCATTTTTAATAGTTCATCGTCCTCAATTTTGTTTGGGAGGTAGTTCTCCATTTTTACACAATTGCATGCAACCACTAATGGGTTTTGGGATGTTGGGAAAATTTTATTGGTGACGTACTTTTAAAAAGCGTATGAACTCACCAGAAATTTGGGTTTTGGGTTCTCTACCATGGCCTTTTTGCCCGTCAGAATTTCCAGCAGCACCTGGGGATAAATAGAGATAGAGAGTTGGATTTTATACTTGCATTCTTTCATCCATTATTCATGCACCATCTTGCCCAGTTGTGTTAATTTGAGTCCTTTCTCCCAGAAATCTCATCTGCAAGTGCTTGACACCTTTCTGCCTTCCAACTTACAAAACCAGGATAATCCATTCTCCTTCAATTAAATTCCCACAATCCTTCTGGCTCACCACGCCAAAGCTGTAGGTGTCCACTTTGACAGACAGTCGTCCAGAGCGCACGTACTCTTGAGGTAAGTAGGCTAGTGTACCGCGGAGAGCCTTGGAAGATAGATTTGTGTAAGTCTTTCCACATTTAAATGGCCACATTTTCGCCAGGCCAAAGTCTCCAAGCCGAGGAGACATAAACTTGTCTAGCAACACGTTGGCACTATGGAGGATAAAGAAGTAATGATTCAGAAATCTTCACAAAGCAACAACACCATCAGCATAACATAAAACTGCATGTATCAAACTGCACAACTTCTACAATATTCAAAAACTTTGATCAATATGTACCACTGATTGATTACCAAAGGTCACAAAGGATACCAAGTTCAAGGTATGCCAGTACCCTTCACAGAGCATTGGGGAATTAATGACAAGTAGTGAATGTTGCTGGCTGAAAATCAACCCTGGACAGGTTTCCATTAAGTTCCAAAGTGTTAAAGGTTACGGCAAGGGTCCGCAATCAAAACAAGAGCCAAACCCCTATTTCTTTCCACATCCCAAAGCCGTATTTCCTCTTTTTTGAAGCAATTATTTCATTTCCACCCCTTTGATCATGCCAATTTTATTTCACATTTAATTCCAATTTTGATTACTTTGTTAAAACCTGTGTTGACCTTCACAATAATATTTACGAACTAGCCGAAACCCGTGGAACATCCACGGAAGGGAGGATGTGGTGTATGGATAGAGTGTACCATTATGGATGGCATAGGGGGATTTGCTTGTCCAAGTAAGAGTTAGGAAGAAAGATGAGAATGAAGAGTGCGTATATGAACAACGATCGCCGACACCGGCACAAATGCATGCTCTGGATTGTCCACTCAGTGGACGGCTTGCTTTTGCCTTCGCCTGTCCAATCAGCGGACGGCTTGCTTCGCCTTCGCCCAGCAGATGCCAATACGATGGCGTCGTAAGATGGCGTCGTATCGGCAGTTAATCGGATGCTTTTGGGCCCCAACGTCGGCTAATTCAGATTTTTCGAGTATGGCTGTACGTGATAAACAAAGAGCGCGGTTCGTAGATCGTAAATCCATTAGTGCCCTGGGCATCGGGTCACTGGGTGCGGCGTAAAAGGGATAACAAAGTCGAGTCCTTACGCTATTATTATATAGATGCCACAAACTTCTATTTTCTGAAAGAATTAAAATACTTTGTAGCACAAACTTCTCAAAACATGGATGCAGTATCCGTATCCCACAATGCAGTATGGATATGGAGGGTGTTTCTTAACATAGATGTTTGTTTGTTTTTTTTTTGTTTTTTTGTTTTTTTGTATACAAGATCGAGGCTCGTGAAAGAGCGAACATTAATCACACAGAAAGACAAACAGACACACAAAACAAATAACATCGGGAGCGGTAGACAAGATGGGGAGAGAGGGGGAAGGACACAAACACAACATTTGAGAGCAGGGACCGAGAGACATGGAGACATCGAGAGAACTGTGGGAGGGAGAGGGCTTTGGGGGGGAGGCATGGGAAGGGGGGGGGGGGGGTGGGAGAGGTATAAAACATATGGACACTGCCAAGACTTCCAGGAAAGAAGTTGGAATTTCAAACAAGGTGGATCTGGGGTGAATTAGTGGGGGTAGAAAAGATCAAGGTTTTGGATGGGGGAAGATAAGAGATGGTGGTGAACAGCTGTTTTGAAGACCTGGAGGGAGGAGTGTGATTGAAGTGAGTGTGGGAGTTTGTTCCAGAGGCGGGAGAAAAGAGGAATGAAAGAGTGAAGGTGAGCAGAGAGCCGAGATTTCGGCAGTTTAACCATCAGAGGGTGGCTGGCAGATCTTGTGCGACCTGTAGGAATATTTGGGGGACAGAGCACAGAGAGAGCTGGGGGAGCAAGGCCGGAGAGGAGTCGGTAGAAGACAGAAAGACCACCTACCTGCCTGCGGTGAGTGAGTGAAAGGCCCTCAGAGATAGCTTCATCGCGGGAGATTCCAATGATTCTGAAAGCTTTGGATTCAACAGCGTGAAGCCGAGCCAGGTGTGAGGCAGGAGCACCAGCCCATAGGGGAGAACAGTATTCCATTGAGCTGCGGATGAAAGCCTTGTATGTGGTGAGGAGCTCAGGTGTGCCTAGGAAGGACTTCGCACGACGGAGGATGCCCAGTCGGCGACTGGCTTTGGAGGCCAGCTTGGAAATGTGGTTTTCCCAAGAAAGATCATGGCAGATGGTGAGACCCAAAAGCTTGAGCGACAGAACTTCTTGGAGAGGATTGTTGAGAAAGTAGATGGGAGGGTTGTCCAGTCGATCTTTTCGGAGAGACATAGTAAGAGTGTGAGATTTGTCAGGATTGAAAGACATGTTCCACATGTTTGACCAGTCTGTGATTTTTGTCCAGGTCTTCAGAGAGTGAGGAGGCTGCAGACTGCCGATCTGAGGGAAGAGGAATGGAGCGGCAGAGAGTGGAGTCATCAGCAAAGAGATACAGAGGATTTTCCAGAGAGTCGGAGAGATCATTGATAAAGACCAGAAAAAGCACAGGGCCCAGCACACTGCCTTGGGGAACTCCAGCCTGAACGGGAAGGGGAGATGAGAGAAATCCATTCAGGGCCACACGTTGACTACGACCAGAGAGGAAGTCCGCAAGCCATGCATGGAGATTTCCATGGATACCATAGGAGGAGAGTTTGGTGAGCAGAGCTGGGTGCCAGACCGTATCGAAGGCACGTGATATGTCAAGGGAGACAGCTCTGATTTCCTGTTTGGCATTGAGTACCTCCATCCATTGTTGAGACAGCAGAAGCAGCATGTCCAGAGTAGAGTGACATGGTCTGAAACCAAATTGATGATCAGAGATCAAGCCATTGGAGAAGAGGAAAGATTTCATATCCGAAGCAATGATGGATTCCATGACTTTGCTGATAATTGGGAGCAGGCTGATTGGTCTGTAGTTGCAAGGATCTGTTTTTGCACCTTTTTTGTGTAAAGCGGTAATGTTTGCTGATTTCCAGGATGCTGGCAGATGACCTTGAGCAAAGGATAGGGTGAAAAGAACAGAGAGAGGGTGAGATAGAGCGGCAGAGCAGGATTTTAGGACCCGTGGACTGATGCCATCTGGTCCAGTTGCAGAATCAGAGTCGAGGTTTGACAAAAACTCCTCCACCTTGTCAGGAGAGAAGGTCACAGAGTCCAGGAGCAGTTTGGTTCGACTGGGAAAGGTGGGAACAGAGAGAGATGGGTTTGGGACTAAGGATTTTGAGGCAAACACAGAGTTGAGGCATTCGGCTTTGTCACGTGCGATGTCAACTGTGTGGCCATTTGAGGTAAGGGAGGGGATGGAGGGGGAACAAACACCAGAAACGGATTTGACCAGACGCCACCAGGATTTGGAGGAAGGAGACAGGTTTGAGAGTTCATTCTTGAGTGAGGAGAGATAGTGCTTCCTGGCACTCCTGAGGGTAGACACACACTTGTTCCGAGCTTGGTGGAAGGAACTGAGATTTCCTTCAGTTGGATTAGCCTTCCAAGAGGCAAAGGCAAGTTGTTTCAGGGCAACTGCCTCACCACAAGATTCAGTGTACCATGGACGGGAGGAAGGGTAAGACAACTGAAGGCGAGATGGGATAAATCTGTGCATGAGAGAGATCAGTTTGCTTTGGAAGAATTCCCAGGAAGAATTGATGTCAGAGGCAGTGGAGATGGGAGACCAATCCAGACGATTGATGGCTGCTTGAAGACCGTCCCAGTCGGCCTGAGTGAAATGCCAGACTCGTCGACGCTGAGGAGGCTCTCTGAGAATGGCCAGAGAGATGTCCACTTTGACAAGCACATGATCAGAAGAACCGATTGGAGCAGAAGAAGAGCAGCAGACATTAGCAGGGAAGTTAGTCATAACCAAGTCTAGAAGAGAAGATACTCCATTGGCTGAGATCCGGGTCGGGAAATTGACAGATTGTGTCAATCCCAGTGAGTCACAGAAGTCCTTTGCTGAGGTGCCATGACTGGTGAGAGAGGAACCCACACCCAACCAGGTGGCATGATGACAATTGAAGTCACCACATATGAGGAAGAGAGAGTTGGGATGAGTGGATAGAAGTTGGTCCATGTTGTCAGACAGTGAAATGTAGATGGAGTCATCACTGTTTGGGGGACGGTACAGAACACATATGAACAAAAGGTGGGAGCGGAGAGGAAGCCGTAGCCAGAGGTACTCCTGGGGGTGAGGAGGAGAGAGGGCAGTGCAAGGAGAGTGAGGAAGAGAGTTTTTGATAAAGATAGCCACCCCACCACCAGGCCGAGGCTCAGGTCTATCATACCGGAGGAGGGAGTAACCAGGAAGAGATATTAAGGAATCAGAGACATCTTGAAGGAGGAAAGTCTCTGTTAAGCAGATCAAGTCTGGATTGTCAGAAGCAACCTGTATGGAGAGATCAGTCAGGTTTGAGCGAAGGCCCCGGATGTTTGAGGTCCATACCGTTAATGAAGAGAGAGGGGGAGCATCGGGTACAGGACAGGGGAGGGGAGGAGTAGGGTAAGATGAAGGATGAGAGGGGGAGGTAGGGAGAGCAGTTGTTAGTGTGTCAGCGATTGCAGAAGAGTTCCAAGAAAGGGAAGGATGAGGAGGATGAAAGGTTTGAAGGTGAAGGGATGAGGCACAGAGAGGGGTTGTTTGAGGGGGGGCAGAGGAAAGAAGAAGGTTGGGGGGGGTGGAGGTATGAGATAGAAGGGAGACGAAGTGGGGAGGAGGCAGCTTTGAGGAGGAGGGGGGAGGAGGGAGAATTGGAGAGGAATGGTATGGGGGGAGATTTGAATGGGAGGGGTTGGGGGGGAGTTTAAGAGTGGCGGGGCAAGGGGGGAGTTTAGGAGTGTAGGTGCAAGGGGAGGGATTTGGATGGGAGGGGCAAGAGGGGAGTTTAGAAAGTGGATGATTAATGAAAGACGAACATTGAAAACAAATTGGGTTTGTTGTGATTTTCAAGTTAGCAATCCGGTTCAGTAGAATGGACATGCCTGACATTTCCTCTAGCAGTACGTGTGACTTGCGGTGGCCATCTTGGAATATGTAATCGCTACTGTGACGTCATCGATTAAGCAAGTTTTGCGTTGAAGATCCAAGCTGCCTTCCATCCAAAAACATCCAATTTGAGGGATCATGGCATAAATAGAAACCCTGGCATTGTGCACCACTCTTGATATCAGATGGGTGACCCGTAGAGTATTTGTCAAAAGGTAAATAAATAAAGTATTAACAAATGTATTATACAAGTTGACGCCCAGTCCATGTCTGTCCGTGTGTCAGCAGCCACTTTCGGTGCCTCTTTTGCTTTTCTAACCTGGGTTTGAATCCCAACCCAGCTATAAACTGTCATCCCGGTGTTTTCAGACTGGGTGATTCATCAATGTTTGTGCCGTTCCTCCGATGGATGTTAAACTGGGTATCCCATCACTGACATTAGTTGGTGGATCTTAAAGATCCCATGGTATCCTTCGCGGAGAGTTGGCGAACAAACATCAAGCCTGACCAGCCGGTTCGTGAAGACTTGTGCCAAACTTCCCCCGGCCGGCCCCACAAGGTGGGATAATAGTGGCCGTTAAAGAAGAAGAAGAAGAAGAAGAAGAAGAAGAATACGATGTAATGGTCTATCAGGATGGCCCAGAGGTACTCAGTTCCTTTAAGATGTCTAGCCCGGGTTTGAATCTCGTCCCAGCTATAACCTAACATCCCCCATGGAGAATACTGTATTGCTGACTCTGATGCCATAGGTCACATGGTATGACATCCATATTGGATTAAAGGAAAAGATTTGGATATCATTTTCTCTGAAACCACTGAATTAATTTTTTTTGAAACTTGGCATATGTCATCAACTCCCCATGGGGTATATAGGGTGAAAACTATGGAGTGGTATTGCAGCCATAATTGGTTGAATTGAAATCTTTATCCGAAAAATCTAAAACTTCATATATCTGATCTATGACCCCATGTGAGGAAAGAATTAAATTTATGACGTGCATAACCCATTCGAAGAAAGGATGTGACATAATAGGGTACATGGATGATACACGTATATGGGCCATAATAGCAGTGGGTTATAATAGTAAGTAGCATGTACAGTTAACGATGGTATTTTTGTTCAGAATGAACACGCAAGGTGAGACTATGTGCTCTATGAGTGCCAGTATTATTGCTTATTAGTCTCATCCCAAAGGGGATGCGACACTATTGCAACGCCCATGTTCGTGTGTCCACGTCTATATATCTTCGCTTTAAAAATGCTTTTCTCTGCAGCTGCTTGTCCGATCGATGCGGAACGTTAAACCTAGGAAGGGCTCCCCATAGAGAATATTTTATTGCCAACTCTGACGGCATAGGTTACATGATATGGTAGCCTTATTGGATTAAAGGAAAAAAATTGGCGTAATTTTCTCTGAAACTGCTCAACAAAAAATTTTTAAACTTGGCATTTGTCATCAACTCCCCATGGAGTATATTGGGTGATAACAATGACATCATCTGTGAAATTGTGTTCCAGCCATAAATGGTTGAATTGAAATCCTTATCCGAAAAATCTGAAACTTCATATATCTGATTTATGACCTGATGTGAGTGAAGAATTAAATTTATGACATTTATAACCCATGCCAAGAAACTATCTGATATAATAGGGTGCATGGATTATATGGGTATATGGGCCATAATACCAGTGGGCCATAATAGTAGAATGTTCAGTTAACAATGGCTTTTTTGTTCAGAATGAACGTATGAGTCGAGACTACTGTCGTGGCCAAAAGTATTGGCACTCTTACACTTTTTTCAAATAATGCACAATTTCTTCCAGAAAATTGTTGAAAAAAAAAAAAAATTGGTGTCCACATATGTATTTCTTTGGTTTGCAGTGGGACAAAACAAAAAAAGCTGAAAAAATTACTAAATCTTAGCTTATTCCACACAGGAATCCTAAAATGGCCCGGACAATATTATTGGCACCTTTGAGAAGTTGTTAGAAATAACTAGATTTCATGCAGGTGATTCTGCTTTACTCTGGAATTGAACTCACATGTGGTGAGTTGCAGGTCCCTGCAATATAAAAATCACTCATTCAACCAGTTTGAATATAAAGAAAAGGAGTCATTCTGTTGTTTTGTGTCACTGTGTGTACCACAATGAACATGAAGAAAAGAAAGAAAACCACAGAATTGTCTGAGGAAGTCAGACACAAGATTGTAGCCAAGCATGGACACTCTCAAGGCTACAAGTCCATCTCCAGAGACCTTGATGTTCCTGTGTCCACCATACGCAATGTTACCAGGAAGTTTAAGGCCCATGGCACTGTAGCCAACCTCCCTGGACATGGCCGCAAGAGAAAACTTGATCGAAGATTTCAGCGACAGGTTGTTTGAATGGTGGAGAAAGCACCTCGATCAACTGCCAAACAGATTCAAGCTGACCTTCAGACACAAGGTACGACAGTTTGAACTCACACCATCCGTCACCAACTCAATGAAAGGGGGTTCTATGGTAGGAGACCCAGGAGGACCCCACTGCTAAGAAAGCCTGACTGGAGTTTGCCAAAACAAACCTGAACAAGCAGAAATCCTTCTGGGAGAATGTCCTGTGGACAGATGACACCAAATTAGAGCTTTTTGGTAAAGCACATCATCTCTATGTTTGCAGAAAACAAAATGAAGCCTTCAAAGAAAAGAACACCTTCCCTACAGTCAAACATGGAGGAGGTTCAGTGATGTTTTGGGGTTGCTGTGCTGCCTCTGGCACTGGGTGCCTTGAATGTGTGCATGGCATCATGAAATCAGATTACCAAGGCATTTTGGAGCACAATATTCAACCCAGTGTAAGAAATCTGGGTCTCTGTCGAAGGTCATGAGTCTTGCAACAGGACAATGACCCCAAAAACACTTCAGAAAGCACCCAGGAATGGTTCAAGACAAAACGCTGGACTGATCTGAAAACAGCAGTTGGGAGAAGGCACCCTTCAAATCTGGGAGAATTGGAGCAGTTTGCACAAGAAGAGTGGGCCAAACTGCCAGTAGAGAGGTATAGGAAGCTCATTCATGGCTATAGGAACCACTTGGCTGCAGTTATTTTGTCGAAAGGCTGTGCTACCAAATATTAAGTCTCGGGTGTCAATAATTTTGACAATGCCATTGCTTTTCATTTTCTGATTTAAAAGAATATATTCAGTTCTGAATCAAAAACAAAGGTTCTGTAATATTAACAGTGAAATAAAGAATTGTGGAGTCCAAACACTTTTGTCAATTTCAACTTATTGTTAGAGAAAATTGTGAGTTATTTTTAAAAAGTGCAAGGGTGCCAATATTTTTGGCCACGACTGTATGCGCTTTATTAGTACTGTTGTTCATTCAGTTTTTGGTCAATTTAGAATAAATATTACTGAGATTCGTACTTCATAAAACACTTCCATCAAGACCGAGTGGATATGTTATGTGACACCTTGATGAACATCTCGTGTTAAGGAGTGCAGTGTTGAAGTTTGTTGCACAATATGACAGGAAAAAAAATACATAATCATATTCAGACAATGCAAATTATGTGAGGATGCCCAATTATACAAGGATGTGCCGTTGTTCTGAAAGGAAATACAAAAAACACATGGGAGTCATCCATTTGGCTGATCATGCTTGTGCATATCTACATCCGAGCAATTCCATGTAATCAGGCTAATGCAAATTATACAGCTAACTCAAACAGATAATTTGGTCCGTGTGCCAGCATACACAATGGCCTACTCTTCTCAAAAGGTAGTGGCATCTTTAACGTCCACAACATTAATCTCGTAGAGACAGCTGGCTTCTGTCCCTGTAAAAAGGACAACGCATTCTGGAGTATAGCTACCCCTGGTGGCATTGCATCAGAATGATAGTTTTAATATGAAAGGCTGATCGTGTAGGTTATCTAACCCGGAGTAGATAACTCGACAGCGAACACCTCCCTGCCACCCCCAAACATAGCGACTGAGCAAATGGCCTTCATGTTAACAAATCTAACCAGTATTTATGTGCACATCACAAACTCTCAGCATATCGCTGGCTCGCCATTACCCACCTTTTGACATCACCATGTATAATGGGGTGTTGCTGCGACATGTGAAGATACTGTAATCCACATGCCACACCAACTGCGATGAGCAGCCGCTCTGGCAAGGACAAGGAAGGTGCTTCCTGAGAAGGAAAATAAAATTAAAAACACATTTATTCTTCCATCCTAGATGCTAAGTTCAGTTTAATAGCCTAATGCAGAAAGGTACAAAATCTATGCAGAAATAATGCAGAAAGGTACATACTGTACCGCTCTATTGAAATGCAATGGAACACCTTGATTAATGTTTCGTGTTAAGGATAAATGTGGCAGGAAATTATAGTCCATATCATTCAGACAATGCAAGGAAGCCCCAAGCGTACCTGCAAGTGCAGCAAGTTGTCGAGGGAACCTCGTTCCATGTGTTGGTATACAAGGCAGCATATTCCACTTTCCATGCAGTAGCCAACCAGTTCCAGGATGTTGGGGTGTCGAAGCCTGGATAGCAGGGGAAGAGTAAATGGTGGAGAGACTGAGAAAGAGTAGTTAGACTAAAATAAAAAATAACCACCTTTATAGGCCATTTTTCCCCGCAAGCGGGGGTTGGCCTTTTTCGGGAACCGTGGTTGTTGTTGTTTTTCGGTCCCCTTTTTGAAGCAATGTTTTACGGCCGGATGCCCTTCCTGACGCCAACCCTTTTTGCCGCCTTCAACGACAAACAGGGAATTACCAGTGAACTGGTCCTCAATTAGCCGACCTCTGAAGGATGACAGGCTGAGTCAACCCCCCTGGCGTTAATTCAGCGATCAGACCGGGATTCGAACCCAGGATCCTAGGTATCCTAAGCTGACACCCTAGCCGCTAGCCCAACACCAGGGATTCCAGGGTTAGACTGGTGGTCAAAATTTGAGACTTGGTTTTCAATCATGGTTATTAAAGCTTAGGATGAACCAACAACAACAAAAAATGACATTAAGAGCAGTATTACAAATGAGGTTAAAGTATAATTATACAAATTAAAGGAAAACAAAGCGTTCACTCGAGTAGGCATATGCAGGAAAATCTGTCTTATGCAGTCATCTCCTTTGCCAAACACAATTCGCCATAAAATACAGTAACTACATAATACTGTTTCTTTTATGGCGTAGCTTGTAGGGCAATGGTGTCTGGAGCAGCGTTTGTCTGTCTGTCCGGTGTATGTATGTATGCCATCCCAGCTACGCCATTGTTAGACTATCGCTCTTGTTTAAACTGTACACCACTCGCACATCAAAGCTTTGTTATAATTAATTTATGACATAAAATAACGTCCCAAAAGAGTGCTAAGATATCAAACAGGAAGCAACAAAAGGTCCAAAGGCAACATTTCAACAAGCTTGGGTGGTGTTGTAGACCAGAGTGATCAACCACTGAGTACAAGAGGTCCTAGTACACGGCAGGAATTGAAATTGTCATGAGAAACATCATTCTCTCTGGAAATTCAAAGAATGGATGAGATTACCAAACAATGTACTTACCTTGTAGTTTACAAACACATTACCAACAAGCTGTGCAGTAATTATTTTAAAATACACTACATGACCAAAAGTATGTGGACACCTGAACATCGAACATTTCATTCCAAAATCATGGGCATTAATATGGAGTTGGTCCCCCCCCCCCTCCCCCCTTTGCTGCTGTAACAGCCTCCACTCTTCTGGGAAGGTTTTCCACTAGATGGTGAAACATTGCTGCGGGGATTTGCTTCCATTCAGCCACAAGAGCATTAGTGAGGTCGGGCTTTGATGTTGGGCGATTTGGCCTGGCTCGCAGTCAGCGTTCCAATTCATCCCAAAGGTGTTCGATGGGGTTGAGGTCAGGGCTCTGTGCAGGCCAGTCAAGTTCTTCAACACCAATCTCGACAAACCATTTCTGTATGGACCTCGCTTTGTGCATGGGGGCACTGTCATGCTGACACAGGAAAGGGCCTCCCCCAAACTGTTGCCACAAAGTTGGAAGCACACAATCGTCTAAAATGTCAATGTATGCTGTAGCGTTAAGATTTCCCTTCACTGGAACTAAGGGGCCTAGCCCGAGCCATGAAAAACAGACCCAGACCATTATTCCTCCTCCACCAAACTTTACAGTTCGCACTACGCATTTGGGCAGGTGGCGTTCTCCTGGCATCCCCCAAACCCAGATTAGTCTGTCGGACTGCCAGATGGTGAAGCGTGATTCATCACTCCAGAGAACGCGCTTCCACTGTTCCAAAGTCCAATGGCGATGAGCTTTACACCACTCCAGCCGACGCCTGGCATTGCGCATGGTGATCTTAGGCTTGTATGCGGCTGCTCGGCCATGGAAACCCATTTCATGAAGCTCCCGACGAACAGTTGTTGTGCTGACGTTGCTTCCAGGGGCAGTTTGGAACTCGGTAGTGAGTGTTGCAACCAAGGACAGCCTTTTTTTACGCACTATGTGCTTCAGCACTTGGCGGTCCTGTTCTGTGAGCTTGTGTGGCCTACCACTTTGCGGCTGAGCTGTTGTTGCTCCTAGACGTTTCCACTTCACAATAACAGCACTCACAGTTGCCCGGGGCAGCTCTAGCAGGGCAGAAATTTGATGAACGGACTTGTTGGAAAGGTGGCATCCTATGACGGTGCCACGTTGAAAGTCAGTCTTCCGTATTGCCCATTCTACTGCCAATGTTTGTCTATGGAGATTGCATGTTTGTGTGCTTGATTATATATACCTGTCAGCAATGGGTGTGGCCGGAACAGCCAAATCCACTAATTAGAAAGGGTGTCCGCATACTTTTGGTCATGTCGTGTATCACATTTATTTTCCGCACTGATACTTGGGGTGAATTAGAACCGTTGTTGAAATATTCACGTGCCTTGCCAGTTAAGGTTAAGGCAAAATGTGCACATTTAAACACTTCTTCCAGATGGGAAATGACTGAATGTTATTTCATAGAAAAAGTATAGGATTGGGAAGAAATTAATTTGTGGCTTCGGATTGCTGTGCACACAAATGAAAATCTGTAGAGCTTTGCCACACATCATAATTGTAGACAGTTCTGTAGAATAACGACAATGTGAAGGCATAGCTACTGGAGCATTATATTTAGATAGGTACTTGTGCCATGTATTCTGCAGAATCTGGGTCACATTTTAGCTTTTACAAAAGGATGATGATTTGCTCTCACAATGGTAAGTCTTATCAACCCACCTCCACCCCCACCCCAATTTGGCTACTTTTCATGTATGGAATTGTCGTTTGATATCCCTGTATTGTTGTGTTGTTCTCCTTGTATATCTTCCTTGTATTGTTTGTAAATCACATTCACTACCTTGTTATTTGCGGCCTTCCAGGCTGTCCCCTTCAAACCACTGGTCTTTTAACCCCTACTATAAAGTGTTAAAATATGGGCATTTCAGGTAGAAACAATAATCAGAAATTAGAGCTCTATGTCTGTAAATCGATCATGATCTGCATGCATGCTCTGCTGAAGAACCTCTCTTTCCATACGCTTCAATCGAAACTCCCTCCCCCCCCCCCCCCCCCCCCACCCTTTCCTTGCATGTCTAATGAATCCATAGCCCCTAACACCACAATGAGGGTTGCTCTTTCTTATCCCTTACACACAAATCATGAGGTCCAGAACCAGAGGAGTTCAGACACAAGATTAATTGTGCAATATCCTCCCAGAACAAATGTTTTCTTGGAACATTCCTAGATCCCTGCCATAGCCCAAACTTGTAAAACAGACTGTATCAAACATTCCAGTGGGGAGTTCGTCATTTCTCCTATTTGCAGAAGTTCTTCCTGAGGCTGTTCAATCCCACTCTATCCTCCGGGGCTTCGAAGCAAGCGGTGCACCACCACCTCAGGTCACCACCCCCATCCCCATCCCAATATTTTCCACCCCCATTAAACCTACCCAACCCAACCCTCTTACTTGCAGATGCCTGCTTCTTCCTCTACCGTCACGACTGCTTTCCTGTTCGCTCATTCCCCTGCTGTTTGTGTCCAAGTGTGACGCCACTGAATGTTGTCTTTTTACCCTGTGTCAAATTACTTTTCCACGATCCTTGATTTTGTACTGAAATTTTTTAAATTGTGAAAACACCCTTTTAACAACCCCAGTTGCTGGCTATCTGAGTGTTATTGAGGGGGGGGGGGGGGGGGGGGGAAGGAGTTCTAAAGAAAAACAATCACAGATAACTATTTTGTCCAATGCAAATACAACTCTACAACATCCAGATAATTTGTTTCACATATCCTTGTTAAAAATAAGATTTATGTTTTAAATGAGTTAGTCTTCATCAATAACACCACAATTTACAAGTATAGGTGAAACACATTGTGTGGTTCTTTGACAAGAAAAAAAACAGGAAACAACAGTATTTTTGCTTCTGTACAGTGAGCAAGTTGCAGAAGTTGAGCACTTGAATCAGGATGTGGTGATGAAAATGTCTGCCTAAGATAGATTTCGGTAAAGTTACAGTCTTACTGAATGACAACAGGAAAGGGCACCTATTAAAAATGACAAAAGAATACAAGAAGAATGAAACTCACATAAACTGTAGCTTTATCTCCGATTGCAGGTTTTGCCATTGCGAATTCCACTGCGTTCCATTATTCTGCACACAAACACACACATACACATCTGTGTATGTACACTCACTGCATGCACGGCATTGTGTTTAGCTTAACTGCCTTCTGCCTGGGTCAAAGTTTCATCTTCGACTTGCCAAGTGACATTCCAGGTCCTATGCCAAATACATCAATCCCACTTTTCACTGTTGTTGCAGGTGCCTTTGGCAGGATGCAGTTTCCACTCACTCATAATGTAAGCCTAATTTACACGCACTCATAGTAAGCCTAATTTATACTCACATAAAGTAAGGCTAATTTACACGCACTCATAGTAAGCCTAATTTATACCCACATAAAGTAAGCCTAATTTACACTCACTCAAAGTAAGCCTAATTTACAAAGTAAGACTAATTTACACATCGTGTAAGCCTAATTTACACATCACGTGAGCCTAATTTACACTTAAAGTAAGCCTAATTTATGCTCAAAGTAAGCCTATTTTACACTCACTCATCAAGCAAGCCTAATTTACACTCACTCATAGTAAGCCGAATTTACACTCACTCATAGTAAGCCAATTTATACTCACATAAAGTAAGGCTAATTTAAACTCGGATAAAGTAAGCCTCATTTACACTCACTCATAAAGTAAGCCTAATTTACTCACTCATTAAAGTAAGCCTAACTTACACTCATAGTAAACCTAATTTAGAATCACTCAGTAAGCCCAATTTACACTCACTCATAAAGTAAGCTTAATTTACTCACTCAAAGTAAGCCTAATTTACACTCACATAAAGGAAGCCTAATTTACACTAACTCAAAGTAAGCCTAATTTACACTCACATAAAGTAAGCCTAATTTACACTCACTCATAAAGTAAGCCTAATTTACACTCACTCATAAAGTAAGCCTAATTTACTCACTCATTAAAGTAAGCCTAACTTACACTCTCATAGTAAACCTAATTTAGAATCACTCAGTAAGCCCAATTTACATTCACTCATAAAGTAAGCCATTTGTTGCTTTTATACAAACGGATGTTAATGGAATGAAATTGTGCCAAAACAAGCAATTGGGTAATGGATACGACTCCGTGAACTGATGATACAACAATGAAAGTGGAACAAACATTTTCCAGGAAAATGAATGAATGATTATCAAGACATCCAAACAACTCTGATGAATGGTACACTACCTGTTTTAGCCTCTTGATGGCAAAGTTCGTGTGATGAATGTTAGCTTTAAACACCACACCAAAAGCCCCTTCTCCAATCCGTGCTTCCGGGCCGAAGTCGCCAGTGGCTTCTCGGATGCTTGTTAATGAGAAAATCGGCTGCACCTCGATACCTACACACCATACACGTGCAAATGCCATTGCAAATAACATTACACAAGCACACTGCCACAGAAATGCCACCGGTTCAATGAGCATGCCACAATGCGAGCTATACTACATAGCCTATAGCCCATCCCTACACGCAGAACATTGGCATGTTTGGCGTTCCCATATAAGCATATAGCGCATGATGTTGTGAACCCAGGTTAAATACCACATCCTGTGCCATTTGTCCATTGTCTCATGTCCTTGCAATTAATGTACACGTATGTATTTTACTGTCCTTGTCCTGCATGTGATATATTAATACATACATATACACACATGCACCTTGGTCACTGTACGACTTACTGCTGGGGCTGCAGATAGGTACAGGCTTTTGGTAGCAAACAGCAGCATCTCCATTCAATCGAGCTTCTTCCTGTGGGTGCAAAACAGACAATTAATGAAGCTATGACTTTGATAACTCAAATAATTAAAAAGTGTCAAGGTAAGAGGGCTATTAAATATTGCCCCCTCCCCTACCCCTTGCCATACATTCCTCCCCACCCTCCCACTACTTTCCTTGCTCCAAGCACTGGAAGCCTAATATGGGATTTAAGGTGTTGGGTTTTTACCTTTGCCACACCTAAAACTGTTGGGTTTTCACCATTGCCAGGCCTAAACATGCTTGTTTTTTTTGTTTTGTTTTTACAAACTCCCAGGCAGATTTGCATATATTGTGGTATTTGAACATGAACCTTCAATCAAATGGATTAGTCTCAATCATTTATTTTTTTTAATCATTTCGCAGAGTTAAGATCTTACTCTTGCTGGGGTTGTAGATAGGTACAGGCTTTTCATTAAACTTACACACTCCAATATTCTGCACCCAACTCCTCCTGGACTCTATGTCTTTTGCACCTGATAAGGTGGAGAGGTTTCTGGCAACCCTCGACTTTTATTCTGCAACTCAACTCACATGTCCTAAAAATCTGTTGCCTTTGCACATCATCTTTCTGCTCTATTCATCACATTATTTGCCTTAGGTCATCTTCCACCTGCTTGGAAGTCAGCCAACATCACAGCATTACACAAAAAGGTGCAAAAACAGATTGCCTTAACTATAGACCTTTCAGCTTACTTCCAATCATCAGTAAGGTCATGGAGTCTATCATTGCAGCTGATATGAAATCATTCCTTTTCTTCAACAGCCTCATCTCAGATCACCAATTCAGATTCAGACCAGATCACTCTACTTTGGATATGTTGCTCCTACTTACCCAACAATGGATGGAGGCCTTAAATGTCAGACATGAGATCAGGGCCATCTCTGGACATATCTCAAGCTTTTGATACAGTCTGGCAATCTGCCTTACTCTCCAAGTTATCCGCTCATGGCATCCAAGGCCAACTCCACACATGACTTGCTGACTTTCCCTACGCGCGTACTCTCGTAGCCACCGTGTGGCTCTCAACGGACTCCTTTCATCTCCTCTCCCTGTTGAGGATGGAGTCCCACAAGGCAGTGTTCTGGGCCCAGTCCTATTTATGATCTTATAATCAATGATCTCTCTGACTCTTTGGAAAATCCCCTTCATCTATTTGCTGATAACTCTGCCGTCTGCCATGATGTCTCTCATCCTTCAGCAAGGCAGGCTGCAGCCTCTTCCCTCTCTTCAGATCTTGACAAAATCACAAGCTGGTCAAACATTTGGAATAAGTCTTTCAATCCTGATAAATTCCGTACTCTCGCTCTCTCTTTCTCCGAAAGGACTGTTTAGCAAAACCTCTCATCTACTTCCTTAATCCTCTTGAGGAAGTTCAATCGCTCAAACTCCTGAGTCTCACCATCAGCCACGATCTTGTCTGGGCAAAGTTTTCTTTTAAAAGTTAAAAAAAACCAGAATCGTAAGAAAAAAAAATAAGCAATAAGAAAGGACAGAACCATGACGTTCCTAACATTTCCTCATTTATGGGACACCTGGGGATCATGAAAACTCCTGACTGCATATTGCCAATATGGAAAGACAACCACAATGCTAAAGCATATGTATAAATAACATAATCCATCTCAGGTAGATTGAAACTGAATTATCTCATGTCACAAGTACATTATATACATGCTAACAAGCATAAGATATAACAAGCAAGCTTAACAAGATGTGGCTTACCTGCTGTGCCTTGATATGGGCCGAATCCCAGTTTGGCGTGAACGGTGAAGAAGGGCGTGAGTTTTTATTGCATGAAGAAGAGTTGGAGGAGAGTGAAGAAGAGGATGACGAGTCACCCGATTTCGAAGATGAAGACCGAATGTGGCACGGGCAATCGTTGCCACAGAAAGTAGCAGAAGGGGGTGGGCCTGGTAGGGGAAGCTCTGAGTCGGCAATGTGATAGACCCCAAAACCTTGTTAGAAAAGGGAACAAAGTAATATTTGTTTGTGATTGTGGCTAAGATAAATGAGCAACAAATGTGCATGCAACAAAATGCTACAATTAGAGCCCTGGCAACAAACCTCATCCTGCCCACAGATCTTAAACCTCTAATCACGATTGTATCGATTAGCCCCTCTCCTCCCCCTTCCCCATTTATCACCATTACTTTGCCAACGTTCAAGTAAACTCCATGTTAACATCAATTTAACACTTCTTACTTTTCCAAACTCTTAACATATTCCCCTCCCCTCTTTGCACTTTTCCCAATACCCAGTGTGTGTGTGTGTGTGTGTGTGTGTGTGTGTGTGTGTGTGTGTGTGTGTGTGTGTGTGTGTGTGTGTGTGTGTGTGTGTGTGCGTGTCCATAGAGAACGATTGCAAAACCACGTAACGTTCTACAATCACTTACATATTACAACTTCAATGCACCTGGTTCTAAGTGAAGCTGATGTGAAACTACTGAGGAGCTTTTCCAGTAAAGCACTTTTTCCAGCCAAGGTCAAAAGAAAAAAAAGAAAGAACAATTCTGCAGCTTCCTTTTGTGAGGCATTTTGTTCAAATTTTGACGTTTCTGGCAACAACAAAAAACGAAAAAGCACATCATGTGCCCAAAAGCCTAATTACCCACATTCGGTACTCTAAATAGTAATTTTAATTGCCACGTTTACTTATTAGTCCCCTACCGGTGTACACCGGAGGGGACTATAGGTTTGCACGCCGTCCGTCAGTCCGTCAGTCCGTCAGTCCGTCAGTCCCTCCGTCCGTCAGTCCGTCAGTCCGTCACGCAAAGAACTGTTTTCCGGACTTTTTTTCTAAACGCTTAATGCTAATGATTTCAAACTCGGCACATGGTTTCCTCATGATAAGTTACAGATCAAGTTCGAACTTCACGACGTTTCGGTCATTTTTG
The DNA here is from genome assembly GCF_964187855.1 of Myxine glutinosa. Classification (NCBI taxonomy): domain Eukaryota; kingdom Metazoa; phylum Chordata; class Myxini; order Myxiniformes; family Myxinidae; genus Myxine; species Myxine glutinosa. The sequence goes on along the minus strand of NC_136264.1, from coordinate 122,182,500 downwards.
ACAAAGTTATGGCACTTTGAACTTTGGTAATTCTGATAATTCTGATGATCCTTAACTCGGTGCCATTTTAAGTTTTAATTTCCTTTAAAAAAGATTTTCTCTGCAATAATAGGACCGATTGAGATCAAATTTTCACCATAGGAGGGACTCGGTCTGTAGAATATTTTAATGGTAATTATGACGTCACAGGTCACGTGGTTCGGGCGCCATATTGTTTTTCGTGAAAACACGAAAACCCCTTTTTCTCTGCAATGGCTGAACAGATCGAGGCCAAACTTTGCAGGCAGAATCGCATACCAATGACGAACAAAAACGTCAGCGACCATGACGTCATGCGTCACATGGTTTCAGAGTTATGACGTTTTTAAGCATGAACCTTTAAAACCGAGCCCCTCCCTCATTTTTGATCCAATCGAGGGGAAACTTCAGTTCTGTTCCGCATGTCAGTCTACTAAAATGTCCTTTTGGAATTTGCGATAGCTCACGTGGTTTGGCAGATATCGTTAATTAAACGAAAATATTTAAAAAATGGATATCTCTTGAATCGCTTTATTGATCGACGTGAAACTTCATACTATAGTAGACGTCATGAAGAGTAACAAGTGTGCAAAATTTCAAGATGATTGGATGTACGGTCTGGAAGCTAGAAGTTGTTATTGCGTGAAGAAGAAGAGGCATCAGGTGTGCGGATTTACTTATTTATCACATGTACAGACTGAAAGCATCGTTGGACACGACCTGTCGCGGTCATTTTAACCTCAAATGAAATTCTAATTTAAGATTTGTCAATAGCTGAGGTATATTAACAAACGAATAAAACAGATTTGGTCAAATTCTGACTTTTTAAACTCGATCGCATTTGACAGAGTTGTGACAATCTGAGGAAGAAGAAACCTCGCATTGGCTTCTCCAATGTGCCATAAAAAAATGGATATCTCTTGAATCGTTAGTACCTCAGACCGTGAGTTGGTAATTATATAATTCACACATTGCAATACGTGCAGGCCGCTCCACGGAGCGACCTTGTGGGCTTATCAACGAGGCGAGGCGTGACACACGTGTCTCAGCATACCTCAGATCAAGTTTGAAAACCAGCATCAACCGTGCATAAATTTGCATATTCGATCATTTTTGACAAAGTTATGGCACTTTGAACTTTGGTAGGGGACATGCATTGCAGCGCAATACTCAGAATGCTTGTTTAAATTGCTGTTCCTTTACAGAACTCGACGGGGTTTTCCTTTATTTGGGCAATGCTAGCTTCAAATCAGAATGGAAAAAAATATAATATTAAACAAAAGGTATGCTTAAAGAAGGCATGCGTGGAAAAATATCCAACCTTATTTTCCTTGCAGGATGTGAACCTTGATTTTGTGTCATTGTTCCATTTTCATTTTGAGGTTAAGTTTAAAGGGATGCTCTGAATGGAGTTAACTCCATCGTTAATAACAATGACGACATCACATGAGGCTTCACACTCATATGAACAAATAAGTAATGTTTTTATTACATCCGCCATCTAAGGTTTTCTCACTCCTGTGAGAAAGGTTGTTTGTTGTTTCTAAGGTTGTTTGTCTGTGAACAGGATACCTCAAAGTTGTGAATGTATACCATGAATTCCATGAAAATCGTCACCCACGTCTAAAAAATTAAATCCATTAATTTATCCTCCTTGTGCTGATTTTATTGTGCCATATATCTCGTAGGTTTTGGTTATAAACCAAAAGAAACGCTAACTTTTAATTTCGTTTTGTATCAAGGATATTTGGCTTGGCTAACCCCCGCTTTTGGATATTTGGCTATTTAATTTGGCTAACCCCCGCTCTAGTAGGGAAAATGGCCTTTAAAATGCATGTTGTGTGTTGTTGTGTATCAAGGAGATAACTAGGCCTAGCGGTCAGAGTAGCTTAATAATAACCGTTACATGTTCAATGATGAAATTAAAATAAATTTGTTAATTTGTTTAATTGCTTATTATTTGTTCCTCCATCCGAGTTCTGTATATCCACAACTTTCTCTACTAAGATTTCCAATCCTATTTTGGATACTTTGTCATTTCAGCTGTGTTAACATGTCACAAGCGCACGTGTGATTCCGTCACATTACCTGGTCTGCCACCTATAGCTTGCAGTTTCTGCATTGCATTACCAATAAGACTGCGATAGGAAAGCAGTACTATTGTTGACGTCCGAATTTTTTTTTTCTAGACCTTGTGTTCACTAACAGAGCAGAGTTTTTATATCAAATCTCATTAGTCTGTTTACCATGTCCACATAGTGTGATTCCGTCACAAGACTATTCTGGGTAACAAATTTTGTTAACCGGGGTAAGACTCACTGAGAGTAGTACTCGTCTGTAGCCATGTGACAGTTCTGGTTCAATACATATAATTGAATTCTCTCTGCTCTTCTTAGCATTCAAGATAATTACCTTATATCTATCTATAATTCCAGTAATCTGTGTGTGTGTGTGTGTGTGTGTGTGTGTGTGTGTCTGTGTGTGTGTTTGTTTGTTTGTCTGTGACCGCTGTTTCTCGACAACCACGGGTCCGATATACTTGAAACTTGCCAGGTATATTGCTGGGGACCCGAGGATGTGCCTTTTCAAGGTTTGAAATTAATCGGACAAGTAGTTACCGAGCTATGGCGATTTCTTTACCAAACACCGCAAGCCGTTCGCTTTGGACCAAACCATTGCATGTAAATAGAGGGGGGGGGGGTTCTGTGGTCGTTGCGAATGGACCAAACCATTCATGTAAATAGAGGGGGGGGGGGTTCTGTGGTCGTTACTGCCACGTGGTTTCAAAGTTTTTTTTTGTTGTTGTTGTTTGCACGCATGTTTTTTTGCACCCACGTACGGGCACGCCCTAGGATGTTTACACACACACACCCCTACACAAATTTTTTTTTTTTTTTTTTTTTGGCAAGGAACGGGCACCCACGTACGGGCACGTCCTAGCTTATATATAGTACGGGCATGCCCTAGTGTTCAAAATTAGAGTGCACATGGTGATTCCGTCACGATGGAATTCATGATACGACGAAATTTGGTGGAGAGGTTGGGTGCATGACAAGGATGAAATTATTCGATTTTGGTGAAGATCTAAATCTAGACCCGAGAATTATTTACGCGATTCTTCACCGTTGGGTAATAGGGCTGAACCCGATATATAGCGCGATATCTCAATGTAATGGAAAGAGAGTTAAATTTGAAGAAGATGAAGCTCTGGGCATGACATTTCATGAAACCTGCTTGTGAAATGTCATATCCAAGTGCTCGAGGCCTTTGCTTGTGAAATACAAGTGCTTTACTTGAACAGTCCAGGCCCGAGTTATGCGACTTGTGCAATACCAGGCCAGAACAGTTCATCATGCTGGATAAGCAAACTAACATGGCAGGACGGAACGTCATAGGGCTATCCATGATCGTACACTATTTACCTGTTTTCTTTAACTATGTGTTTTGCAAATGAAAGAGGCACCATGCGTATGTTATTTTCCTCAAGTGAGGGAAAAGACACTCAGAGTGCTAACAAGACTAGTGTGGGTGGGATGATTGCCAGAGAAAAGCACATTGAACTATTTATGAAACCATGGTTATAATTTTAAATTAGATATCCTACTATTAATTTGCAATTGGTCACTGGCTTTGACAACAATAGAGATTTTTTATTACGGGCCCTTGGTATTAAAAAGTTACATTTATTGAACAAACAGTTTCAAATGGAGCACCTCACCACCATTAAAGCATTTAAATTGCATCAGATGTGGCAATAAATGCGAATTGTTGCTCTGAGCTGGCCGACTAGACGACAAAAGACGCCATTTGTATTTTTGCCATCTCCATCCCTACCCCGTTTAGAGTCCCGTGCGGGCTCGGGCAGCTTACTCATATCAAGTAATGTTTTCTTGAGTGATAGAAATGCAGATATTGAAAATATAATCCAGAATGTCCCTTTAAAAATAGCGAAACATCTTTCACACTGTAATAAGGAACTTTGCATCAAGAGCCAAAAAAGCAATCAACATTTGTGGTGTAAAGTCAAAATACAAAATTATGCCCAAGTAGGGAGATGAAAAGAAAATGGTAAAAAAAAATCAACATTCACAATGCACCAATGATGCAGTAGTCACCATTTTGAGATGTTAAAGGAGCAATCTTGTCCTTTGGTGGTGTGATGGTGCGAGATGGAGGCAAGTGTTGCACTTCTGCATTGTTGGAGACGTCAGCTGAAGGGCAATGGTGGTCGGTGATGGGGCTGGATACATGTCCACATGAATCACCGGTTGCAGGCTTTTTAACTTAACCAGCAAGACGAGCGGAGATATAAGGGTATTGGGAGGACCAGGTATAGAGGGAATAAAGCAACATTAATAGGTAAGTCAGGATCAATATTGTAGAATGTTAAGTAAAGTACAAAGGGCCATCTACTTGCATGTGGGAATGTATAAACCAAGAAGGGACATCATATAGTACAAATGTGGAACCATGGTTTGGTTATTTGTGTATATCAACGAATAAAGTATGGGGCCATAGGTATAAACCAAGATACTTGATTTTTTTTCTCTGTTGAGAAAAGGAAGTGGGGAGGGAGGAGACAGGGGGTGGGGGGGGTGGGGGGGGGGAGAGAAACTAGGACAAAGGATTTTGGTAGATGTGGGATGAGAAGGGAAAGGGCAGGAAGAGATGTGTGTCAGCAGAAAGGATGGAAGGGGAATGCATGCCCAAAAAAAACATGCCGGAAAAAGGTTTGGGTCAAAAAGGAGAAGGGTGTGGACCAAGTCAAAACTCCTGCCTTTATGCATACTAGGACGTGCCCGTACGTGGGTGCCCGTTCCTTGCCAAAAAAAAAAAAAAAAATGTCTTTGCCCATGGGCGTGCCCGTAAGTGCGTGATGTGACCGTACAATGAATGTATCGTCCCGACGCCGCAGCTCGGATGGCGCTGCAGTTAATCGGGCCTGTATCGGCAGAGTTATTATAAACGTGTACTACAATCGATCGTACCTTACAACAACCAACACAGATTGCAACGTCAAATAAATGAATACGCTCTCAAATGTGCCGTCCGAGGCAGCGTCTGCTCGCCACGTTCAGCATCAGTACGTCGTCACTATGACTATCCGTAAGTCCGGAAGTGACGTCCTCATTTGACTGTCCGGAAGGTCGCATATCGCAGTTACGATGAATCGCAAATTAGTTTTAATTAGTTTTAAAACATAGTTTAACGCCAACATAGCGCCAACATAGTTTGCCAACGTGAAATAAATGAATACGCTCTCAAATGTGCCGTCCGAGGCAGAGTCTGTTCGCCACGTTCGGCACACGTGATAGCTCGCTGCTCTCTGATTGGGTGAATCGTTTTTTGGACATAGCTCGGTAACTACTTCTCCGATTAATATGAAACCTTGAAAAGGCACATCCTCAGGTCCCCAGCAATATACCTGGCAAGTTTCAAGTATATCGGACCTGTGGTTGTCGAGAAACAGCGGTCACAGACACACACACATACACACACACATACACACACACATACACACAGAGATTACTGGAATTATAGATAGATGTAATAAACATATAGCTCCACAGGTAAAAGCAGCTTGGCAGATGAGCAAGTAAAGCCTTGTTGCATTGTTCTCACTGATACCGATTGGATTCTCATGGCTGCTGAGGGGAAATTTCCACACCCCACGACAGCATACCGACCTGCCCAAGATCAATTCTAGACATGAAAATGCGCACGACTTGCGAGCACCCTGACATTGTCAAAATTTTGGCCTCCTCTACCACAAGTAAGAGTCCAGAATTAAACCCAGGATGTGATATAAATATGTTTTGAAAGATCAATAAATTACCATTGTAACCCAATTAATCAATTTGAAAATGCAAAATGAAGTGGTGTAATTGATATTGATAAATTGATAAATAATAGTTACATTAAGAAACCTCCATAAATCTCAAATTCTGCACTGCAAGCATTAATCTAAACCAACATTTGCTTTAATGTCAAAGATTATTTTCCTTATTGTGTCATGGGCAGGCTAAAGTCGGCTCATAATGCTGAGTGCCAATTGAGCAAATCATTCCCAACAAATCTATACTATAAAAGTTAATTTATACATTTGTTTATGTTTATATATGCTTCAAAAACTAAGAAAACAAGAAACCAAATCCAACAAAAATTTGCATGTTCCCTAGGGGTACCCCAAGTATGGTTTCTGTCTGGGTGGCATATCTGGGGGAGGGGATTCAGGGTGGGGAGAAGACCCCAATTCTATCTATGTAAATGTGTATCGTATGGCACCACCCGGTGGTGTCCAGTATTACAAATTATCTTCTTATAAAAAAGAAGTTTTAAACAATTTAACAATATACATGATGGTGATGTTGAAATCTGAGTGAGTGAGAAATTATAGATTTAGATTACAGATTTGCACATGATGGTATGGAGTCGCTCAATATAGATACCAATTAGTAACACCCAACCGCATCCAGGCGACTCCATATAATGAGTGGATACCAGAGGTAATGCACCGTGTGGCAGGCGGGGCTTATCACTCCCATTGAGGTACAGCGATAGCTGGATGGGATACCTTAATGGCAGATTACCACTGATGGTATGGAGTCGCATAATGACTGGTTCATAACCGAAAGGTTTTCAGATTCACAAGTGTATGCAGGACTCACTGCATTGCCCTGATGAAGCCCCAACAAGGGCGAAACCAGGTCGGTAACTGTGAGTTTTGTATGCACTTGCGATATTATCTGAACGAAGATCTAAATGATGACGCACTGCTGGATGGCTCTTCTGGAGCTTGGCAGGCAAGGAGTACTTACGTGGTGGTGACATCACAGCGTGCGCTCATTAGGTTGGAGAACGGAAATTACAGATACTAATTAGTAACTCCTAACCGCATCCAGGCGACTCCATATAATGAGTGCATACCAGAGGAAATGCACCGTGAGACAGGCAGTGCTTATCGCTCCCATTGAGGTACAGCAAAAGCTGGATGGGATACCTTAATGGCGATTCACCACTGATGGTATGAAGTCACATGACTGATATACAGACTTGGCATTTAATATGGATTTTATTTTTTTTCTTGACGGGTTTACTTTCTGAACTCAGTATATCAATCTGGTGAGTTTCTTTTACCCTTCAGTGATGTCTTTGTTGAAAGAACCATGTCACTGATTGTCTTTCGCAGCAAGAAGTCAATAACAGGATTATATCACAGGTGGCGTGACAAAATGTAAGGACAGGTACATTTGACGATTGGCTTCACAATCGGGTATATAAGGGTTGTTGCGTTCTGTATTAGTGGAAAACAACTGCTGCACGTCTACAAAAGTTATTGCCGCTTCCTCTGGAGATAGTCCGTCAACTTGACAATGCTGTTTGTCATGGAGTGGTGGCTTTACGAAATTGTGGCATGAAAGAGCGTGCTATTGCTCGGCAGTATGGCATCACTCATGGTCAGGTGTCAAAGATCCTGAAACGAAATGCTCAGAGGGGTGTCCCTACTCAAATACCGAGGCCAGGACGTCCACGCAGAACCACAAGGAGAGATGATCGCCAGCTGCACCGGTTAGTCTGCAATGGCCGTACCAAGTCAGCTAATCGGCTTAGGGCTGAGTGGCAGCAACTGACAAATGTGCCTGTATCCAGAAGGCTAGTCAACCAACGACTGGTTCAAGCAGGCTATCGTGCCAGGCGTCCCCTGAGAAAGCCACGCCTGACCAGACAACACAGCCAGCGCCAATTTCAGTGGCCCAGAGAGCACCGTCAATGGCAGCCAGGACACTGGAATCACGTGACCTTCAGTGACGAGTCTAGATTTCTGGTCTATCGTCAAGTTGGCCGCGTCCGATTGCGCAGACAAGTGCATGAAGCCCACAACGAAGATTGTATCGTGCCAAGAGTCCAAGCTGGAGGTGGTGGGGTGACCGTTTGGGCTGCTTTTCATGCAGGGGGCAAAACTGACCTGGTTGTTCTGAATGGAAACCTGAACCAGTTCAAGTACAGGGTCATTCTGGAAGAAACATTGCTTCCATTTGCTCGTGCAGCCTTTCGAGGAAACTTTGTCTTCCAAGATGACAATGCACGGCCTCATCGTGCTCGCATGATCCAACACTTTCTTGCTGACCATGGTGTAGAGCATATGGAGTGGCCTGCCATGTCCCCGGATATGAATCCGATAGAGAACTTGTGGGCAGAATTAATGCGTCAAATCGACAACTTGGTCCAGCAGCCCACCTCTGTGCGTGAATTGCAGCAGACTATTGTCACTGCATGGCAAACGATTTCTGTCCAAACCTTGGCAAATCTCGTGAACAGCATGCCTCGACGTGTACGTGCTCTCCTGAATGCTCGTGAGGGTTACACGAAGTACTGAACTGTAATTTTACTGTCCGTAATCCCAGTCGTAATTTAGCTTTTGTTTTTGTTGAAAAAACAAATTGGCTAATGTGCAAAATAAAGAGATACTTCTGGAAAACGTACAGAAGTTTAACACAGTACTGTCCGTGAATTGAGTTCGATATCAGTTTATATCACTTTGAAGGATCAATTTATTTGCTTCGAAATGTCAAATGTGGTTTTTGTTTCTTTTAAAGGTCACATTAACAAAATCTAGAATAATTTCAACATAATTCCAATGAACTTTTGGTTCTAAGTCAACTTGAAAAGTAAGTTCACCCCCACAAAAAAAATATTCCATATTAAATGCCAAGTCTGTGTATATATATATATATATATATATATATATATATACACACACACCCCATGTCAAATGTACGGCATTATACATACATACATACATACATACATACATACATTGTTTTTAAACAATATTGCATACTCACTCTCATTCAGCAAAAGCCAATAAGCCCGCTTGTTCCCAACATCATCCAAGGCCACCAGGAGTTCATGCACCGTGTGGTTTTGCTGACCCCAGGTCCACAGCAGGTGCTCCGTGCAACTTCGGTTTTGTCCAGTTTGGCCATTTTGCAGCATTATGAGCAGCTCCGTCATGTCCCTTGCCAAGTGATAAGCTTCAGGGAAACATCAAAGTGATCGGAAGATTTACCATTGGATTAAACAGGACAATTTGAACTTAGTTATTAGTGACAGGTGGACGAGCAAATGAATACCAACATGATTCCACTGGCACATGAACTGTGTACAAGTTTGTAAATGGTCACATTGTTACTTGAATTTATTGTACTCATAATTTGGAAGAACAAACAAACCACCGTTTAGAGGCCATTTTTCCCCGCAAGCGGGGGTTGACCTTTTTCGGGAACCGTGGTTGTTGTTGTTTTTTGGTCCCCTTTTTGAAGCAATGTTTTACGGCCAGATGCCCTTCCTGACGCCAACCCTTTTTGCCGCCTTTAACGACAAGCAGGGAATTACCAGTGAACTGGTCCTCAATTAGCCGACCTCGGAAGGATGACAGGCTGAGTCAACCCCCCTGGCGTTAATTCAGCGATCGACCGGGATTCGAACCCAGGATCCTAGGATCCTAAGCCGGCACCCTAGCCGCTAGCCCAACACCAGGGATTTCATAATTTGGAAGAAACAACAAAAAACTAAATACATTTTGTGGTCGGGTAATAACAGAAGCAAAGCAATGTAAATAAACGCTGACACTAGAGGCTTTGGATGAATCACTAAATTACATTCTTTGAGACACCAATGTTTTTTTTAACATTCACGCAAGACACATGGAGAAGTCTGTACATAAACCACATGCAGAACAAAGACATTCATAGACACCGGTATACGGGTAAATGCAATCTCAAAAGATTAGTTGAGAATGGATAAATATGTACAGTATTTAGGATTTGAATATGGGATCCCAGGACCATGAACCATGGCTTAGAGTGGCGACACCAAAAAGTCCAACCAGAAGTAATTGATTTGACAGTAAAAATGACCTAAAGAAAGTGAATTATGTTGTCACAGCTAAAAAAAAAAAAAAAAAAAATTGAAATCGGTGAAGAAACCAAAATATATTACAGCGAATTTTGAGATATTTTCTTTTTTTGTAAAGGCCAAGGATCATTGAAGCACTGGATGATAGAGTGTAGAAGGTGGCATTGAATGTAACCGACGATAAAAAGGAGAACCTACAATTAATCGAGGTCAACTGAAGTATAGAAAATGCAGGTTGACAAAGGGGGATAAAAGATTTATCGGTATGGGAGGAAACACGAGATGGTCATGAGTATGTTGTTAAGCACAAGAAGAAAAACCAGAATACGACAGATTGAAGGAGGCTATTCCTTTAATGAAAGAAAGCAAAAACGGGGACAAGGTAGCAGCGCTGAGAATAAACTTGGATTTTTTTTTGTATACTGAATCGAGGCTCGTGAAAGAGCTAACATTTATTTCACAAACAAATCAACCAGACAAACAAAATATATAAAAAGAGGGAGCGGAAGACAAGATGGGGAGAGAAGGGGAAGCACACAAACACAACATTTGAGAGCAGGGAGATGTGTGGGAGGGAGAGGGCTTGGGGGGAGGAGGCGTGGGAAGGGGGGGGTGTGGGGGGGGGGGTGGGGAGAAGTATAAAACACAAGGCCATCAAGGACTTCCAGGACAGAAGTTGGTATTTCAAAAAAGTGGATTTGGGGTGAAATTAGCGGGGGTAGAAAAGATCAAGGTTTTGGATGGGGGAAGATAAGAGATGGTTGTGAACAGCTGTTTTAAAGACCTTGAGGGTGGAGTGGGATTGAAGAGAGTGAGGGAGTTTGTTCCAGAGGCAGGAGAAAAGAGGAATGAAGGAGTGAAGGTGAGCAGAGAATAATGAGAGATAAACTGGTGTGACTTGAAAGGGGAGAGGAATAAAGGGCGTAGAGGGCAAGACAAATGGGGAAAAATAAATAACCTGAATGGCACTCGGTAGAGAGCATACACTCCACCAGACTGAACAGTTTACGTTTTGTATCCCACCGATAGGCCGGATCTGAATCCGGACCTGAACCAAAATCTGTTACTACCTCTACTGGATGGTTAAATTTCATGAAAATCGGAGTAAAAATGTGACCTGGAGGTGAATGACATACAAACAAACAAGCAAACAGACAGAATAACAGACCAGACTAACCAATAAATACACTTGTGAATTTTTGATTTCGCAAGTAACAAACAAACAAACAGAGGGGTGAAAACACAACATCCGTCCACCTTCCAGAATAGACATGCTAGAGCACTGTGAAGACTCCATCTTGTTTGCAGTAAAAGGGCACAATGAATGTAGGTCGTGAATCTCAGATAAAAGATCAGCACTATGCAAGTCGCTGGACATATCTCGAGCATTTGAAAGTCTGGCATGCTGCCTTGATCTCCAAACTCTGAGAGGCAGCTCTCTAAAAATAGCCAAAGAGATGTTGACTCTCAAGCATGTGATCAGATTAACCAATTGAACAGAGGAACAGCAGGAGACCTTTGCAGGAAAGTTAGTCATCATCAAGTCCAGAAGTGAGAATTTGCCATTGGGAGAAATCCGGGTCGGAAAGTTCACAGACTGAGTCAGTCCCATGGAGTCACAGAAGTCCTTTGCTGAAGTGCCATGGGTGGTTTAAGAGGTACCAACACCCAGCAAATTGGTATGGTGACAATTGAAATCATCTAACATGAGGACGAGAGAGATGGGATGAGTGGTTAAAAGTTGATCCATATTGTCTGAGAGAGGTACAGATGGAGTCATCACAGTTTGGAAGATGGTACATCACACAAACAAGATGTGGGAGTAGGGGAGTGTGGGAGTTGGGTGGGGGACTGGGGGAGTTGGGTGGGGGAGGGGGGGAGTTGGGTGGGGGAGGGGGGAAGTTGCAACCAAAGGTACCACTGTGGATTGGGAGGTGAAGAATCATTACAAGGACAGTCTCCATCGTCGGGAAGGGGTTCAGGCATATCAGACAACATTTACTCTGGAAGCGGGGGGAAGCAGGTTGGAACGGAGGACTCGGATGTTTGAGATACTGGGGGGAAGCATACTGTTAGGGGCAGTGAAGGAAGCGTTGGGAGGGTGCAGGATGCGGCGAAAGCTTTGGGTAGAGGAAACGGGATGCAAAAAGAGGGGACTTTTCTCCCAGTCAAGGCTGGAATGCCCCAAGGCAGTCTCTTGAGTCCTATTTCTAATCTTCATCAACAATCTTGTTGATTCTCTGGAAAACCCCTAATCTTTTCACTGATGACTCCACCTTTCACTTTTCACTGATGACTGATGAAACCCCTCTGTAATAGTGTCCCTCACCTTCAGGTAGACAGGCAGCAGCCCCTTCTCTCTCTCTGCAAACCTTTATAGAATCACGAGCTGGTGAAACACATGGAATATGTCTTTGAACTCTGATAATGAATGAATGAATATCTATCTCCAATTACAGTGCCTTCAGAAAGTATTCACTTTCACACCCCTTGCCTTTTTTCACATTTGGTTGTGTTACAACCTGAATTTAAAATTGATTAAACTGAAATTTTGTCATTGATATGCTCATAATATCCCATAATGTCAAGTGGAATTTTTAAATAGATATTTTTACAAATTTATTATAAAATTAAAAGCTGAAATATCTTTGATCCTTGAAATATGAAATATCTTTGAAATGTCAATAAGTATTCATCCCCTTTGCTACGACACTCCAAATTGAGTTCAGGTGCATCCAATTTCCTTTGATCATCCTTGAGATGTCTCTACAACTTGATTGGAGTCCACCTGCGGCCAATTCAATTGAATTGACATGATTTAAAAAGAAACACACCTTTCTATGCAAGGTCCCACAGCTGACAGTGCATGCCAGAGCAGAAACTCTACTATGAAGTCCAAGCAACTGTCCATAGAACTCCAAGATAGAATTGTGAGGAGGCATAGATCTGGGTATAAAACAATTTCTAGAGTGTTGAAAGTTCCCAAAAGCACAGTGAGCTCCATCAATCGGAAAGGGAAAGTATATGTAACGACCCAAACTCTTTCTTGAGCTTGGCGTCCAACTAAACTGAGCAACCGGGCAAGAAGGACCTTGGTCAGGGAGGTGACCAAAAACCCAATGACTACTCTGACATAACTACAGAGTTCCTTGGCTGAGATGGGAGAATCTGCCAGAAGGACAAAAGTCTCTGCAGCCTTTCACAAATGTAGGCTTTATGGGAGAGTGGCAAGACAGAAGCCACTATCACATTACAGCACACCTGTGGTTTGCAAAAAGGCACCTGAAAGACTCGGAGAGCATGACACAAAATATTATGTAGTCTGATTAGATGAAGATTAAACACTTTGACCTGAATGCAAAGCGCTACGTCTGACGGAAACCGAGCACAGCTCATCACCCATCTAACACCATCCTTACCGTGAAGCATGGTGGTGACAGCATCATGCTATGGGAATGTTTTTCAGCGGCAGGGACTGGTAGACTTGTAAGGATAGAGGGAACAACGAATGTAGCCAAATAAAGGCAAATCCTTGTCAAATCTCTGTCCCCCAAAGAGTGCAAAAGACCATAGACTGTGGCGAAAATTTACGTTCCAACAGGACAATGATCCTAAACGTACAGCCAAAGCAACACTGGAATTACTTCAGAACAAGAACGTGAAAGTCCTTCAGTGGCCCAGTCAAAGACCAGACTTGAAGATTGTCCCATTGAGAATCTGCGGAAAGACTTGAAGATTGCTGTTCAACGACTCTACCCATCCAACTTGACAGAACTTGAGCAAATCTGCAAGGAAGAATGGGAGATACACCCCAAATTCAGATGTACAAAGTTGATACAGACATACCCAAGAAGACAAGAAGCTGTAATCACTGCCAAAAGCACTTCTACAAAGTATTGACTTGGGGTTGAATACTTGTGTAAATTATATATTTCTGTATTTCATTTTTAATTATTTTGTAAAAAATCTCTAAAAAATAAATTCCACTTTGCATTATTCCACAAATCACATATCACAAGTTGGCCTCTAAAGCCAGTCGCTGACTTGGCGTCTTCCATCATGCAATATGGAAACTTGGCAGATCCAACATTCCCACAATGGAAAAGGCCTTCATCCAAACTCAATGAAATACTGCCCTCCCCTTTGGACTGATGCCCAAGTCTCACACCTTTCACATAGTGATGCTGTGGAGACCAAGCCCCTCAAAATTATTGGAATCTTCCATGGTGAAGCTGAATCTCAGGACCCATTACTCTTGCATCGCAGACAGGTCAGTGACCTTTCTATCCTCTATCACCTAGTTTCTGGTCTTGCACCCCCTGTCATTTCCGTGCTCTGTCCCCACCAGATTTCTTCAGGATGCACATGGTCTGTCAGTAACCCGCTTCCGGTGAAACTCTCAAAATCCAGGCTCACTGCTCACCTCCACTCATTTGTTCATCTTTTCTCTCACCTGCAAAACCACATTTTCTCAATCACATTCTTCCTTCCAGGGCTTTAAGGTAGCTGGCCACCTCTTCTTTAAATCATCCCCACCCATACTCATGATCTTTACTACCCTTCCTTATTAACCCTCCCCCAAACCTACCCCTTCCTTTCGAGGTTATTGTGTTTTCTCCCCTCTACCTCCACCCATATGCTTTTCTTTTTTTTTTACTCAATTTCGGTTTCATCCTGCTCTTCCCTTCCTCTTCTTGTAGTGTTTGAGCTTGTATCCAATGTGTTCACTCCCTGTGTCCCCCTCCCACTCTCATGTTCCCCTCGCCAATTCTTCCTCCAAATGTCCCTCTTCTGTCTCTCTTCCCGACTGTTGGTGTGTTCTGCTCTGTGTTGTATGTCTTCCACAAGCCTTGATATATGCATTAAAAAAGGGATGACAAGCCTTGATATATGCATTAAAAAAGGGATGACAAGCCTTGATATATGCATTAAAAAAGGGATGACAAGCCTTGATATATGCATTAAAAAAGGGATGACAAGCCTTGATATATGCATTAAAAGGGGATGACAAGCCTTGATATATGCATTAAAAAGGGATGACAAGCCTTGATATATGCATTAAAAAAGGGATGACAAGCCTTGATATATGCATTAAAAAAGGGATGACAAGCCTTGATATATGCATTAAAAAAGGGATGACAAGCCTTGATATATGCATTAAAAAAGGGATGACAAGCCTTGATATATGCATTAAAAAGGGATGACAAGCCTTGATATATGCATTAAAAAAGGGATGACAAGCCTTGATATATGCATTAAAAAAGGGATGACAAGCCTTGATATATGCATTAAAAAAGGGATGCCAAGCCTTGATATATGCATTAAAAAAGGGATGACAAGCCTTGATATATGCATTAAAAAAGGGATGACAAGCCTTGATATATGCATTAAAAGGGGATGACAAGCCTTGATATATGCATTAAAAAGGGATGACAAGCCTTGATATATGCATTAAAAAAGGGATGACAAGCCTTGATATATGCATTAAAAAAGGGATGACAAGCCTTGATATATGCATTAAAAAAGGGATGACAAGCCTTGATATATGCATTAAAAAGGGATGACAAGCCTTGATATATGCATTAAAAAAGGGATGACAAGCCTTGATATATGCATTAAAAAAGGGATGACAAGCCTTGATATATGCATTAAAAAAAGGGATGACAAGCCTTGATATATGCATTAAAAAAAGGGATGACAAGCCTTGATATATGCATTAAAAAAGGGATGACAAGCCTTGATATATGCATTAAAAAAGGGATGACAAGCCTTGATATATGCATTAAAAAAGGGATGACAAGCCTTGATATATGCATTAAAAGGGGATGACAAGCCTTGATATATGCATTAAAAAGGGATGACAAGCCTTGATATATGCATTAAAAAGGGATGACAAGCCTTGATATATGCATTAAAAAAGGGATGACAAGCCTTGATATATGCATTAAAAAAGGGATGACAAACCTTGATATATGCATTAAAAACGGATGACAAGCCTTGATATATGCATTAAAAAGGGATGACCTTTCACCGCAATCTTTTACTGAGCAATATAAAAGAATCCTCCTAGGGCCTTGGACTCCACTTCCTCTATAGCAGTGTAAAGTGGGATTATGATTAGAATCCTCATTCAGACAATACAATTACAGAGTTATCTTTGAATTACACACTTTGTACATCTGTGTTTTGGGTAGTTTGCTCTTGTGTTTCCAGTGTGTTATTCATGACATTCCACACACAGTTGATCTGGGGATTGCTAGGACAGTTTAAATCTTTTGATCAAGGTGTGCACTTGTCAAATATATTCCACTCTCAAACAGGTCTCTCCTCAGGGACATGACGCCCTGAAACTGAGAAATGAAACCGTTTCCTGGCTGTTTACATATCTGTAGATGGCGATCACTGTTATGCAAATTAGAAAGGTGTGTGCAATTCTTACAAATGGGAGGGACATGGTGCCCCATAACTTTTGGTAGGAAACTGCATATGCTTCAATATTCTGAGCACGCAACTACCATACACACATTGTTTTTAACTTTAATGAAGGCACTCATAAGCAACGAGTATTAATTAGCCTTATTTTACTAAACATATCTTACAGTGAAGAAATAACTTCAACATGAATCAAGGAAATGTGTGTCAATGTCAGAGTGAAGTTCGTATGAATTTCATTATTTCCAAAAAATCAAGCTGTTAATTGCAGGAAGTACTGCGTACAATTACCATTGCAGCACGAGCAAAAAAAAAAAAAGAGGATACATTGTTGTACCTGCCAGCGACAATTAATGTCATGAGATTTAACCAAGAGCAAAATTCTATTCTCAGATCTAATTGCACCATTTTAGGTTAAAAAAATTCCTCCAACATGCAAAGGTTAAATCATGAGACTCACTGGGACTGACACAATCTGTCAATTTCCCGACCCGGATCTTCAGTCAACGGAGCATCTTCTCTTCTGGATTTGGTTATGACAAACTTCCCTGAAAATGTCTGCTGCTCTTCTTCTGCTCCAATCGGCTCATCTGATCATGTGCTTGTCAAAGTGGACATCTCTCTGACCATTCTCAGAGAGCCTCCTCAGCGTCGACGAGTCTGGCATTTCACTCAGGCCAACTGGCACGGTCTTCAAGCAGCCATCAATCATCTGGACTGGTCTCCCATCTCTACCGCCTCTGACATCAACTCATCCTGGGAATTCTTTCAAAGTAAATTGCTCTCTCTCATGCACAGATTTATACCATCTCGTCTTCAGTTGCCATACCCTTCCTCCCGTCCATGGTACACGGAATCTTGTGGTGAGGCTGTTGCCCTGAAACAACTTGCTTTCGTCTCCTGGAAAGCAAATCCAACGGAAGGAAATCTCATTTCCTTTAACAAAGCCCAAAACAAGTGTGTGTCCACCCTCAGGAGAGCCAGGAAACAATATCTCACCGTTCTCAAGACCGAACTCTCTTATCTGTCTCCCTCTTCCAAATCCTGGTGGCGTCTGGTCAAATCTGTTTCTGGTGTTTGTTCCCCCTCCATCCCCTCCCTCACCTCAAACGGCTTAACGGCTGACTCCGCACGTGAAAAAGCTGAATGCCTCAACTCTGTGTTTGCCTCTAAATCTTGTGTCCCAAACCCATCCCTCTCTGTACCCACCATACCCAGTCGTACCCAGCTGCTCCTGGACTCTGTGTCCTTTCCTCCTGACAAGGTGGAAAAGTTTCTGTCAACCCTCGACTCTGATTCTGCAACTGGTCCTGACGGCATCAGCCCACGGGTCCTAAAATCATGTTCTTCTGCTCTTTCACTCCCTCTTTCTGTTCTCTTCACCCTCTCTTTTGCTCAAGGTCATCTGCCATCTGCTTGGAAATCAGCCAACATCACCGCTTTGCACAAAAAAGGTGCAAAAACAGATCCCAGCAACTACAGACCAATCAGCCTTCTCCCAATTATCAGCAAAGTCATGGAATCCATCATTGCTTCAGATATTAAATCTTTCCTCTTCTCCAATGGCTTGATCTCTGATCATCAATTTGGTTTCAGACCTGGTCACTCTACTCTGGACATGCTGCTTCTGCTTTCTCAACAATGGATGGAGGTCCTCAACGCCAAACAGGAAATTAGAGCTGTCTCGCTTGACATTCCACGTGCCTTCGATACGGTCTGGCACCCTGCTCTGCTCTCCAAACTCTCCTCCTTTGGTATCCATGGAAATCTCCACGCATGGCTGGCGGACTTCCTCTCTGGTCGTAGTCAACGTGTGGCCCTGAATGGGTTTCTCTCATCTCCTCTTCCTGTTCAGGCTGGAGTTCCCCAAGGTAGTGTTCTGGGCCCTGTGCTTTTTCTGGTCTTCATCAATGATCTCTCTGACTCTCTTGAAAATCCTCTCTATCTCTTTGCTGACGACTCTACTCTCTGTCGCTCCATTCCTCATCCCTCAGATCGGCAGTCTGCAGCCTCCTCACTCTCTGCAGACCTGGACAAAATCACAGACTGGTCAAACAAGTGGAACATGTCTTTCAATCCTGACAAATCTCACACTCTTACAATGTCTCTCCGAAAGGACCGACTGGACAACCCTCCCATCTACTTTCTCAACAATCCTCTCCAAGAAGTTCTGTCGCTCAAGCTTTTGGGTCTCACTATCTGCCATGATCTTTCTTGGGAAAACCACATTTCCAAGCTGGCCTCCAAAGCCAGTCGCCGACTGGGCATCCTCCGTCGTGCGAGGTCCTTCCTTGGCACACCTGAGCTCCTCACCACATACAAGGCTTTCATCCGCAGCTCAATGGAATACTGTTCCCCCCTCTGGGCTGGTGCTCCTGCCTCACACCTTGCTCGGCTTCACGCTGTTGAGGCCAAAGCTTTCAGAATCATTGGAATCTCCTGCGATGTAGTCAACGCCGAGGGCCTTTCACTCACTCACCACAGGCAGGTTGGTGGTCTTTCTGTCTTCTACCGACTCCTCTCCGGCCTTGCTCCCCCAGCTCTCTCTGTGCTCTGTCCCCCCAATATTCCTTCAGGTCGCACAAGATCTGCCTGCAACCCTCTTATGGTTAAACTGCCAAAGTCTAGGCTCTCTGCTCACCTTCACTCTTTCATTCCCCTTTTCTCCCGCCTCTGGAACAAACTCCCCCACTCCCTTCAATCCCACTCCTCCCTCCAGGTCTTTAAAACAGCTGTTCACCACCATCTCTTATCTTCCCCCATCGAAAACCTTGATCTTTTCTACCCCCGGTAATTCACCCCAGAGTCCTTGCAGTGTTCATATGTTTTAATCCTCTCCCACCTCCCCCCAAGTCCTCCCGATGTCCCTGCTCTCAAATGTTGTTTGTGTCCTTCCCCCTATTCCCCCTCTCTTTTGTGTCCTTCCCTCTCTTCCCCCTCTCTTTTGTGTCCTTCCCCCTCTCTCCCCATCTTGTCTGCCGCTCCCCTTGTTTTTTCTGTTTTGTGTGTCGGTTTGTCTTTTTGTGTGATTAATGTTAGCTCTTTCACGAGCCTCGATCTTGTATACAAAAAAAAAAAAAAAAAAAAAAAAAAAAATCAAATATAGCACTGGTTGCCAATTTCCTAAAGGCTGCTAACACACTCAAAACCATAGCTAATGCCACCATCCTATAGTACCTGAATTTTTCTAGACATCTTAACCAGGTGGCAGTGCTGTTTAAAAGACGCTTGGATTACTAGTTACAACTCACCTGTTAGGAGGCTTACCTGCCTCTTCTATAAAGCCCTGACGACTTGTTCAGAATATGGCTGCCAGGTTCATACTGTAGTTGAAGCTCGTAAATTTAATCACATCGCTCCAATCCTCAAGACACTTCACTCAATCCCTGGATGCCAATGTCTAGATTTTAAAATATTGTTAACCTTTAAAGCCAAACATAAATTGTCTCCTGCCTTCATTTTTAAACAAATCACATCTTGCATCCCTGTTCTAAGAAAGCAGCAGTTGAACAACGGGAATCTATCATTTCCTCGCAGCTGGATATAGACCGTTGGTGGTGCAGCTCCTTACCTGTGCAAGTTGATACCTTTTTAAAATTCACATAGCCTTATCAAGTATGGTTTATAAAATCTCTTAAAATACAATCTTATTCCAGTCGTTATCACTGAATTTTTACTTTTGTCACACATTCATTCTTTGTAAATTGTTTTGAGATTTTACATCTCGAGGAAGAGTGCTCCACAAGAAATTAACCGATTCATTCATCAACTTCATAACTAGTCGATTTTGTACAACTAGCAACGGTACCCGCCCTACGGGCGGGGCTTCAATTGGGAAGCCCAAATGAAAAGGCAAAATATCAGAAATTGAAGGCTTTTTTTATTTTAAACGATTCATATAAACATCCATTCGTCATATCACACGCAAATCATCAAAATCTAAACAGTACATGGCGCCCATTTTGAAAAAAGATTGAATTCTGCAAAACGGAAGCGGTCGCTACACGTCTGTCTCAGTCGCACGTTTATGTGTGAAGAGTGCGCGCCAAATCTGTAACACGGAAGCGGCCGCTACACCTGTTTCTCAGTCGCTTTGCACACGCTGCCATGTTACTTCGGAGCCGCACGTTTATATAGGAAGAGTTCGTCAGGAGTCGATCTACTCTCTCCTGGTACGTAGAATTTCAACAAAAGCCACATCACTGTTCATATCGGTAAATATTATTCCATCGTGTTTGGGAAAATTGGAAAACTTGAAAAAATTGGAAAAACA
Organism: Myxine glutinosa; assembly: GCF_964187855.1. NCBI lineage: Eukaryota > Metazoa > Chordata > Myxini > Myxiniformes > Myxinidae > Myxine > Myxine glutinosa. Next base: position 122,161,859 of record NC_136264.1, on the reverse strand, counting down.
ATATAGCCTATTTTACTCCAGAGGGTCCTAGGAATACCGACCCAAAATATCGTTGCGATCGGTTGAGCCGTTTTTGTGGCACCTTCGAACAGATGGACGGACATTTGGGAATTATAGTAAGATTTTACTTTTGCGTGTCCATTAGAGCATTCCAACGGTACAACTAGAAAATAAAATTTGACGTGAACATGTCAATGGATATTCCTCTGCCCATGTTAGATGTGAACCCACTATTACATTTGATATCGATTAACGGTCACAAGAAAAACTAGAGGGGTAATGGGTAGAGAGCATACCTCCACCAGGCTGAACAGTTTACATTTTGTATCCCATTGATAGGCCGGATGTGAATTCGGACCTGAACCAAAATCTAATCGGCTTGTCCTTGTCACCTATCCACTTATCCACCAAGTTTTGTCATAACTTGTCCATAACTTTTTGAAATGTCACGCTATATATAGTTTTTGGCCCTATCTCTCAATTATGACGAATCGCTTATTAAAAATCCTCATATCCAGATCTGGGTCCTCACAAAAATCGAATCAATTTGTCCATGTCACACACCCAACCTGTCCATACCTTTTTGAGATATCCTGCTCAGAGACAGACAGCCAAACGTGAAAACATAACCTCCATCCACTTTCAGTGGCTGGGGTAATTAAAGGTCACATGACAGAAAGCACAAGAGAGATAAGTAGAAAAGACAACATCAGATGCTTCTGTCAATCGAATTATGATCTTCACAATGATTTTCAAAGAGCACATGACCTTAGACCTGTTGAGGCCAGAATTGAATAACTTCCACAGAATGGGTCTCGGCAGTGAATCAGGTCATCTTTGTATTACATTCCATACTTGTGCCAAGTTTGTTTAAATCCCTTCAGTCGTTCACAAGTTATCGTGGGTAAAAAACACAAAAAAACGACAACGGGTGGACAACCCCAAAACACATTGCCTCCAGCCCTCGGCTGCATACGTATAAAAATGCACTTCAATTATTGCGATTTGTTTAATGTATATACGGTTACTTCCAGTAAGTCTTGAATGAACAAGAGAAAGAGTCGTTACCATTTACACCCCACTTTCTTTGCTGTATGTAAATTGTGCTCATTCAATACAGCTGGGAAAACCCTTTACCAAACAATTAAAACCTATATCACGGTTACCAAGAGAATACCGAGCTTAAAATGTATTGCTTTTGTAAATGTATACAATTTTGGTTTGTGTACATATGGTGTTCAAAGAGAACAATCCACACCACAAGTTGTCAAAATATGCACCGATACATCCATTGTATGTTTTATGGATTTGCAGAAGCTTCGTTAAATGAGACCGGGTGGAGGGACCCTTAAGATAAGGAGGAAAAGGGGTTGTAAGGAAGGCAACTGGGCAAACCCAAACCACAGGACACACTCACAAATTCCATGTGCACTAAAAATATAAAATAACTTGGATCTCAGAATTTATCATAGGGAAAGAAGGTAAAGGAAAGGAGGGTGGAGTGAAAATGGGAATGTCTTCAAGAGAAAGTGTTGGCTTGTTAGATGGAGATTCCTGTAAAAACCAGGCCTATCAATTTCATCACAACAGCTTTAGTGATCTATATGACTGAATCTACACATTCAGTGAATCCATTTCTTATAGCAATCCCTCAAGTTGATAGACAAACTACACAGATTATTCTGTTTGCGTAACGATTTACAGAGACAAGGGGATTTCTGCTTTTAGATTCATAAAATCTGACAGCACTCGTGGTTTTAGTATCGTGCAAAGCTGCCGGTATTTTCTATAAGCCGGCATATGAAGATCAGGAAGAAAAATGAAAAGCTAGTCACCAATAACTCTAAAGTGGCAATTACGAAAAAATAATAATTTTTTAATCCAAAATGCCATTTTTTTCAAAAATCGAGTGTTGAATAATTTAAATTATTAGAGCCGAAAAGATAGCTATAGGATAGCTATTAGGTACTGCACTCACCTTTGAGATGTCTAGCCTGGGTTTGAATCTTGACCTAACTATAAACTGTCATCCTGGTGTTTCACATGAGTGCGCTTTTTGGGTTTTGGGTGCGGGTTGTTGGGTGCAAACCCGAGTTGGGGGCGCTTTTTCATTTTACGTGCTTGATGTAATATATTGGCACGTCCTGCCGGATGAATCGACATGTGTTTTCTTGTTGACTTCGTGTCCTTGGCAGGGCTGCATGCTCTTGAGGGCCTCGCTCGGGTCTGTTGTTGCTCTTTCCCCCCTTCCTCTTTTCCCATTCTTTCATTCCCCTGATGCATTGCCTTCAACTCCCTCTCCCCGACTATCGTCACCTCGTTCTTCCAAAAGCCCCAATTCATAAAGTAAATATAAATACAACGGATTAAAAAAAAGAGAAGACAGAGATCTCCAAAGGGCATTTCTATTAACAACCACCACCCAAAAGGGGCAGTGTGCAATGGTCGCATGAAGTACAGTCAGGTGTATTTGTTTTTCAAAGTTAAAAATACAGTCCAACTTGAAATTACGTTTTAAATACCGGATATGCAATTCCAAAGACATTAAAAATGTCTGCATTAAAATGTATTTATGCATTAAAAAAAAAACCACAAACGCACGTGTGCTTAATTTATCAAAGAGGTGACCACACAGAGTATGACTACTTGTATACAATTTGTAGAATGGTGGAAAACTGGACTAAGCTTTCAAAGAAACACAATATAAAGAATTTTTAAAGTATTACAAAACAAACTGTGACGAATGGCAAATTAGACAGGAAGATGATGATGGCGTCATTTGGAAAGGATATGGCAGAGGGGAAAAGGTCCAGGAAATTCCAATGTGGGTTGCTTTGCAGCAAATCAAGGAACTACTGTGACAGCCTCGGAAAAAAAGAGAAAGTAATTTCCTCGAAGAGAAATAGAGCATGGCAGTTTAGAAAAAAAATTGAAAAGCAAATGCAACTTCTTTGCCAAAACCTAAAGCCAGTGACACACCGAGGCGTTTTGTCCGTGCAAATCCCATGCGGTTGATAATTATATTGTAGGTGTGACAGGATGGTGCAGAGGTAGCGCACTTGCCTTTGAGCTGTCGAGCCCGGACTACCAAATACCTGGCCAAATCCGCACCAATCGAATGTTAGGTTTGTGAAAGATTTGTGCCAAAAAAGGTGAAAACGGTTCGATTTTACAGCTTTAAAATCGACTTTCATTTCCACTGGCTGCACCCTGTCTTTTTATGACCGACAAGCAAATAATTTGACAGTGATTCACCTAGATGTGAGGGGGCGTCAGCTGTGCAGAAATCCCACACACTTTGCCAAATTGTAGGCAATTCACTCAGTGAGTAGAGCACATCATATTCAACACCAATTACGTGGTGATTCTCGGACGATTCGGAACAAGATATTTGTGACATACACTCAAATGTGAGGCACACCAGAAGCAAAGACAAATCACCCAAGATTGGCACAAATGAATCACATCAGTGTGTAACTGGCTTAATTATTTTAGGATTGCAATGTTCCAAAACACTCTTCATTTTGAGCACAGTCTGTGTCAGAATGAGGAGCTGGCAGGACTGCCCGGAAATATGAGCATGCCCAGTTGTCTAGCCTGGGTTTGACTCTTGACCCAACTCTAAACCGTCACCCAGGTGTTTGACATGCAAAGTCGCACATCGTTGGGTGAGCCCATCCATTGGATGCAAGTTACACCGTCGGACCTGCATGCCAGCATTGATTGTTGGTGGATGTTAAATATCCCATGGTGTCTTTCACAAAGAGCGAGCGAGTTATCGACGGCACCTTGAACAAATTACAAATTCCGACAACCTTCAGTCGAACGTCATGCCTGGTCAGCCAGTTCGTGAAAGGCATGGGCCTAAAACGTTCTCTGGCAACCACACGAGGTTGACATAATTGAGGGGGTGTGTGTGTGTCATTAGTAATACAGTAGTAACGGTATGGTTGGGGAGAAAGGGTTAGCAGGGTCGGTTAGAAAAGTGAAAAAGAGCAGATGGAACATAGGGGATAGCCAAGGATTTTGGGGAGAGGGTGGTTGTGGCTCAAAGATGATACCAACATGTGTGTGTGTGTATATATATACACAAGCCCAAGAAGTTCTTCACAAGTTGCAGAAACACTCAACCTTGAGTGGAAACCTGGAAAGATATTCCCTAGACTGACCACAGTTACCCTTGAACAACAATACTCCAATAAACTATTAATCAAAGTGAGACAGCAAGGAACTTTCTTTCCGCTCATGTTAAAGTCCATGGATGATTGGATGAATGTTTATACCCTCTCCTATGTATGCTCTGCGGTAGAAGGTTCCCCATTTGTACGCTATTTAAAAACGGAATCACCTCGTCTTGTTTTGTGTCAGGGTGCAGTTTGACAACTTTCCATAGAGCTGGAAGCGTAAAAGGAGCAACGCACGAACGATGGGGTGAAGCGCAGGACCAGGCAGCTTGGAGACGGAGATATCTCACCTCAAAAACTGGACCGTCACGGTTTTAAACAAGTCTAAGTATTTCAAGCCAAATGTCCTCTTCGACTTCCGATGAGTTATCCATGCCATCTGATGAGATGTCATCAAATTATTATCGGATCTTCAGCAAAATGCATCGTTCTTTTGTTCTTAGAGGTGGTAAACCTCCATAACAGGAAACCATGAGGTTTTACTTTAATAAAAGCACACAATAACCTAATTGTGATACACACGCAAGGTTTCGCAAGGAACTTTGGTGCAGGAGGAGGACATTCGGCCCATCATGCCTGCGCTGCACCAACCCCAGTATCTCATAAGCCAATGTCCCCACACCCCTCGATCTCCATTGCATACAGGTAGGCTACCTATCTAAATCCCATTTAAACATATCCACACACTCTGCTACCACTATCCTTTCTGGGGAGACTATTCCATGCATTACCCACTCTGTGACTGAAAGGCCCCTGCCTTAAAACAATCCTAACTCTCATCTTCTTTACCCTCAAGCTTTGGCCCCTGGTGGTATACAATGCCCACTCTGCTGAAAAACTGCACGGCACCTATCTTGTCCACACCCTGTATTATCTTAAACATCGCAATCAAATCCCCTCGCAATCGACTCCTAAAACACATCAAGGGTTATTATACGACCCCAATAAACTATCAAGTCACTGCAGTGAAACTGAAGAAGAAGAAGAAGAAGAGGGAGATTCTGGGGCGTGGTGATCTAATGCGTGCTGGATATATATATACTAGGGCATGCCCGTACTATATATATATCTAAAAGTATATCCCCCCCCCCCCTCTATTTACATGCAATGGTTTGGTCCAAAGCTAACGGCTTGCGAGTACGGTGACAATCCCCCCCCTCTATTTACATGAAATGGTTTGGTCCAAAGCGAACGGCTTGCGAGTACGGTGTTTTTTATCGGACCCGTGGAATTATAGATAGTAGTTTTAATTAGTTTTAAAACATAGTTTAACGGCAACATAGTTTTCCAACGTGAAATAAATGAATACGCTCTCAAATGTGCCGTCCGAGGCAGAGTCTGTTCGCCACGTTCGGCACACGTGATAGCTCGCTGCTCTCTGATTGGTTGAATCGTTTTTTGGACATAGCTCGGTAACTACTTGTCCGATTAATATGAAACCTTGAAAAGGCACATCCTCGGGTCCCCAGCAATATACCTGGCAAGTTTAAAGTATATCGGACCCGTGGTTGTCGAGAAACAGCGGTCACAGACATACAAACATACAAACATACAAACATACAAACATACACACAGAGATTACTGGAATTATAGATAGATATATAGTCGAGCGCTCTTTATGTTCTGGTCTGGTCTGCGCTGCATTCATCTTGATAAGACCAGATAGATGGCTTGGTCTTTATACTATGCTTGAGTAAACTTTACGGTATACTTGTACTTTATACGGTTCAATAGCTAATACGTTAATTCCTTGTGTGCCTAGGACTTGTGTGAATCGATTTCAACAAAGCCTCACTCCTGTGAACGAGGTCTTGGATAAATTCCATGACAGTCACAAAATGCAAAACCAAAAACAAAGCGTTTACCTCCGATTACACAGGGAATCGTTTGTAGATCAAACTTTTATTGTGCCAAGCCCAGGATAATTTGGCAATTTCCTTCCTGGCTGACATGTCTGGGCAGAATGACCTTTTGGTGCCATGCTCGAGATGACGAAATAGAGGCTGATGACATGGATAACCTATTCTTATGCAAAATGAGTGGGTGACTGAAGAATGCCAAACGACATATGGAGTGAAAGTGAGTCAAGGCCCTATCAGATGTTAGAAACTATTTCCAATAGTCTAGCTTGTGCTTATATGTCCAAATAATTGCATTTTACAACATGCCCAACTGAATATAGCCTCCAACAATGGGCAAGGATGGCCTAGACTCGAGAGGTACACACACACACGCCTCCAGGATATCTAGCCTGGTTTGAATCCCGACCCAGCTAAAAACTCTCATTCCGGTGTTTCGCGTGCAGGGTGATTCATTGATGTGTGTGTCTTCCTTGGCATGTACGTTAAACGAGCATCCGGACTGCCAGCATTCGTTGGTGGACGTCAAAGATCCCAAGGTGTACTTTGCGAAGAGTAGGTGAGCCATCGACACCATTCGAAATTCCTGCCCTAACCTACAGAGAGCATTCCATCAGCGGCACAGCCACGCCCTCAGCCCATAATGCTGCCCCACATAACAGCCTTGTGCTGTATACGAACAAAGAAATAACATTGCGCCAGAATGATGCTCGTTGGAGTTGTTTTTATAAACATGAACGAGGCTTGTGGAAGATTGAGAGCAGAATGGAAGGGAACAAAATGGAAAAGGGAAAACACCAACAGCAGTGTAGAAGTGAGAATGAGATAAAGAGTAGGGGGAAAAGGCCACATAGGGGTGAACAAGCAACACAAGATGAAACACACCGAGCTCGGCTTCACGTTGTTGAAACCAAAGCTTTCAGAATCATTGGAATCTCCCGCGATGAAGCTAACTCCGAGGGTCTTTCACTCACTCACCGCAGGCAGGTTGGTGGTCTTTCTGTCTTCTACCGACTCCTCTCCGGCCTTGCTCCCCCAGCTCTCTCTGGGCTCTGTCCCCCAAATATTCCTACAGGCCACGCAAAATGTGCCAGCAACCCTCTTATGGTTAAACTGCCAAAATCTAGGCTCTCTGCTCACCTTCACTCCTTCATTCCTCTTTTCTCCCGCCTCTGGAACAAACTCCCCCACTCCCTTCAATCCCACTCCTCCCTCCAGGTCTTTAAAACGGCTGTTCATCACCATCTCTTATCTTCCCCCATCCAAAACCTTGATCTTTTCTACCCCCGCTAATTCACCCCAGATTCACTTTTTTGAAATTTCAACTTCTTTCCTGGAAGTCCTTGCAGTGTCCATATATTTTATACCTCTCCCACCTCCCCCCAAGCCCTCTCCCTCCCACAGTTCTCTCGATGTCTCTGCTCTCAAACGTTGTGTTTGTTCCTTCCCCCTCTCCCCCCATCTTGTCTGCCGCTCCCCTTATTTTGTGTTTTATGTGTCGGTTTGACTTTTTGTGTGATTAATGTTAGCTCTTTCACGAGCCTCGATCCTGTATACATAAAAATAAAATAAAAAAACAGCCATAAGATGATGGGGAAATAGAGGCTGAAACAGAAAAGGTGAAGTGAGGGCTTTTCTCAAGCTGTTTCTGAGGGCCTTTCTCTCTCTCACCGCAGGCAGGTAGATGGTCTTTCTGTCTTCTATTGACTCCTCTCCAGCCTTGCTCCCACTGCTCTGTCTGTGTTCTGTCCCCCAAATATTCCTGCAGGTTGCACAAGATCTGCGAGAAACCTTCTTCTGGTGAAACTGCCAAAATCAAGACTCTCTGCTCACCTTCACTCCTTAATTCCTCATTTTTTCCCACCTCTGGAATAAACTCCCACACTCACTTCAATTCCTCTCCTCCCTCCAGGTCTTTGATACAGCTGTTCACCACAATCTCTTGTCTTCCCCCATCCAAAACCTTGATCTTTTCTACCCCCATTAAAACACCCCAAATCCACCTCTTTCAATCCCCAACTTCTTTCCTGAAATTCCTAGAAGTGTTAATTTGCTTTATACCATGTACCCCTCCCTCCTCCCCCAGCCCTCCCCGTTCCACAGATCTACCGACGTACCTTTTCTCTACTGTTGTTTTGCTTGTGTGCTTCCCTCTCTCCCCCTCTTGTCCCCCACTCCCTTCATTGCATGTTTTATGTGTCTGTGCATGTTTTCATGTTCAATGTGTTAGCTCTTACAAGACCCTCGATTCTGCATACAAAAAAAAAAAAAAACATTAAAAAAAACATTTTAAAAACTTTTTTTTTAAATGAACAAATCAACCGACAACTAACAAATTAAGAGAGGTGAGGCCGATGGAGAAAAATGCCAATAACCAGGGGGAACATGAGTGCTTGGGAATGAGGGTGTTTGGGGTCAAAGAGATTGTGAGTATGGATGGAGCGTGACTTGAGGTCGTGACGACCAGCTGTTTTGTGGCCCTAGAGGGAAGAATGTGGCTGACCAGATTGGGTAAATTGTGTCTACAGGTGAGAGAAAGGGAAATTCAAGACGAGACTACACCGACGATGGAACAACACAAACCGAGCTATCCTGAAGAACAGAGAAGACTTTCTACATACTAGGGCATGCCCGTACTATATATATATCTAAAATTATATCCCCCCCCCTCTATTTACATGAAATGGTTTGGTTCATTCGCAAAGCCAAAGCGAACGGCTTGCGAGTACGGTGACAATCCCCCCCCTCTATTTACATGAAATGGTTTGGTCCAAAGCAAACGGCTTGCGAGTACGGTGACAATCCCCCCCCTCTATTTACATGAAATGGTTTGGTCCAAAGCGAACGGCTTGCGAGTACGGTGACAATCCCCCCCCTCTATTTACATGAAATGGTTTGGTCCAAAGCGAACGGCTTGCGGAGTTTGGTAAAGAAATCGCCATAGCTCGGTAACTACTTGTCCGATTAATATGAAACCTTGAAAAGGCACATCCTCGGGTCCCCAGCAATATACCTGGCAAGTTTCAAGTATATCGGACCCGTGGTTGTCGAGAAACAGCGGTCACAGACAAACATACAAACATACAAACATACACACAGAGATTACTGGAATTATAGATAGACTAGGGCATGCCCGTACTATATCTATATCTAAAATTATATCCCCCCCTCTATTTACATGAAATGGTTTGGTCCATGAAATGTTTTGGTCCATTCGCAACGCCAAAGCGAACGGCGAACGCTTTACATGAAATGGTTTGGTGCATGAAATGTTTTGGTCCATTCGCAACGCCAAAGCGAACGGCGAACGGCTTGCGAGTACAGTGACAATCCCCCCGGGGTTTTTATTAGTTTTAAAACATAGTTTAACGCCAACATAGCGCCAACATAGTTTGCAAACGTGAAATAAATGAATACGCTCTCAAATGTGCCATCCGAGGCAGAGTGTGTCCGCCACGTTCGGCACACGCGATAGCTCGCTGCTCTCTGATTGGTTGAATCGTTTTTTGGACATAGCTCGGTAAGTAATTGTCCGATTAATATGAAACCTTGAAAAGGCACATCCTCGGGTCCCCAGCAATATACCTGGCAAGTTTAAAGTATATCGGACCCGTGGTTGTCGAGAAACAGCGGTCACAGACAAACAAACGTACAAACAAACACACAGAGATTACTGGAATTATAGATAGATGAATTAACAAGCTAGTTCATTCAAATTGATCCACAACCAAACAAGCGGAAATGTAGTTACTGCCAACTAAATAAAATAATTTGCTCCACAACCAAACAAGCGGAAATTTAGAACACAACAAAACACAACAATAACAAAGTGATATCGTAAAAGCAACACGCATAAACATTAGAATATTGCAATCCAATGATGGCAAAATATCTACATCGCCCGACACCGATTTCTCCATAACAGTACCGAAGCTGTATGTACACAGTACGAGTACTCAGTGGGTCTCTTGATGATGTGACATCGATGCAAACACCAGCAGTATCCACACACATATCCTGTCCTGTGCAGCCCTTGCTGCCCCCTTCCCCTTCCCCTCCCTCTCCCTCTCCACCATGTTTATAGGCTATCAAAGGTGAGATGAGATAACTGTCCAAACGATGTGGCCTAGGCTGTCTACAATATGTTGGTGAATCGTGCAGCCAGATGTGGATGGTGGCTTTATGCCCAAACCATCTCAGTAGGAAGTTAGGTTGAATTATATTAAACATCTAAATTCCGCAAAGCATCAGTAACATCTTTATCAGAGACTGTTGACAAATTCTACATGGTCCTGACACTGACTCATTGGCTGACTCTTGTGAAAGATGTCATGAGTCAAAGTATCTTGTGATATGGAAATAGAATATGTCTACGTGGCAGATGGGACCGCCGGCTTTATACCTCCTGCGGAGAAAATAATTTAATAAAATTAATCGGAGACATGCACACTCATGCACAAGAAGATACACGCACGCTCATCTTCAGGAGGCATGCACACATAGGAGACATGCACGCTCATCGACAGGAGGCGGCATGCACGCATAGGATGCACGCACGCTCATCCACAGAAGGAGGCATGCACGCATATGAGGCATGCACGCATAGGAGACATGCACGCTCATCGACAGGAGGCGGCATGCACGCATAGGATGCACACACGCTCAGCTACAGAAGGACGCATGCACGCATAGGAGACACGCACGCTCATGCACAGGAGGATGCACGCACGTTCATCTACAGAAGGAGGCATGCACGCATAGGAGACACGCACGCTCATGCACAAGAGGATGCACGCACGCTCATCTGCAGAAGGAGGCATGCACGCATAGGAGACACGCACATTCATGCACAGGAGGCTGCACGCACGCTCATCTACAGGAGGAGGCACACACGCATAGGAGACACGCACGCTCATGCACAAGAGGATGCACGCACGCTCATCTGCAGAAGGAGGCATGCACGCATAGGAGACACGCACATTCATGCACAGGAGGCTGCACGCACGCTCATCTACAGGAGGAGGCACACACGCATGCTCATCTTCAGGAGGAGGCATGCACGCATGCTCATCTACAGAAGGAGGCATGCACGCAGAGGAGACACGCACATTCATGCACAAGAGGAGACACACACACACGCTCATCTTCAGGAGGAGGCATGCACGCATAGGAGACACGAACACTCATGCACAAGAAGATACACGCACGCTCATCTTCAGGAGGCATGCACACATAGGAGACATGCACGCTCATCGACAGGAGGCGGCATGCACGCATAGGATGCACGCACGCTCATCCACAGAAGGAGGCATGCACGCATATGAGGCATGCACGCATAGGAGACATGCACGCTCATCGACAGGAGGCGGCATGCACGCATAGGATGCACACACGCTCAGCTACAGAAGGACGCATGCACGCATAGGAGACACGCACGCTCATGCACAGGAGGATGCACGCATGCTCATCTACAGAAGGAGGCATGCACGCATAGGAGACACGCACGCTCATGCACAAGAGGATGCACGCACGCTCATCTGCAGAAGGAGGCATGCACGCATAGGAGACACGCACATTCATGCACAGGAGGCTGCACGCACGCTCATCTACAGGAGGAGGCACACACGCATGCTCATCTACAGAAGGAGGCATGCACGCATAGGGGACACGAACATTCATGCACAGGAGGAGGCATGCCTGCACGCTCATCTACAGGAGGAGGCACACACGCATGCTCATCTACAGAAGGAGGCATGCACGCATAGGAGACACGCACATTCATGCACAGGAGGAGGCACACACACATGCTCATCTTCAGGAGGAGGCATGCACGCATGCTCATCTACAGAAGGAGGCATGCACGCAGAGGAGACACGCACATTCATGCACAAGAGGAGACACACACACACGCTCATCTTCAGGAGGAGGCATGCACGCATAGGAGACACGAACATTCATGCACAGGAGGAGGCATGCTTGCATGCTCATCTACAGAAGGAGGCACACACACACGCTCATGCACAGGAGGGCACACGCACGCTCATCTACAGAAGGAGGCATGCACGCATAGGAGACACGCACATTCATGCACAGGAGGAGGCATGCCTGCACGCTCATCTACAGGAGGAGGCACACACGCATGCTCATCTACAGAAGGAGGCATGCACGCATAGGAGACACGAACATTCATGCACAGGACGAGGCATGCCTGCACGCTCATGCACAGGAGGATGCGCGCACGCTCATCTACAGGAGGAGGCACACACGCACGCTCATCTACAGGAGGAGGCATGCACGCATAGGAGACACGAACATTCATGCACAGGAGGCATGCCTGCACGCTCATCTACAGAAGGAGGCACACACGCACGCTCATGCACAGGAGAACACGCACGCTCATCTACAGAAGGAGGCATGCACGCATAGGAGACACGCACACACTCATGCACAGGAGACAAGTGCACAGGTGAGTGAATGTACAGGAGATAGTCTAAGAGAGAGAGAGACTGGAGAAACAAATCATTCTAATGGGGGAACAGTATGTTCGAGTAATACTCACCCACCTATTGGTCATTCCTCTCATGTTTAAGCCAAGATAAAGGGTGAAGCGTTTATAGAAAAAATATATAATAATGACAGACCATACCTGGAGTTGCTTGTAGTGATCATTATATACACAACAGCAAACGAAAGCAGAATTGTGACTTTAACTCAAATTTCAAATTCAATGGACCACAAATAAATGGCGATTTGTATACTCGAGCTGAAATGAACTGTATCCCAAAAGCTCAGCATGTCATGCTGGAAGTGGAAGAAAGCATTGGCATCATTGGGTTGATCTCAAACTCAAATTTTTACCTCCACCACTCAAAGTGGATGGAAGTTATGTGTTCATCCGTTTGTTTATCTGTAAGCACGATATCTCAAAAACTTGTGGACGAGTTATGACAAAACGTGGTGGATGTCTGGATGAGTTGGAACAAGCCGATTAGATTTTGGTTCAGGTCCGGATCCAGATCTGGCCTATCGGTGGGATACAAAACGTAAACTGTTCAGGTTTGCGGAAGTATGCTATCTCTACTGAGTGGCGAGTGCTGTTCTTATCTATTCCTCATGCCAATATCTCAACCTGGCTGAACCACGACTGTGATTGGCTGAATTTTGTTGCCATGGCAACCATCTCAGTAACTCACCTTAGTGTACACGAGATTTAAAAAACCGTTTAATATTTAGCTTTCATATTGCAGATATATATATTCCACATTACAATATCTCAATCTGGCTGGACCACGGCTGTGATTGGCTGAATTTTGTTGCCATGGCAACCATCTCAGTAACTCAGCTTAGTGAACACGAGATTTTAAAAACCGTTGAAAATTTAGCTTTCATATTACGCAGATCTATTCCTCACCACCCAAAAGGTGGGGGACCTAGAGTATCAGCTCCTTGTGTTTCATGGGATCCTGATCTACTTTCTTGAGATAATTTATAGGTTGGTTTGCTTTGAAATGCAAATAGATTTCGCTTTCTCGTGACATTTTTTAACGTTTCAATGGGATCCACCAACCTGTGATCACTCTCTCCATTATTTCACTGCTGTGACCCACAAACGTGGGTGTGATCTTGGTAGCTCTGAACAAAACTTTCAACTTCCTTATAATCCCACTACCAACGCATAAATAAAAGGTTCAAACCAACTGTGTTAAATAAACCTCACCCGGAGAACGATTGGTTCAAACCAATAAATAAAGTAGTTCAAACCATAAATAAAAGTATAGTTCAAACCATAAATAAATAGTTCAAACTAAATAATAAATAGTTCAAAATAATAAATAGTTCAAACTAAATAATATAGTCCAAACTAAATAATAAATAGTTCAAACTAAATAATATAGTCCAAACTAAATAATAAATAGTTCAAACTAAATAATATAGTCCAAACTAAATAATAAATAGTTCAAACTAAATAATATAGTACAAATCATAAATAAAAGGTTCAAACCAATTGTGTTAAATAAATCTCACCTGGAGAACGATTGGTTCAAACCAATAAATAAAGTAGTTCAAACCATAAATAAAAGTGTAGTTCAAACCATAAATAAATAGTTCAAACTAAATAATAAATAGTTCAAAATAATAAATAGTTCAAAATAATAAATAGTTCAAACTAAATAATATAGTCCAAACTAAATAATAAATAGTTCAAACTAAATAATATAGTCCAAACTAAATAATAAATAGTTCAAACTAAATAATATAGTTCAAATCATAAATAAAAGGTTCAAACTAAATAATATAGTTCAAATCATAAATAAAAGGTTCAAACCAATTGTGTTAAATAAACCTCACCCGGAGAACGATTGCCCTGTTTGATATAAACACACAACGGAAATCTTCGCTTTATGTTTCCACTGACAGGTACAGGTGCAGGTACACCAACAAACTGTTTAGTCATCTGTTTACACATACCGAAGTCCTCGAGTTGCGCATTAACAATATTTATACTCATTATTTCATCAAAGGTATTAAATATTTTCAAATAGACAAAAACCTTTTTCCACCAACAAATAAAACTCCCCTTTTACTTTAACTACCTACTACCTACTTTAACTACCTTATTTATCAAATGTTGCTCCACCCAGAACCGACACAATTCATCAACAAGACCAGTGCTCCATCGTTTGCAATCCTCCAATGGTGAAATAGCCAGGTACCGGTACAGGTATTTAACTGTGAATTGGTAAGCACGAAGCATAGATAGATAATTAATCAGGGTCAAGACATCAAGTGCTTAAACAGTCGTGTAAACATGGTATTTATTTATCACAATGTAAGATAAACCAAGGTACGCGCACGAGGAACGCACAGCAACGGACATGACGTAAACTGCCTGATTATCATACACTTACCCAAAGCCCGGTAACCCACGGCACCGTCACAGGTGTCCATGACCCGGCACAGAGACTGCATGACGAGGGGCGGAATGTCATACACGAAGGTGTCCAAGCACAAGCAAGCCCGACGGGGCGAAGCCATGACTTGTCCGTCCGATCGAGGGACGTGCGACTGATGATGACGGGTTCACGAGTCAATGGCAGCAGCTCCGAGGAAAATCAGGAAGTTTCAGTGCGAGTTGGGAGGAGGGGCATGGCAAGGTGGTGTGGGCGTGGCTTTCTCGTCGTGCTTTGCCAAAGAAGAGGAAAGATACGTCATGGAACGTGTTGATCTAACACTGACGACTTCGGTGTTATTTTTGTCTCTGTATATATTATATTGTCTCAAACCTTGTCTGTTTTTATTCCTACCCCTCCGCTTCCCCGGTATATCACATTCTTGTGTATTCCAATTATATGGTACTGCATACGTGTGTGCACGTGGGTGTATGTATGTATATATATATATATATATATATATATATATATATATATATATATATATATATATATATATATATATATATATAACTAAATTGATTTACGTGGGAAAATTACATGCCCAGTCCAGGAATCGAACCCAGTCTGGGCATGTAATTTTCCCACATATATCAATTTAATTATTTATAAGCCTGTTTACATGTATGTTTTTGTATGAATGTATGTGGTTCCCCACTGATGGTATGAAGTCGCATAATGACTGATATATATATATATATATATATATATATATATACTGTATATATATACTGTATATATATATATATATATATATATATATACTGTATATATATATATATATATATATATATATACTGTATATATATATATATATATATACTGTATATATATATATATATATATATATATATATACTGTATATATATATATATATATATATATACTGTATATATATATATATATATATACTGTATATATATATATATATATATATACTGTATATATATATATATATATATATATATATATATACTGTGTATATATATATATATATATATGTATATGTATATATATATATATATATATATATATATATATATATATATATATATATATATATATATATATTACGGATCGCGGATTAGATGTTATTTACCGAGCGGTGGTATTTCCGCGACCTAACAGTTCCCCCGATTCTTCCCCAACTCACCCGATTCCACCCGACGTTGACCAAATCGCGCTATGCTAAATCAATGATTGGAAAGGACACAACGACTGGGATAGATGAAACGACTCAAGGGGTACAGTTCTCAAGACCTCCGGAGGAGGATATAATTAGTGGGGGAGAAAAGGGGTAGATTACAAGGTAATGAGGTAAAGACACAGAAGAGATAGGCACTTAGACACAATCTTATCTATCCCCGACAGACCACAGACAAACGGAACAAGACTGACTTACACAGGGATTGATGGCAGGGAAGGACAGGTCGGTTGATAGCACAAGGTGCACCTTGGCTCAGGGACAGGATAAAGCACGGTCCAAAAGATGCAGGGAGGTGTCACAGCGCTCGGAGGTGGCGTCCTTCTCTCTCCAAGCTCAGGGCGCATCTGACGTCACCTCCCTCTTCCTGCGCATGCTCAGCGGGGAGTGACACGCCCTCGGCTCGTTGGCTCCGCCCCAGATGGGATCGGTCCGCCGCTTCTATTGGGTGCGGGGGTTACCGGGCTCCGCCCTTGACGAGGAGCTGACAGCGAGCCCCTACTTGGTAACCCCGTCGAGCACATGCTCGATGGCAGCTGGTTGGAAAGGCATGGTGCACTCCCAACACCCCCTACTAACCAAGCCGGAGTGAGGACGCACACTCCCCGCGCCGCCGCTGCTGTTGTTGTTGTTGTTGTTGTACCGTGAGGAAGAGCTGCGGGGAGGTATTGGGAGGTCCTAAACTTCCTAACGGTGCCATACAATCACATTCTGGTGCAACGAAGAGTCAGAATTAATGGAAACGAGTCCTTAACTGACATAGACTAAGAATAACTAGCAAGATGTCCTATAGTTGTCTACGTGAGATGCGGTGGACCTGGATGCGACATTTAATGGGGGAAATAGGGGGAGGTCGGGTCTACAGAGTGTTGTTTACAGAAAATGGGACTAGGGAATGGGGAATTGGGGATAGTTGGGAAGTACTGAGGAAATAGGGGAATATTTACAAGCGGATATGGATGGATCCAAATCCCATATCCGCAACATTGCACCCTTCTCTACCTCGGGGCGTCCCGACCCGATAAATTTTTACCTACGTTAGTGTGGCACTCAGATGTAGTTCCCTCTACTATTAACTCAACCCTGAGTGCGACAGTTTTACAGATGTTCACAAATGAGTAAATATGTCCCCCTGCGACGTTGCACCCTTCTCCTCACAGAAACACACCCACAGGATAACCGAATCGCGGAAAGAATCCTCAAACTAAACATACAGCCGGTAGGGAGCATCATTTATACAAGACTGATATTTACACTACGATCCAGGACCTGTTCTTTGAGGAACACATGCAGATGTTATGCATAGAGAGAGCACGCATGCCAGCATCGATACACCAACCCACGAGTGCCCTGTGGCCCTACGGCCTTTAATACTGTGCAGAGCACCCCATCCAAGCACCAAAAGCACCACCCCATACACACAGTCAGCACCATCCGGTGCACCAATAAAGTGTTCATAAAAATGCACAATTAAGTGTCCATGGTCACCGGTGGTGTCGCAGCCGGCCGATGTTCTGCCGCTGGTCTTGCCTTCATGGAGTGCACTTGGCCTTCTGGCTTCTTTAGAAATAAAGAAAGGCGCCAACCGCGTCCATTTCTAAATTGTGGCCGTCAGGGGGGCCAACTATAAGTGGTTCACCTGTATGGCATAGGTGCCACGTTGACCCAGAGGTCCATCCACGGGTGGTGCTTGCCCGCAAAAGAACTGCGGTCCATTGTGGGCGGCCACAAAAATTGCGGTCCATATGGTGTATCGATCCAGGCAGCAAGCAGCGGAAGTACAGGCCCACAACTGCAGAGCCAGCACCTCTCTCTCCTCTCTCTCTGCCCCAAAGCCAGATCCTCGGAGGTGGGAGACAAAAGAAGACAAGTGAGCAAGGTGGTAAGGGCGCAAAAGTGCACGCAATGCTAGGTAATGCACACTGGGGGCACATGGGAACCAGGTGAGACAGGTACGTTCCTACCGTACGCCCCCCCCTCCCCCCACCAGGTAACTTACATTGCCCCTCCCTTACTCTTTACTGTATCCACAAAACACAACACTACCCATAAACATCTACTTTACACATCAACAAACGTCCCTACTGTCTTCCCCGTTCCTCCCATAAACCAAATTCGTCTTCTCTCCCTCCTAACCAATCAAATTTGCCATTTCCAACTCTCATCAAAATTTGCCATCTCCAACTCAACATCAAAATTTGCCATCACCAATTCATCATCAGTCCCTCCTAAGGAGGGAGAGATGGAATCACCCCAATGTCTTATCCACGTCGTGATGCGTCTCACAAATCCACACAGCAATTCTCCTTTCCTGCAACACAGAACAAAGGAACACAGGTGTGGAGTCATCATCATCACCTCAGGTAAGTGGCTGCGTATGGTGCGACAGGTTCATCAATCCTAACTATTTCCTAAATGACATTAACACACTTTACACTACCCGGGGTCTTTCCCTGCCAATCCATTGGCCAACTTACTCTATGGGTTCTAAAAACCAATTCCCATTGACCAAACTGTGGTGCTTCTCAATTTGGGGTCTCACTCCCCCGATTCATCTCCCGGTGCCCTCGCACAATTTCTGGGCTGTGACGTGTAGCTCTCCCAGCAGGTCTACCCACCTGCACACCTCCACCACTGTAGTTGCCACCCGAGCTTACCTGCTCCTCACCCTAACCTAACTAACTGGGGAAGGCCCTCTCGCACTCTCACCCCCTCAGTGCCCTCTCTGGCACAGGCTGCCCGATCCACACCCGGGATCCTCAGGCACCCACTGACACTAACGGCTCCCAGAGCCCACCTGCGGCCTCACCTGGCCGACATCCTCACAATGGTGGAGTGCCCAAACCAACTACACACACCCCCCCTTCCCATGCCTCTTCCCCCCAAGCCCTCTCCCTTCCACACATCTCCCTGCTCTCAAATGTTGTGTTTGTGTGCTTCACCTTCTCTCCCCATCTTGTTTTCCGCTCCCGCTTTTTATATATTTTGTTTGTCTGGTTGATTTGTTTGTGAAGTAAATGTTAGCTCTTTCACGAGCCTCGATTCAGTATACAAAAAAAAAACAACAACAAAAAAAAAACACAGGCTACACGCCCAGCCATTTCCACAACACTAATGCACCCATCCAAACATCATTCTTCCACTCGCACCACAGATGCCAATATCCAACCACAATTTACCTATACCCTCTACCTAACACTTACACTACCCGCCCCGGGTACTCGTGAAAGGGGTCCACTCTTCCCCCATCCACACCTTCGCACCATGCACACCACTCCGTACCACTTACTCCATGTATTCCACACACCTGCACTTGCACACCTGTGCTCTCATACTTGGTGCCGCCTGCACCCTTCTCTCCCCCAAGCGCATTCGCGCTGATCCACAACACTCACTACTCACACACTGCTCCACACACCTGTCCAGTTCTCACACAGCATCATCTCATCTAACTACTCCCCTCTGAAACTTGCGCTTCCCAGTCGCCCCTTTAAACTATTGCGCTCCCACGTCATTATCATCCACGCTAATCTACTTGCGTCCCCACTACAGGTATCCTTGTCACTAACTAACCTTAACGTCACCTAATGTCATCTTCTAGGTCCCTACACACGATATCCTAACCCACCCGGGCTAGTTTTCACTGCCATCAACCCCATAAGCTAGTGCTCCTTTGCCCCCCCGTTTGTGAGGGATGACAGAGTTGCCATCCCACCACATCGGGGAGGTCCTACTATCAATTTGGCACACCAAATTTCAGCCAATCAAAAATTTTGCCAATCATCTGCCAATCACCGTACCAATCATCAAATTTTGCCTTTTTCTAATTTTGGGTCCAAAACACTAACCTCATCACCCGTCTACTTATTAGTGCCTCTCGGTGCGCCAATTCACGTCTAAAGCTCGGCTTCGTACAGCCGAGCAATGAATGCGGTTGTTTTGTGCCAACGGCTGGATACGTCCTGCACTCGGGGCAGGGACGGGGGCTTACCCGGGCCGAGATCCCACGCACCACCTCGGCGTGGAGCCATCCAATGTCCCGATCTCGACCTGCCGGAATGCCTCAACAAAAGTGGTCGCCATGACGACCCTTCCTATCGGGCTGCCCGCTCCGCCTAGTGGAGCACGGACGCGGCCGTTCAAAGCGAGGCCCAGCGTGGATCGCGTACGGCGGTCCTTTCGAACCCGCCGTGGCTCGGATCCCCGCTGGTTCTCGTGGCACGCGAAGCCCGGCACGCACCGAGGGCCCGATTCGGCTAAAAGTCGCTCTAACCGCTAACCCGGTTACCGTCGATGCCTCACCTGCATGCTTACATGCATACGCTACCCCTTTCTTGCTCAAAACTCCAGCTGTTCCCATGCTCCTCGTACCTTTCCTTACACACCTCGGTACACTCATTCCACTCGCAGACTTGGTCACACACCTGACCACCGAACACCTTGGCACACATTCGTCGCTCGCACACCTCACCAACACACCTCTTCGCACCCCCTCCTCGGTCACCTCCTCTGTGACCATCACAGGTGTGCTTTCACTCGCACACCCAACCATGTGCCTCACTACCAATTCCAGCGTGCATTCCCACATACGCTCTACCATTCCAGGTGTGCATTCTTCCGTTACATCCTCTGTAACACTCCTCACTACGCGCTTCCATGTGCTCCCTCGCACACGCGCGACGACCGACTCACTCTCGACAGCACCCTCACTCCTTGGCACGCACTTTTTCCTCACACACCCCAGAGTCGGACTTTCTCGCACACCTACTTTTTCGCACACCAGACCTGTCGCACACTTCACCAACGGCCTCTCACGAACACCCGGGTCCATCTCGACCCCCAAGCTCATTAAATCACCTGGCGCATCATACGCACGACCATATTGGTCACCACTTACACCGGGTCCTCTTTCTCTTCGCTTCTCCTCCATCACCTGCGAATCCCTCATCCGGTTAATGAGCACATCATCACGATCCGAACACAGACTTTGGACCAATTCTTTTACTTCCTCCTTTATCTCTTTCTTATCCTCTCTCCGTCGCTTCTTAATTTCGCTCACCCCTTCTTCCACTTCTTCTAATTTCTGCTTCACCTCCTTCATCTCCTCGTGCGCCCCCTTAAGTTCTTCCTCTAACTCCACCTTATTTTTTTCTATGTGCTCCCGCACCTCCCGCTCTTTAACCTCCATCACCTCTACCACCTTGTTCATTTTCCTCGTCAGGTCCTCATGTACCGTCTGACACTCTTTTTTAATTACCCCTACATCCTTTTTCATCTCCTTCTGTGTCGATTTTAAACCCTCTATTACCGCTGTGTTCTTCTTTACCTGGTCCCCCAACTCCTTTTGTCCCACTGTCAGTTGTTCTACTCCCAGCGTCAACTCCTCTATACCACCTTGCAATTTTACAGTCCCCTTTCTCACCTCCTTCTCCATGCGCTCCTTACAGTGCCTCACCTCCTCACGCACTCCTCCGACCTCCTCACTCACACCTCTTCTGATCTCCTCTCCCATCACTTGCATCTCCTGCCCAGATGCCACCCTCATCTGCTCCATTTCCTCCCTGTGAGCATCCAATTTAGTTTCTACCCCCATTCTGACCCCCTCTATCTGCTGCCCCATTTTTTTAACTTCCCTTTCCGCTTGGTCCCTCATGTCCCTCAATTTGCCTTCCATACTGTTTTCTAACCCCTCTAACCCCTTTTTCATCCCTTCCATTTGATTCTCTTGAGCGGCCATTCTGTTTTCTACCCCCGTTAACCCATGTTTCACCCCTTCTATTTGATTCTCTTGAGCGGCCATTCTGTTTTCTACCCCCATTAACCCATTCTTTACCTCTTTTATCCCATTGTCTAACGCCTCACCGGTACCCCTCGCTTCGTCCCTCATTACCCCCATTTGGCCCTCCAATCGCTCACCCAATCGCTCACTATCAGCCCTCATTTGCTCACTATTAGCCCTCATATCGTCCTTCTGCAGGTTGAGGGACGCCTGCATTTGCACCATAAATTGCTCCATGAGGGCCTGCATTTGGGCCATCCCTCCCACTTGTGCAGCGGGTGCGGCCGCCGTAGCCATGTGCGAGGCGCCATTTTGCGCGCCCGCAACCTCGTGCGCGAGGACGCCATTTTGCGAACCTGCCGCCCTCACTGCTTCGCTCTCCTCTTGTCCCTCAATTTGGTCCTGGATCGACCCTGCCTCACTCTCCTCTATCGGAACCCAGCCGTCTTGATCCGCCATAGCGCGACTTTCAAAATTCGGGTTTTTATTTTAAAACAAAACAAATTTCGGTTACTTGTAATTTTGAGCGCGTTAAGCGTGCTTCGGGTCCGATCCCACTCCTGACACCAATTGTTACGGATCGCGGATTAGATGTTATTTACCGAGCGGTGGTATTTCCGCGACCTAACAGTTCCCCCGATTCTTCCCCAACTCACCCGATTCCACCCGACGTTGACCAAATCGCGCTATGCTAAATCAATGATTGGAAAGGACACAACGACTGGGATAGATGAAACGACTCAAGGGGTACAGTTCTCAAGACCTCCGGAGGAGGATATAATTAGTGGGGGAGAAAAGGGGTAGATTACAAGGTAATGAGGTAAAGACACAGAAGAGATAGGCACTTAGACACAATCTTATCTATCCCCGACAGACCACAGACAAACGGAACAAGACTGACTTACACAGGGATTGATGGCAGGGAAGGACAGGTCGGTTGATAGCACAAGGTGCACCTTGGCTCAGGGACAGGATAAAGCACGGTCCAAAAGATGCAGGGAGGTGTCACAGCGCTCGGAGGTGGCGTCCTTCTCTCTCCAAGCTCAGGGCGCATCTGACGTCACCTCCCTCTTCCTGCGCATGCTCAGCGGGGAGTGACACGCCCTCGGCTCATTGGCTCCGCCCCAGATGGGATCGGTCCGCCGCTTCTATTGGGTGCGGGGGTTACCGGGCTCCGCCCTTGACGAGGAGCTGACAGCGAGCCCCTACTTGGTAACCCCGTCGAGCACATGCTCGATGGCGGCTCGTTGGAAAGGCATGGTGCACTCCCAACACCCCCTACCAACCAAGCCGGAGTGAGGACGCACACTCCCCGCGCCGCCGCCGCTGTTGTTGTTGTTGTTGTTGTACCATGAGGAAGAGCTGCGGGGAGGTATTGGGAGGTCCTAAACTTCCTAACGGTGCCATACAATCACAATCTGGTGCAACGAAGAGTCAGAATTAATGGAAACGAGTCCTTAACTGACATAGACTAAGAATAACTAGCAAGATGTCCTATAGTTGTCTACGTGAGATGCGGTGGACCTGGATGCGACATTTAATGGGGGAAATAGGGGGAGGTCGGGTCTACAGAGTGTTGTTTACAGAAAATGGGACTAGGGAATGGGGAATTGGGGATAGTTGGGAAGTACTGAGGAAATAGGGGAATATTTACAAGCGGATATGGATGGATCCAAATCCCATATCCGCAACAATATATATATATATATTAGGGTGGGCTTCAAAAAATCAAAATGCAGATGTTCTCCGGGACATGGTCTATTTTTGTTCCTGTTGGTGTCAAAGGAAACCACACCAAATTTGAATGGAATTCAATAATATTTAGGGGTGCCACATCAGTGATGAATTTTCCCCCATGCAAAAATAGGAATTCCCATTTTTTGGGCTGTATATACACAAAATAAATACATAATTATATATATACATTAAATATAATATTAAAAATAAATATATAGTAAATATACATTAAATAATAAATATACATAAATACACATTATACATTATATATATACAATATATTATACATACAGTTTTGAGACTTCCTATGATCACTATCTGGGCAATTTTCATGCATGTTTTGTACAGGTTCCCGGGGTCAGGGGTACGCTTTTTTAGTGTGTAATATGTAGGCCTAACTTATTGACTGTGGCTCTTTTGTAGAGAGTGACCCTGTGGAGTAAGAATTAACAGGATTTTACCCACATTCTTGCTTGCAGATATGGCATGTGCTAGTACCAGTGTTTCATTGAAAACTCGGGCTCAGGATAATGTGTATCTCATTGGGTCCACTTCTGGAGATGCCATCAAAGGTGCCAAGCTCCCGACTGTGCATCAATCTCTTGTCCTGTTTTTCCATCACCTGAAGAAGGAGAATCGCACTGCCCGGGAGAGTGCAACCCTCACCATTGAAGAGGTTGTGAAGTTCTGGGAAAAAGCTCACCTACCTACAACGACGAAGCAGCACTGCATCCATCGTTTGGAGAGGCTATATGAAGAATGGAGGAGCCTCCAAAAAGGTGCAAAGCGGGGTGGTGCGACCCAAGAGAAAAAGGAAGCATCCTTCAAGGCCTCCTTGGAGAAGACGTTTGATCTTAGGCATGCAGATTCGGAGGCCATAATCACCAACCCCGAGGACAGGAAGTTTCTTCACGATCAATTCTCAGAGAGGAAGGCTTCAATGGGATCTGTAGACACTGTGTTGGAAGCAAAAACGTTCTTGTGTGTTTGAAAGATCAGCAGCCACGAGATGATTATCGTGAACTCCTAGAACTGACTGTCATCTACATGGGAGGAATCCCACCTCGTGGAATCTGGATCATGGCTCCAGGAGCAATGCACAGAGCCAGATGGATGGCAAAAGCACTATATTCACGACAGGTGTTCATGTTTCGGTCAGAGTTCCACTTGACACTTCGAGAGGCGAGAGAACTCCGAGCCTTCAACATTTTTGTCTGCCTTGTGTATGTACAGGCTTGGTTTCGGGCTCCACAAGCTATTGAGGCTCCCCTGAATGACATTAACCTCTTCAAGAAGTTGGAAAAGTTTGAACAAATCAATCAGAAGATGGCTCAGGCAGCCTTGAAGGCACTTGGCCGCCACACGTGGTACATGAGCCCAGTACTAGTGGCATTTGCATTCTTTGACACCAGAATTGACAAAGAAAGCAAGATCAATATGATTGAAGCATTGAAAAATGACGGTGAAAACCCCTCTCCAAAGAGACCAGCTATCAAACGAGGAACCGCCCTGTCAATCGCTGGCCTCATAACAAAACACACCAAGCATTTCTTCAGCATCCTAGGGACCCCAACTGATTGGATGGATAAGGATCCTGGTTCATGGGAGCAAGAAACCAGCTTTCAGGAAGCAAAGAAAGCCACCAGTGGCTTAGTCGTGGTGAACGACAGGGCAGAAAGGGGTGTCGCATTGATACAAGACTACAATAAGCTCCTTACAAAGGATGAAGAGCAAAAGCAAGCTCTGCTCCAAGTTGTTGCTGCTCACAGGAAGATGTACCCCGATGCCAAGAAGGCAACAGTGGTGAAACAGGCCCAGAAATAGGAGTTACATTTCTCATTATATTTGGGTTTTTTAATATTATGTGATATGGTGTCTCTTCATTTTATGAACTGAACATTTGGATTGTCATCATTGAATTTGAGTTTTCATAGCAATATAGTGCTATTTGTGCAGCTATTGTAACTTGTGTTTGCTAGAATACAAAGAAAGTGAGTGGAGGGTGGGTTTTCATAAAACAAACTTCTGGTTTTGCTTTCGATCCATATATAGAAAAGTTTTGTAGACACCTTTAGTTTGAAGGCTGATGTGGCACCCCTAAATAAAATCAGATTGCTTTCATATTTGGTGTCTTTTCATTTTGGAACAAAAGGAACAACATAAAGCCATGTCCCAGTAAATATTTAAAAAAAATTATTTTGAGCACCACCCTAATATATATATACTAGCGGGGTCACCCGTGGGAATCCCACGGGCATGGATGTGTGTGACATTTCGACATATTGAGTTATATGCTGCACATTCATTTTTACAAAATGGTTACTGGCAAGTCATCAGATCCAGAAATGGTGTGAATTTAGTTATTTCACATAATATGTGACCCCTCACTCCTCTCCACCTGACACTCTCCTGTCTCCACCTGACACTCTCCTGTCTCCACCTGACACTCTCCTCTCTCCACCTAGCACTCCTCTCCTCTCCAAACCCTCACATCCCTCTCCTTTCCAATCCCTCACCTCTCCAATCCCTCACACTCCTCTCCTCTGCAATCCTTCACACGCCTCTCCAATCGCGCCTCACACTCCTCTCCAATCGCGCCTCACACTCCTCTCCAATCGCGCCTCACACTCCTCTCCAATCGTGCCTCACACTCCTCTCCAATCGTGCCTCACACTCCCCTCCAATCACTCCTCTCCAATCGTGCCTCACACTCCTCTCCAATCACGCCTCACACTCCTCTCCAATCGTGCCTCACACTCCTCTCCAATCGCGCCTCACACTCCTCTCCAATCGCGCCTCACTCGCCTCTCCAATCGGCTTTCCCCGTCTCGTTTCTCTCCTTTTTCTCCCGTCTCGTTCTTTTTCTTGCTCCAAATCGGCCCGTCGGAATCGGAAATCGGCCCGTCTCGCCCGTCGGCCCGTCGGAATCGGAAATCGGCCCGTCTTGCTTTTGTGCTTGTGCGTAAATAAATTGTGTTCATGACACCATTTCTGGTGTTGGGCTAGCGGCTAGGGTGCCGGCTTAGGATCCTGGGTTCGAATCTCGGTCGATCGCCGAATTAATGCCAGGGGGGTTGACTCAGCCTGTCATCCTTCCGAGGTCGGCTAATTGAGTACCAGTTCACTGGTAATTCCCTGTTTGTCGTTGAAGGCGGCAAAAAGGGTTGGCGTCAGGAAGGGCATCCGGCCGTAAAACATTGCTTCAAAAAGGGGACAAAAAAACAACAACTACCACGGTCCCCGAAAAGGCCAACCCCCGCTTTGCGGGGAAAAATGGCCTCTAAACGGTGGTTTTTACACCATTTCTGGATCTGATGACTTGCCAGTAACCATTTTGTAAAAATGAATGTGCAGCATCTAACTCAATATGTCGAAATGTCACACACATCCATGCCCGTGGGATTCCCACGGGTGACCCCGCAAGTTTGCATTGACGTTCGTCGATGGACTCGTTCGCCCGTCTCATTCGTTTTCTTGCTGCATCCTGTTCAAGTCTGCGTTCTTCATCGATCGTCTCATTCATTTTGGAAATAGAAGTTTCCACGCAGCGCATGAATTGTCACGATCCTCAAGAGGAATTTGTCTCGTAATCATCAAATGATAAATGGCAAGTAAATTATATTGTGGAAAATTAAAGATTTCAAATAAACCTATTTAAAGTGTATTCGCACATAACTAATTTTAAAAAACGAAGAAATATCTCTCGGTAATTTCCTGAAACATATTTTACTTCCGGCTAATAATGTTGAATTAAATAAAAACGAAGAAATATATGTCGGCATCATTGTTGACGTTTTTGTGACGACTGTCATCAAACGAAAAAGTAATATATCTTAACGGAAAAGCAAAAGCGAAATTTTAATATATATCGACACGTTGCCGTCGGTGTCATGTTGGGCGGTGTATGATACACCATGACGCGATTTTTAAAAATATATCTCTGCATTTTCCCGCGTGTGTGGAATGTTCTCAATTATTGGTTTATTGCTGACACCGAGTCCAAAACCATCGATAAAAATGAAATCATATGGTGAGTTAGATTGGAGATAAAGGCGTGAGAGAGACTCAATGGCCTTGAAGTTGAAGTTACAGGCGTTTGAGAATTCATTTCGTTCTATAAACGGCAACTTTCATTGGATTTCCTTCCCGTTTTTTTTCAACCGAGTCGAAAACTATGTTAGCGACTGTGAAAAATGAAATGATATATCGAATTTTTAATATGTATCGACACGTTGCCGTCGGTGTCATGTTAGGCGGTGTATGATACACCATGACGCGATTTAAAAAAATATATCTGCATTTTCCCGCGTGTGTGGAATGTTCTCAATTATTGCTGACACCGACTCTAAAACCATCGATAAAAATGAAATCATATGGTGAGTTAGATTGGAGATAAAGGCGTGAGAGAGACTCAATGGCCTTGAAGTTACAGGCATTTGAGAATTCATTTCGTTCTATAAACGGCAACTTTCATCGGATTTTCTTCTCGTTTTTTTTCAACCGAGTCTAAAACTATGTTAGCGACTGTGAAAAATGAAATGATATATCGAATTTAAAATAGATATCGACACATTGCCGTCGGTGTCATGTTGGGCGGTGTATGATACACCATGACGCGATTTTAAAAAATATATCTCTGCATATTCCCGCGTGTGTGGAATGTTTGTGGAAAATTAAAGATTTCAAATAAACCTATTTAAAGTGTATGCGCACATAACTAATAAAAAAAACGAAGAAATATCTCTCGGTAATTTCCTGAAACATATTTTACTTCCGGCTAATATGTTGAATGAAATAAAAACGAAGAAATATATGTCGGCATCATTGTTGACGTTTTTGTGACGACTATCATCAAACGAAATAGTAATATATCATAACGGAAAAGCAAAAGCGAATTTTTAATATATATCGACACATTGCCGGCGGTGTCATGTTGGGCGGTGTATGATACACCATGACGCGATTTTAAAAAATATATCTCTGCATTTTCCCGCGTGTGTGGATTGTTCTCAATTATTGCTGACACCGAGTCTAAAAGTAAAACCATCGATAAAAATGAAATCATATGGTGAGTTAGATTGGAGATAAAGGCGTGAGAGAGACTCAATGGCCTTGAAGTTACAGGCCTTTGAGAATTCATTTCGTTCTATAAACGGCAACTTTCATCGGATTTTCTTCCCGTTTTTTTTCAACCGAGTCTAAAACTATGTTAGCGACTGTGAAAAATGAAATGATTTATCGAATTTGATTTGAAATAAAACTGGGGGAGAGCAAGACACCACGGGCCTACAAAACAGGACTCAAAGCTATGCGAGTTAATAAAATGGTGGATATTTGTTTATAGCCACTCCCAGAATGGGTGGAGCTACTCTGCAAACCGAGTAAGCCACACCCCGGACAGACACCCAACAGATAGACAGACAGACAGACAGAATCATCTACGGCTATTATAATATAGATATATATATATATATATAACTGTGAGAAATAGTAGAAACTCCAAGGTACAAGCAGGGCGTCTCATTTGCATTAAATAAATAATCGGGAGATTGAATAAGACGCGGACGTAGCTTCAGGACGGTCGATCTTTAATTCTCGACAAGCTTTCGACCAACAAAGGTCTTCTTCTTAGTCTACAGAAACAACAGGCATGTATATCAGACAAGTATGTATAGTGATATGTGTGTAAGATGTGTGATATGTGTTGAAAATGCATACAAAAAGAAGAGCCACGCTGAAGCTCACTCACCGTCCCCAAGTTCAGCGGAGGTGAAGCGCAGCTTACAGTTATCGTTCATGTTACAGTTGGTGCACGTGCATATACAAATATAGAGATACATACATAAACACACACGCATATATTCATATACCATTTATATTCATATAATATATTTATATATTTATTTATATATTTATATAAATGACATATAAAGGTAGAATGAATGAATGAGTGAATGAGTGAATGAATGGGTTACGGTTAATGATTTGATTGGGTTGATGTTGAAACATTCTTTAATCATCAAAATTTATGCCATGAGGGATTTTGTCCGAAGTTTATGTATCCAAAAGGACTCACGTTTCAGAATCGTGGTGTGTGATCGATTTGTAATTGATTCAATGGCAGAGATTCTAATGTCATTTATAGAGTGATCCGGTTGATTAAAGTGTATTGTGTAAGGTAGAGATTTGCCCTGACTGGTGTGGAAGTTATTGATTTCTGACTGGGTGTTATTAAATCGTGTGTGGAGTGTGCCCTAACAACTAACAACAACGTTGTCCACCAACAACGCCCTCCGCATTGTAGCTGGTTGCTTGAAGCCCACCCCGCCATTCCACCTGCCAGTCCTAGCGGGAATCGCCCTGGCCGGCCTCCGACGGGAGGCTGCTACCCTCGCCCTGGCAAGGAATGCCCAGAAACACGACTGGCACATCCTGCACAACACCACAACGATAGTGGCGCCTCCAAGCAGACTCAAGTCCCGCCATCCCTACAACAAGGCGGCACAAGAGATGCTCAGTTCTATCCTTGAGGACCTGTCTAGAAGCGCATGGCTGGCGGCATCTTGGAAGCAGGTGTGGGAAACGGCCGGGCCCACCCGCATCCACCGCTACATCTGGGACCCAGGAGGTGGCGACCTAGGAGAAGACCTACCACGCCTGCAATGGACCTTGCTGAACCGTCTACGTACGGCGGTCGGCCGCTTCAAATCATCGCTGAAGATGTGGGGCCTGGCAGACAGCGCCACGTGCGAGTGCGGCGAGCCTGAGGAGACTGCCGAACACATAATTACCACCTGCCCCCTATACAGACCACCTTCAGAAGCCAGCCTCTTCGACGTAGGACCAGAGACGAGGGCATGGCTACACGACACTGAGCTGGCCATCTGATGATACACGAAAGAAGAAGAAGAAGTGTAGAGTGTATTCTCAGTTTTTCCAACATATTGTTTGGTCCACTTTTGGCAAGTGATTAGGTATATGACCCATGTAGATTTGCAGTTCATATAGGAGGTGATGGGGAATTTTTGTCCAGTGCTAGAACTACAAAATTTGTTTCCTTCTAGTAAATGCTTGTGAATAATACATTTGTTTGCTGTGCATTTATAGAAGCCAGTGATCCTAGTTTCTTTGTTGTGGGGCTGTGGGTGCTTTGTTTTTACCAAGAGGTCCCTGTGTGTCCGACCACGTCGAAATGATGTTAGTGGAGGTTGAGGAAATGTGGTGTCGAGTGTTTCTGATTGATGGAGGAGAGGAAGGGCCTTATTCAGAATACTTGGCAATTGGGATGAGGTAGGAGAGTAGGTGGTTACCAGTGGGACACAGTTAGTTGCAGGTTTGGGTTTGTAAGTCAGAAGGTCTGCTCTCGGTATGCGTTTTGCTCGGTTTATTGCTTCTTTCACAGAGTGAGGGTCATAGTTTCTTGCAATGAAGTGTGTTTCTAATTGGCAGGGAGAAGTTTCTTCTGCCAGTTTTTGTTGAGCAAATGCGTCTTACTCTGATTGCTTGACTGTATGGTATGCTTGCAATTGTATTGTTATGGTTCTGAGAGTGTAAATATAACATCATTAAAGGTTCAAGGTTTGTCCCCCTTAGTTAGTCCACAAGCAACACGTAGGCCACCTTAGAACATTAGTTATGTCATAATATGTGTGAGGATAAGGCCATTTCCACTAGTGATACCTGCGTATCACTCAGGTAAGTGGCTGCGTATGGTGCGACAGGTTCATCAATCCTAACTATTTCCTAAATGACTTTAACAACTTTACATTACCCGGGGTCTTTCCCTGCCAATCCATTGGCCAACTTACACTATGGGTTCTAAAAACCAATTCCCATTGACAAACTGTGGTGCTTCTCAATTTGGGGTCTCACTCCCCCGATTCATCTCCCGGTGCCCTCACACAATTTCGGGGCTGCGACGTGTAGCTCTCCCAGCAGGTCTACCCACCTGCACACCTCCACCACTGTAGTTGCCACCCGAGCTTACCTGCTCCTCACCCTAACCTAACTAACTGGGGAAGGCCCTCTCGCACTCTCACCCCCTCAGTGCCCTCTCTGGCACGGGCTGCCCGATCCACACCCGGGATCCTCAGGCACCCACTGACACTAACGGCTCCCAGAGCCCACCTGCGGCCTCACCTGGCCGACATCCTCACAGTGGTGGAGTGCCCAAACCAACTACACACACTAACAGGCTACACGCCCAGCCATTTCCACAACACTAATGCACCCATCCACAATACCATTCTGCAACCGCACCACAAATGCCAATATCCAACCACAATTTACCTATACCCTCTACCTACCACTTACACTACCCGCCCCGGGTACTCGTGAAAGGGGTCCACTCTTCCCCCATCCACACCTTCGCACCATGCACACCACTCCGTACCACTTACTCCATGTATTCCACACACCTGTACTTGCACACCTGTGCTCTCATACTTGGTGCCACCTGCACCCTTCTCTCCCCCAAGCGCATTCGCGCTGATCCACAACACTCACTACTCATACACTGCTCCACACACCTGTCCAGTTCTCACACAGCATCATCTCATCTAACTACTCCCCTCTAAAACTTGCGCTTCCCAGTCGTCCCTTTAAACTATTGCGCTCCCTCGTCATTATCATCCACTCTAATCTACTACGTCCCCACTACAGGTGTCATTGTCACTAACTAATCTTAACGTTACCTAATGTCATCTTCGCTAGATCCCTACACACAATATCCTAACCCACCCGGGCTAGTTTTCACTGCCATCAACCCCATAACCTAGTGCTCCTTTGCCCCCCGTTTGTGAGGGATGACAGAGTTGCCATCCCACCACATCGGGCATCTCCCACTACCAATTTTGCACATCAAATTTCAACAAATCAAAAATTTGCCAATCACTACTCATCATCTGCCAATCATTACTGCCAATCCTTTGCCAATCATCAAATTTTTTTTTTTTCTTCTAATTTTGGGTCTAAAACACTATCCTCATCACCCGTCTACTTATTAGATCCTCTCGGTGCGCCAATTCCCTTCTAAAGCTCGGCTTCGTACAGCCAAGCCATGAATGCGGGTTGTTTTGTGCCAGCGGCTGGATGCGTCCGGCACTCGGTGCAGGGACGGGGGCTTACCCGTGCCGAGATCCCACGCACCACCTCGGCGCGGAGCCATCCCATGGCCCGATCTCGACCTGCCGGAATGCCTCAACAAAAGGTGGTCGCCATGACGACCCTTCCTATCGGGCTGCCCGCTCCGCCTAGTGGAGCACGGACGTGGCCGTTCAAAGCGAGGCCCAGCGTGGATCGCGTACGGCGGTCCTTTCGAACCCGCCGTGGCTCGGATCCCCGCTGGTTCTCGCGGCACGCGAAGCCCGGCACGCACCGAGGGCCCGATTTGGCTAAAAGTCGCTCTAACCACTAACCCGGTTACCGTCGATGCCTCACCTGCATGCTTACATGCATACGCTACCCCTTTCTTGCTCATACCTCCAGCCGTTTCCCTGCTCCTCGTCGTACCTTCTCTTACACACCTCGGTACACTCATTCCACTCACAGACTTGGTCACACACCTGACCACCGAACACTTTGGCACACATTCGTTGTTCGCACACCTCACCAACACACCTCTTCGCGCCCCTTCCTCGGTCACCTCCTCTGTGACAATCACAGGTGTGCTTTCACTCGCACACCCAACCACGTGCCTCACTACCAATTCCAGCGTGCATTCCCACACACGCTCTACCATTCCAGGTGTGCTTCCTTTCTCACCTGCCACAACCAACTCACGCTCCATGTCACTCTTACTACTCTCCCCTCCACTCTTGACAGCGCACTCTTTCCTCATGCACCCGTCCGTTACACACCTTTCTCGCGCACACTCTCCCGTTACACCCTCTGTAACACTCACCACAGGTGTACACTCTTCCTTACTTTTGACAGCGCACTCTTTCCTCATGCACCCGTCCGTTACACACCTTTCTCGCACACACTCTCCCGTCACCGGACCCTCTCGCTCGCACCCTCGTTCCATACCCTCCGGACCAGCCATACACCTCACTCTTGGCCTCTCACGAACATCCGGGTCTATCTCGACCCCCAAGCTTATTAAATCACCTGGCGCATCATACGCACGACCATATTGGTCACCACTTACACCGGGTCCTCTTTCTCTTCGCTTCTCCTCCATCACCTGCGAATCCCTCATCCGGTTAATGAGCACATCATCACGATCCGAACACAGACTTTGGACCAATTCTTTTACTTCCTCCTTTATCTCTCTCTTATCCTCTCTCCGTCGCTTCTTAATTTCGCTCACCCCTTCTTCCACTTCTTCTAATTTCTGCTTCACCTCCTTCATCTCCTCGTGCGCCCCCTTAAGTTCTTCCTCTAACTCCACCTTATTTTTTTCTATGTGCTCCCGCACCTCCCGCTCTTTAACCTCCATCACCTCTACCACCTTGTTCATTTTCCTCGTCAGGTCCTCATGTACCGTCTGACACTCTTTTTTAATTACCCCTACGTCCTTTTTCATCTCCTTCTGTGTCGATTTTAAACCCTCTATTACCGCTGTGTTCTTCTTTACCTGGCCCCCAACTCCTTTTGTCCCACTGTCAGTTGTTCTACTCCCAGCGTCAACTCCTCTATACCACCTTGCAATTTTACAGTCCCCTTTCTCACCTCCTTCTCCATGCGCTCCTTACAGTACCTCACCTCCTCGCGCACTCCTCCGACCTCCTCACTCACACCTCTTCTGATCTCTTCTCCCATCACTTGCATCTCCTGCCCAGATGCCACCCTCATCTGCTCCATTTCCTCCCTGTGAGCATCCAATTTAGTTTCTACCCCCATTCTGACCCCCTCTATCTGCTGCCCCATTTTTTTAACTT
Organism: Myxine glutinosa; assembly: GCF_964187855.1. NCBI lineage: Eukaryota > Metazoa > Chordata > Myxini > Myxiniformes > Myxinidae > Myxine > Myxine glutinosa. The sequence goes on along the minus strand of NC_136264.1, from coordinate 122,127,265 downwards.
CCCTTTCCGCTTGGTCCCTCATGTCCCTCAATTTGCCTTCCATACTGTTTTCTAACCCCTCTAACCCCGTTTGCATCCCTTCCATTTGATTCTCTTGAGCGGCCATTCTGTTTTCTACCCCCATTAACCCATTCTTTACCTCTTTTATCCCATTGTCTAACCCCTCACCGGTACCCCTCGCTTCGTCCCTCATTACCCCCAATTGCTCACTCTGAGCCCTCGTTCGTCCCTCATTACCCCCATTTGGCCCTCCAATCTCTCACCCAATCGCTCACTATCAGCCCTCATTTGCTCACTATTAGCCCTCATATCGTCCTTCTGCAGGTTGAGGGACGCCTGCATTTGTACCATAAATTGCTCCATGAGGGCCTGCATTTGGGCCATCCCTCCCACTTGTGCAGCGGGTGCGGCCGCCGTAGTCATGTGCGAGGCGCAATTTTGCGCGCCCGCAACCTCGTGCGCGAGGACGCCATTTTGCGAACCTGCCGCCCTCACTGCTTCACTCTCCTCATGTCCCTCAATTTGGTCCTGGATCGACCCTGCCTCACTCTCCTCTACCGGAACCCAGCCGTCTTGATCTGCCATAGCGCGACTTTCAAAATTCGGGTTTTTATTTTACAACAAAACAAATTTCGGTTACTTGTAATTTTGAGCGCGTTAAGCGCGCTTCGGGTCCGATCTCACTCCTCGACACCAATTGTTACGGACACAGCTTAAGATGTTATGATGGGCCGAGCGGAATGGCCGCTGTGTTCGCACAGTTTACCCGATTACCCCCAACTCACCCGATTCCACTCGAACGTTGGCCAAATCGCGCTACGCTAAATCAATGAAGGAAAGGACACAACGACTGGGATAAATGAAACGACGCAAGGGGTACAGTTATCAAGACCTCCGGAGGAGGATATAATTAGTGGGGGAGAAAAGGGGTAGATTACAAGGCAATGAGGTAAAGACACAGAAGAGATAGGCACTTAGACACAACCTTATCTATCCCAGACAGACCACAGACAAACGGAACAAGACTGACTTACACAGGGATTGATGGCAGGGAAGGACAGGCAGTCGATAGCACAAGGTGCACCTTGGCTCAGGGGCAGAATCAAACACGGTCCGGTCCAGAGATGCGGGGAGGTATTGCAGCGCTCGGAGGTGGCGTCCTTCTCTCTCCCAGCTCAGGGCGCATCTGACGTCACCTCCCTCTTCCTGCGCATGCTCAGCGGGGAGTGACACGCCCTCGGCTCGTTGGCTCCGCCCCAGATGGGATCGGTCCGCCGCTTCTATTGGGTGCGGCGGGTTACCGGGCTCCGCCCTTGACGAGGAGCTGACAGCCAGCCCCTACTTGGTAACCCCGTCGAGCACATGCCCGATGGCGGCTCGTTGGAAAGGCTTGGTGCCCTCCCAACACCCCCCACCAACCAAGCCGGAGTGAGGACGCGCACTCCCCGCGCCGCCGCCGTTGTTGTTGCTGTTGTTGTTGTTGTTGCTGAACCATGAGGAAGAGCTGCGGGGAGGTATTGGGAGGTCCTAAACTTCCTAACGGTGCCATACAATCACATTCTGGTGCAACGAAGAGTCAGAATTAATGGAAACGAGTCCTTAACTGACATAGACTAAGAATAACTAGCAAGATGTCCTATAGTTGTCTACGTGAGATGCGTTGGACCTGGATGCGACATTTAATGGGGGAAATAGGGGAAGGTCGGGTCTACAGAGTGTTGTTTACAGAAAATGGGACTAGGGAATGGGGGATTGGGGATAGTTGGGAAGTATGGAGGAAATAGGGGAATATTTACAAGCGGATATGGATGGATGCCAATCTCATATCCGCAACAATATATATATATATATTTTGTCGGACCACGAACTCTACCATTTGGTAAAGTTTTGTGAAGATCGGTTTAAAATTGTGACCTGTAGGCAAGTATAAGTGAGCGGACAGACAAAAAACACACGAAAAAACACACACAAACCGGAGTGATCAACATACTTGCAAATTGTTTTTCTTTTTTTTGCCAAGTAATGAAAAATCACTCATAGAGCGACACTTGGAAAAAGAGAACAAAGCAGAATGGCACTCAGTGCAGCATCCTTTTTGACCTCACAAATAATTGGTGATTGAATTCAGTTAGCTGACATGAAAATCCAATTCAAATTTCAAGTCAATCGGATGAAAATTGAGGCTTTTAGAAATTTGAAAAAAGTGGTTGACCTTTCGCCTATTTTGACCTTTTGGCCTATGCTGATCTCAAAAATAGTTGTTGGTTGAATTCAGTTGACTGATATGTAAATCCCATTCAAATTTCAAGTGAATCCAATGAAAATTGAGGATTTTAGAAATTTGAAATTGTTGTTGACCTTTGACCTATGGTGATCCCAAAAATAGCTGGTGGTTGAATTTAGTTTGCTGATATGTCAATCCCATTCAAATTTCAAGTGAATCGGATGACAATTGTGGATTTTAGAAATTCGAAATTGTTGTTGACCTTTGGCCTATGCTGAGCTTTTGGCCTATGCTGATCTCAAAAATAGTTGGTGGTTGAATTCAGTGGGCCGATATGTAAATCCTATTCAAATTTTAAGTCAATCGGATGAAAATTGAGGATTTTAGAAATTTGAAAAAAAGTAGTTGACCTTTCACCTATTTTGACCTTTTGGCCTATGGTGATCTCAAAAATAGTTTGTGGTTGAATTCAGTTCGCCGATATATATGGCCTATTCAAATTTCAAGTCATTCAGATGAATATTGAGGATTTTAGAAATTCGGAAAGAGTTGTTGACCTTTGGCCTATGCTGTGCTTTTGGCCTCTGCTGATCTCAAAAATATATAAGATTTTGTCGGACTCCGAACTCTACCTTTTGGTGAAGTGTCGTGAAGATCGGTTTAAAATTGTGACCTGCAGGCAAGTATACGTGAGCGGACAGACAAACACACAAATGAAAAATCACTCATAGACCGACACTTGGCAAAAGAGAACAAAGCAGAATGGCAGTCAGTAGAGCATGCTTTTGACCTCTTAAATAATTGGTGGTTGAATTCAGTTAGCTGACATGAAAATCCAATTCAAATGTCAAGTCAATCGGATGAAAATTGAGGTTTTTAGAAATTTGAAAAACGTGGTTGACATTTGGCTTATGTTGACCTTTTGGCCGATGCTGATCTCAAAAATAGTTGGTTGTTGAATTCAATTCGCCGACATGTATATCCTATTCAAATTGCAAGTCAATCGGATGAAAATTGAGGATTTTAGAAATTTGAAAAAAGTGGTTGACCTTTGGCATATTTTGACCTTTTGGCCTATGCTGATCAAAAAAAAAAGTCGGTGGTTGAATTCAGTTAGTCGATATGTCAATCCTTTTCAAATTTAAAGTCAATCGGATGAAAATTGAGGATTTTAGAAATTCGGAAAAGTTGTTGACCTTTGGCCTATGATGACCTTTTGGCCGATGCTGATCTCAAAAATAGTTGGTGGTTGAATTCAGTTGGCCGATATGTAAATCCTATTCAAATTTCAAGTCAATCGGATGAAAATTGAGGATTTTAGAAATTTGAAAAAAATTAGTTGACCTTTCACCTATTTTGACCTTTTGGCCTATGCTGATCTCAAAAATAGTTTGTGGTTGAATTCAGTTCGCCGATATATATAGCCTATTCAAATTTCAAGTCATTCAGATGAATATTGAGGATTTTAGAAATTTGGAAAGAGTTGTTGACCTTTGGCCTATGCTGAGCTTTTGGCCTCTGCTGATCTCAAAAATATATAAGATTTTGTCGGACTCCGAACTCTACCTTTTGGTGAAGTGTCGTGAAGATCGGTTTAAAATTGTGACCTGCAGGCAAGTATACGTGAGCGGACAGACAAACACACAAATGAAAAATCACGCATAGAGCGACACTTGGCAAAAGAGAAGAAAGCAGAATGGCAGTCAGTAGAGCATGCTTTTGACCTCTTAAATAATTGGTGGTTGAATTCAGTTAGCTGACATGAAAATCCAATTCAAATGTCAAGTCAATCGGATGAAAATTGAGGTTTTTAGAAATTTGAAAAACGTGGTTGACATTTGGCTTATGTTGACCTTTTGGCCGATGCTGATCTCAAAAATAGTTGGTGTTTGAATTCAGTTCACTGATATGTAAATCCCATTCAAATTTCAAGTGAATCGGATGAAAATTGAGGATTTTTGATATTCGGAAAAAGTGGTTGACCTTTGGCCTTTGTTGACCTTTTGGTCTCTGCTGATCTCAAAAATAGTTGGTGGTTGAATTAAATTAGCCGTTATGTAAATCCTTTTCAAATTTCAAGTCAATCGGATGAAAATTGAGGATTTTAGAAATTTGAAAAAAGTGGTTGACCTTTGGCATATTTTGACCTTTTGGCCTATGCTGATCAAAAAAAAAAGTCGGTGGTTGAATTCAGTTAGTCGATATGTCAATCCTTTTCAAATTTAAAGTCAATCGGATGAAAATTGAGGATTTTAGAAATTCGGAAAAGTGGTTGACCTTTGGCCTATGATGACCTTTTGGCCGATGCTGATCTCAAAAATAGTTGGTGCTTGAATTCAGTTGGCCGATATGTAAATCCTATTCAAATTTCAAGTCAATCGGAAGAAAATTGAGGATTTTAGAAATTTGAAAAAAGTGGTTGACCTTTGGCCTATGTTGACCTTTTGGCCGAAGCTGATCTCAAATATAGTTGGTAGTTGAATTGAGTAAGCCGATATGCAAATCCTATTCAAATTTCAAGTCAATCAGAAGAAAATTGAGGATTTTAGAAATTTGAAAAACGTGGTTGACCTTTGGCCTATGTTGACCTTTTGGCCTAAGCTAATCTCAAAAATAGTTGGTGGTTGAATTCAGTAAGCCGATATGTGAATCCTATTCAAATTTCAGGTCAATCGGATGAAAATTGAGGGTTTTAGAAATTTGAAATGGTTGTTGACCGTTGGCCTATGTTGCTCTTTTGGCCGATGATGATCTCAAAAATAGTTGATAGTTGAATTCAGTTTGCTGATACGTAAATCCCTTTCAAATTTCAAGTGAATCGGATGAAAATTGCGGGTTTTTGATATTCGGAAAAAGTGGTTGACCTTTGGCCTGTGTTGACCGTTTGGTCTGTGTTGATCAAAAAAATAGTTGGTGGTTGAATTCAGTTAGCCGTTATGTAAATCATTTTCAAATTTAAAATCAATCGGATGAAAATTGAGGATTTTAGAAATTTGGAAAAGTGGTTGACCTTTGGCCTACGTTGACCTTTTGGCCGATGCTGATCTCACAAATAGTTGGGGGTTGAATTCAGTTGGCCGATAGGTAAATCCTATTCAAATTTCAAAATCGGATAAAAATTGAGGATTTTAGAAATTTGAAAAAAGTGGATGACCTTTGGCTTATGTTGACCTTTTGGCCGAAGTTAATCTCAAAAATAGTTGTTGGTTGAATTCAGCAAGCCGATATGTAAATCCTATTCAAATGTCAGGTCAATTGGATGAAAATTGAGGATTTTAGAAATTTGAAATGGTTGTTGACCTTTGGCCTATTTTGACCTTTTGGCCTATGCTGATCTCAAAAATAGTTGGTTGTTGAATTCAATTCCCCGACATGTATATCCTATTCAAATTGCAAGTCAATCGGATGAAAATTGAGGTTTTTAGAAATTTGAAAAAAAGTGGTTGACCTTTGGCCTATGTTGACCTTTTGGCCTATGTTGATCTCAAAAATAGTTGGTGGTTGAATTCAGTTCGCCGATATGTAAATCCTATTCAAATTTCAAGTCAATCGGATGAAAATTGAGGATTTTAGAAATTTAAAATGGTTGTTGACCTTAGGCCTATGTTGACCTTTTGGCCTATGCTGATCTCAAAATTAGTTGGTGGTTGACCTCAGTTCGCCGATATGTAAATCCTATTCAAATTTCAGGTCAATCGGATGAAAATTGAGGATTTTAGAAATTTGAAATGGTTGTTGACCTTTGGCCTATTTTGACCTTTTGGCCTATGCTGATCTCAAAAATAGTTGGTAGTTGAATTCAATTCGCCGACATGTATATCCTTTTCAAATTTCAAGTCAATCGGATGAAAATTGAGGATTTTAGAAATTTGAAAAAAAGTGGTTGACCTTTGGCCTATGTTTACCTTTTCGCCTATGTTGATCTCAAAAATAGTTGGTGGTTGAATTCAGTTTGCTGATATGACAATCCTTTTGAAATTTCAAGTCAATCGGATGAAAATTGAGGATTTCAGAAATTTGAAAAAAGTGGTTGACCTTTGGCCTATGTTGACCTTTTGACCTTTTGCCCCAAAAATATATAGGATTTTGTCGGACCACGAACTCTACTACTTGGTAAAGTTTTGCGAAGATCGGTTTAAAATTGTGTCCTGTAGGCAAGTATGAGTGAGCGGACAGATAAATACACAACCAAACAAACACACACACAAACACACAAACAAACACACAAATCGGAGTGAGCAACATACTTGTAAAAAAAAAAAATTTGGTCCTTGGAGTCCTCTGGTTCATCATGGTATTTAAGAGTCTCCGGGGTATTTTGGGGTATTGGTGGTCTTAAGGGTCTTGGGGGAGGGGGGTGGGTCTTAAAGGTGCCTCAAACCTCCAATGGGTCTCAGTATTGTGGGGTTCATGGTGCCGAGGACCACGTCAATGTATATGGGTGTATGTGTATCTGTATAATTATGATGTCATAGGTGATGTGGTACAGACGCCATCTTGGAAAAACTTTGCACTTCTATATCTCCCAAACTGCCCAATGGAAATAGTTGAAACTCGGCTCATTGTCACGTGATGCCCATGGGGAAAAATATATGTTGATGATGATGATGATGACATTGGCGCCTTCATTATGACGTCATAATTCGAAAAGTACAACGCTTGATCTGATCAGTATGAAAAAAAAAAATCCACTGCAACTGTAAGTCTGATAGACAAGAAATTAGGTTCATGGTTCCGGGAACCACATTAATGTGGGGTTCATGGTGCCGAGAACCACGTTAATGTGGGGTTCATGGTGCCAGGAACCACGTAAATGTGGGGTTCATGGTGCAGGGAACCACGTAAATGTGGGGTTCATGGTGCCGGGAACCACGTTAATGTGGGGTTCATGGTTCCGGGAACCACGTTAATGTGGGGTTCATGGTGCCCGGAATCACGTTAATGCGGGGTTCATGGTGCAGGGAACCACGTAAATGTGGGGTTCATGGTGCCGGGAACCACGTAAATGTGGGGTTCATGGTGCCGGGAACCACGTAAAGGTGGGGTTCATGGTGCCTGGAACCACGTAAATGTGGGGTTCATGGTGCCTGGAACCACGTAAATGTGGGGTTCATGGTGCCGAGAACCAGGTCAATGTGGGGTTCATGGAGCCGGGAACCCGGACAATGTGGGGTTCATGGAGCCAGGACCCAGGTCAATGTGGGGTTGACCGCTATTGCGAGTACTATTCGGAAATAAAGAATGAACAGCAAGAACGAATCAAACTGCCTTTAGTTTAATCCAGCCCAATTGGGTGAACATTGAACATCAACAGAACAGCATTACAGAATGATAACATTCCAAGAATCCTGGGTCATACATGTGCACAGGGTGAGATTTATACAAGCACAAGTCGGGATCAGGGCCGGATTAACCTGTTGTGGGCCTATCACAAAACAAATCTGTGGGCCCCCATTTGAGGAACCATTGCAAAAACAAACAAACAAGCAAGAGCAATCAGAAATTGCAGACCCCCGCCAAGACGTGTTTGTGGGGTGTTTATTAGCTGCTGTGTTTGTGTGGTTTATTGAGACATAGATTTATGTTGAATCCAACATGGCTCCCGAACCATGTGAAGAATGACGTCATCAATTTAATTATCCCATATCATTTTTGTCCAGACCATGCTCAAGAAACTTCAAACTGATTGGATCAAGCGTAAACATTGTCTCGTTATGACGTCATAGTGAGGGCACCGATGACATCATCATGAATATATTGTTACGGTTTTCCACCGCCCTTCTTACCCTTACCAAGGGGGGATTAAGCCCCTTGTTCTTTCTGGGCTTGGCGGAACCGAGAGACTTGAAACGCCTATTCCGGGCAAATGCAAGATAGGGTTTCGGGACCAAGTCTTGCTCATACATAAATCCCTGAGCCGCCACGGAAGCGGGGAACCAAGCCTCGCACGAGCCACATGTAATTGGAGTACACCGAGCGGATTGCGTACCACGTGGTCCGTGCAGTGACCGTTAATTATTGGACTCCGATTAGAGCGGTTCTATTAGTACCACGCTTGGTCAATGAGGAAATCACAGGAACGATCGAATGGAAGGAAGAACACAGGTTTAATTATTATTCCCACAAGTATGTACAATGATCGGTAGACGCAGACACACAGAGCAGCACTTACTCAGTTTTATTCTTCAATTCCAGACTCGGGCCCATTCACACTCACACAGGGGATTGCAGGCAGGTTGATGTTCAGGCCACACGCGCCGACTTCGTCGTCCAGGAACGGCCCCGTCCAGCTCTCCACGGTCCCAGCACGTCCTGCGAAGAAGGCACGCAGGCGGTGGAAGGATCCTCGTAGCGCGTCTCACGAACAAAAGGCAGCCGATGAGGTAGGAAGGAAAACGTATGCATCTCTCAGCGCGGCTGGCGGTTACACAGCCCGTTATCACTCACGTGACTCAATGCACTATAACGGCTCGGCATCAAGCTGAACAGAGCGTCACTTTCATATGAGCGCGTATCCTGGTTCATGCGCGTCTTCCTCCACTCAATGCCAACTCAGTCCTCGTACCTCAATTGCTGCTTGAACTCCACTGTTCACCGCGCACTCTTTCAACTCGCGAACCTCCTGGGGGCTTTGCGCGACGGTTTATATCTACACGCCCCGTACCTTCTCGAACCTTCTCGAGCCTTCCAACCACGCCCTGTGACGCAGTGCTGCCGCCACACCCTCTGAGCCCTGATTGGCGGCTCGCGCTTACCGTCAGCTCCTCTGCCGCCCTCACTCGGTCCCGCCCCGACCCTCGTCGGCCTGCCTTGTGTTAATTCGCGCCAAAAGAATCAAAGGCAGCGCAAAGATGCATGAGGCTAGGGAGGCGGGATCAGTCAATGGAAGTAGGAGTAGGACCTATTCTCCTTACTCTACTCAACGCAGAACTAACATAGGAAAAGGACTAAGCTCACAAATACGAAGAGATAACTACACTATCGCGAGGCTACATGTTGCTTGTGTGACTAACGATGAGGAGGAAATTTAACCTTTATTATACAAACTGTTACCAAAACTCAAAACCGCAACACTACCCCTCTCCCTCGTCAGACTCGTCTCCGAGTCGAACCTACAAAAATTGGAACGACCGGTTTTGAGAAAGATCTGGGAATTAACTTTTACTTTTACATGTGACATATAGATGTGGTTCCCTCTAACATTTACTCTAACCCGTGGGTGCGACAGTTTTAAAACAATAAATATGTCCTACCTATTGCGTTGAGTAGCTACTCCAACAGAATCATGCCCACAATTAACCGAATCCGGAATTTGTTAAACTAAACATAGAGCCGGTGGGCAGCATTTTTATATACAAGCACAAAAAACTTACTTATTTACAGTTCTATGACCCAGGACCTGTCCTTTTTGGAAAGAAGATTGGAGGGGAGAGAAAGCACAGCAAAATACACAAAACACACTCAAAAATTCACATTTGCTGCTTCCTTCTTGCATCTTGCTTCTTGCATCTTCTGTGTGCATATATCAAACCGGTTAGCCCCCGAACCGGCATACAGGCCATTCCTGCTCTTCAGGGCTAAGTAAACTTACCAATCTTCTCGTCCCCAGCACACCATAATAAAAATACACAACAAATGTGTTCCTTTTATTTCTTTGCAACCGCAGGGCCAACCTCATGTGGTCCGACTGCGTGACATTCATGCCACTAAAAACAAGTGGTCCGAAGATGCAAGGTGAATTTGCAGCAAGGTGCTGCACAGTAGAGGTGTAAGGCCACAAAACCTGTGGTCCATAAGTGTGATATGTGCAGCAAAGTGTTTGTGGCAGCACGGTGCTGCACAGGTGCAGCAAAGTTATAACAAAATGGATACGGCAGAAAAGTGCCACGCAGTTCGGCTGCACAGGTGTAGCAAAGTGCAGCAGGGGTGCTGCACAGATGTAGCAAGGGGCAGCAAGATGCTGCACAGGTCGCTGGTGCTGCACAGTTCCACCTCCAAAATGGTCCTGGGGTGGGGGGAGAGATAAAGCACGACCAGCAAAGCGGAAAGGGCACAAAGGTACACAGCAATACAAGGTAATGCAGCATGAGGGGCGCGGAAGAGCGAGCAGAGCAAGCTCGTCCCTAACCGTCCGTACCCCCCAATGTCGGCTTACACTACCCTAGCCCTTCCCTGTATTTACAAATTCGTCTCTACGTCTTGTCTCCCATATCCCCCTCTACTTCAAATTCGTCTCCCAATCCCTCCCAGGAAGGAAGGAATGGAACAAACACAATGTCCCATTACGTCATGATGCGTCTTACACTCAATCAGTTTACTTGGTCTTGGTGCGGAGCTTCGTCTTCTTGGTGAATGGCTGTGGATGGCGCGAAGGGGTTTCTCATCCTAACTACTCTAGTAACATTTACTTTTAAACTAGCCGGGGTCGTACCCTGCCAATCGGCCTCTTTAAACGATGTGGTTCTAAAAACCGAATTCCCATTGCCCACTCTGTGATGCCATCCGAATTTGGGTCTCACTCCCCAATTTTTCATACTGTGCCCTTGCACAATTTCGGGGCTGGGTCGTGTGGTTCTACTAGCAGGTCCAACTACCTGCGCACCTCCGCCACTGAAGTCGCCACCCGAGCTTACCTGCTCCTGTGACTACCTCAACTACCTGTGACTGTGACTATCAGGGGGTAAAGTGACTACCTGTGACTATCAGGGGGGTAAAGAGCCCCTCCTGGCTCTTTACACCCTGATGCCCACCTTGGCATTGAGCAACCCGGGTCCTTCTCTTGGATCCTCAGGCCCCATTGAACAACTCACAACTACTCTAACTGGCTCCCAGAGCCTACCTGCGGCCTCACCTGGCCAACAAACTACCAGTGGCGGAGTGCCCCAATAGCCATACTCACCAATTAAACCACACACCCAGCCATGTCACTGACTCATGCACCCTCCAAAGCACTACTTAGCCACTACCTGCACCAAAGGTGTCAATATCCAAACAATTTACCTGAGCCCTCTACCTGACTTTAAACTACCCACCCCGGGTGTGTCCGTGAATGGTTTCCATCTCCCCCCATTCACTCCTTCGCACCATGCATTCCACACCTTTTATTCCCACACCAAGCATTCCACACCACTTTTCTCGCACACCATTTATTCCACACACCTTTTGTTTCGCACACCAAATATCTTGCACACCTTTTGTGCTCACACACCCCTTTCCATACACCTTTTGTTCTCACTCCTCAAACCAATTCCATTTGTCTCAATACACAAATCCTCATACACACAGCAGCATCTTTCTAGCTGCTTTTCCCCTAAAACTCGTGCTTCCCAGTCATCCCGTTAAACTAAGCACTCCCTTCGTCATTAACAACCACCTAATCTCTCTATGTCCCCACTACAGTACAAATGTCACTACTTAAATCTCATGTCCTATACAGTCAGCTAGGTCCCTATCAATTATCCTAGCCCTACCTCGGCTGGCTTCGGTGCCCCATGGAGGTAACCATGGCTGGCACCCCCATGTGCCTAACACTGCCATCCCCCTAATCTAATGCTCATGGGCCCTGGTCGTGTGAGGAATGGTTAAACTGCCATTCCTCCACGTAGGGTACACTCCTCTCATCTGTCCGCTATACTTGAGCCTCTTTGTGTGGAAATACATCGTCACAGCTCGGCATCGAAAGGCCGAGTGATCCATGCGGTTGGTTTGTCTCCTGTAGGTTGGGTCCGTCCGGCATTTTCGATCCAGGGGAGGAGGCATGGATGGGCCGAGGTTCAGGGCCCCATACCTGTGCGGGGCCTTGCGGTCCCACGCACGATGGCCCAACCGCCCACGGTCGGAGCATCGCATCCGCCAGGGTGCGCGGCTCCGAAATCTCCTATCTCCCCTTGAACTTCGCCGATTGCCTTTACCGCCACGGCGCGGCACCAACCATACAGGGCGGGGGCCGGCACGAATCGTGCACGTCGGTCCTTGTGACACGGCCGTGGCATCGATCCCCGCCGGTCCCTGCTGCTCACAACTCACCGAGGGCTCACGTCGGCTATCCGTCGCGCTAAACGCCACCCCGGTCGGTGTCGATGATTGAGCCGCGTTCTCACCACACCTCGCGACCCACTCCGCACTCGCACACCGTGGCGTCCCTGCACCTCCCATACATTCTGTTACCGCACACTCTCCTTTCACTTCCTCTGGTGTGCATTCTCCCTCGCACACCATACTCGCACCTGCAAACCTAGGCGCACTCATACCTTCCACACAACCCGTTACACACTTCTGTTACACATTCTGTAACACCCACGGGTGTGTACTCTCCTGTTGCACACCCAACCCTCGCACACCCTCGCACACACCCTGGTGCACACTCTTCCGTTACACACTCGGTAACACCCCCGGGTGTGCACTCCTGCACACACTCGACAACACGCTCTGGTGTGCACTCCTGCACACTCTCTGTAACACACTCTCATGTTACACACTCTGCCCGCACACATTCCGTCATACCCTTTTCTCGCTCACACTCGCGCTCTGGTGCACACTTTTCTCTCACACGCGCGCCAGTCGCCCTCGTACACCGCACCATGGACCTTCCATGACCGCCCGGGTTTCAGCTCTTTCCCAAGCGCGCCAAAACCCTTTTCGCGCCAAACACATTCCGACTCACCTTGGGGACCTTCTTTTCCGCCAGCAGCTGCAAACTTTTCATTTGGTCGTCTCCCGAACAAAAGGCAGCCGATGAGGGCCTCTGCCGTCCTCACTCGGTCCCGCCCCGACCCTCCTCGACCTGCCTCATGTTAACTCGCGCCAAAAGAATCAAAGGCAGCGCAAAGAGGCATGAGGCTAGGGAGGCGGGATCAGTCAATGGAAGTAGGAGTAGGACCTATTCTCCTTACTCTACTCAACGCAGAACTAACATAGGAAAAGGACTAAGCTCACAAATACGAAGAGATAACTACACTATCGCGAGGCTACATGTTGCTTGTGTGACTAACTATGAGGGGGAAATTTAACCTTTATTATAAAAACTGTTACCAAAACTCAAAACCGCAACAATATGTTGTTCCGCAAGGGGAGTACTTCACAATGAGCCATGTGACTTTTTTTTTTCCATGGAGCAGTTTCGCAGATATCGAGGGGCAAAGTTTTTTCGTTTTTCCCAGGTATGGCGCCAGTACCACGTGACATATGACACGATAATTATCATTAAAAATTCTGCAGGAGGAGGCGCTCCTATGGTGAACATTTATTGGCAATCGGACCTACAATTGCAGAGAAAAGCACACTCATTCTGTGCAGACAGACAGACAGACAGACAAACAGACAGACAAACAAAGAAACGGACCCAAATGCAATATCCTCTCCTCTGGCGAAGGTAACAAGAACTGCCACTTTATAACTGCTGACAGTGATGACCGGGTACCACAAGCCGTCCTGCTTTGATACAACCCCGCATTGTTACAACCCTACTTTCATTGGACACGCGTGACACATGGCATGCTCTTTATAAAACTGAATTCAGTGTTGTATTTTAAATATATATTTTTAAACGAGGCTGTTCTCGGGGGTCTATTGAGTAATTGGGGTCTTTTGAGTCCTCTGGGTCTTTTGAGTCCCATGGCTCTTTTTGGTCCTTGGGGTCTTTTGGGTCCGAATTCCTAAGTCTTTTGAGCCTTTGGAGACCTCAGGGTATTTGGGGTATTTTTGGTCCTCATGGTCTTCTGAGTCCTTGGGGTCTTTTGGGTCCTCGGAGTCCTATGGTTCTTCATGGTATTTAAGGGTCTTCGGGGTATTTTGGGGGTATTGGTGATCTTAAGGGTCTTGGGGGAGGGGGGTGGGTCTTCAAGGAGCCTCAAACCTCTAATGGGGCTCAGCAGTGTGGGGTTCATGGTGCCGAGAACCACGTCAATATATATGTGTGCATGTGTATCTGTACAATTATGATGTCATTGGTGACATGGTACAGACGCCATCTTGGAAAAACTTTGCACCTCAAAATCTCCCAAACCGTTCAATGGAAATAGTTGAAACTCGGCTCATTGTCACGTAATGCCCATGGGGAAAAAGATATGTTGATGATGATGATGTCATTGTTGCCTTCATTATGATGTCATAATTCGACAAGTACAACGCTTGATCTGATCAGTATGAAAAAAAAAAATTCCTCTGCAACTAAGTCTGATAGACACGAAATTTGGTTCATGGTGCCGGGAACCACGTAAATGTGGGGTTCATGGTGCTGGGAACCACATCAATGTGGGGTTCATGGTTCCGGGAACCACGTAAATGTGGGATTCATGGTGCTGGGAACCACGTAAATGTGGGGTTCATGGTTCCGGGGACCACATAAATGTGGGGTTCATGGTTCCGGGAACCACGTTAATGTGGGGTTCATGGTGCCGGAACCACGTTAATGTGCGGTTCATGGTGCCGGGAACCATGTAAATGTGGGGTTCATGGTGACGGGAACCACCTAAACGTGGGGTTCATGGTGCCGGGAACCACGTAAATGTGGGGTTCATGGTGCGGGGAACCACGTACATGGTGCCGGGAACCACGAAAATGTGGGGTTCATGGTGCAGGGAACCACATAAATCTGGGGTTAATGGGGCCGGGAACCAGGTCAATGTGGGTTCATGGAGCCGGGAACCAGGTCAATGTGGGGTTCATGGAGCCGGGAGCCAGGACATTGTGGGGTTCATGGAGCCAGGAACCAGGACAATGTGGGATTCATGGCGTTGGGAACCAGGACATTGTGGGGTTCATGGAGCCGGGAAACAGGACAATGTGGGTTTCATGGAGCCGGGAACCAGGACATTGTGGGGTTCATGGAGCCGGGAACCAGGACATTGTGGGGTTCATGGTGCCGAGATTCCTCCATGAGGCTTAATTATTCTGTTTTTATTTCAATGAATGTTTGGGGGGGTGGGGAAGAGGGACTGGGAGGGAGGGGAGGGAGGGGCCAATGGGAAGGATGAGGGTAATCCGCACTGCCCGAATCAAGTGGCTGAACTGCGCGCTTTATATTCCGGAAAGGCGGACCTCGTGGAGGCACCCTTTTGACCCATCCCAACGGTTGTGCTTTCTCTCCCTCTCTGTCCCGTCGCCTTCCCTCCGTTTAACGTCCCATGGAGCTCACACGAGTTTCCCTCATTTCGGATATCTTTATGCAATTCTCCAAAAGGAAATATTCGACTAACTTTCCTTTAATCATTTGGAAAAACCCTCAAAATCTGTTAAAATCACAACTTAAATAAACAATTTAATACTTTGAAGGTATTCTGACCACGTTCCTGCCTCTCAATTAAGGCATCTCTGTCTGCATATGACATTTGCTCCTTTTTAAGGACGACACAACTCACAGTTAAGCAATTAGACGTTTATAAGTTTCACCAGTTCATCGATTTCGAGTCATGAGAAAACACAATTGAGCGAGGGGCGTGGCTTAGCGGTTACCTGGCAGACAACGCAGGACGAGGGGCGTGGCTTAGCGGTCTCAGGCAGTTCAGGCGGAGCGAGGGGCGTGGCCTAGCCGTTGCAAGCAGACCACGTGTGAATTGCTGCAACACAATGGCGGAATTATCCGCACCCGTTGACAAGCAGGGTCTTCCCGATCGCTCCTTGCACACGTCCTGCACAGTTCCGAACGTCTCAAATTTATCACGAATTCTTGTAATTGTTATTCGCGACGGAGGGTCCGTCTTAAATACGCGTCTGCACTGTCTTTCCACTTCACACGCATTTTCCAATTTCCAATTCCACTTCAAAATTACTTTGTGTTCTTCAAACGTCAAGCGGTTCTCTGCCGAGTCATTTCTGTTTTGTAATTCCTCATCTGATGCGGAGTAGCGCCCCCAAGTGTGCAAATTGCGTAATTCCATGCATGTGATTATCGCAAACGGCCACGACATGTGGCTCTGGTATTAATTATTAAATATATGTATATACATATGAAATATAATACATATATAATCGACGATAAAACTGTTTGTCCTATCTGGTGTTATAAAATTTATTGGACTATTCTTCTTCTTGCGACTTCTACGAGAGCTATTGCTTTTAAAGTGTATAATCATGTTTTATGTTATCGATGCTGGTTCCCTCCATTCCAAATATCGAGATAAACGTTGGATTACGACACTTGTAGCTTAAATTTGTGAACATAAATATTACTCTTTACTTTTCATACAATTCATGTTGAAGCTGAGTCACTTAGCGTTAGCACGGAGTTTTAAAATAATTTTTTCTGAGGTGACGCTGGTTTTGCTGCCGCCTTGAAAGTTTGCATGAACATAATTTATCAACCACGTTCCTTTTCTTTTTATTTATTTATCGTTTCTGACAGGAATTAAAATGTATTTTAGGAATCCAATCGTTATTTTACCCCCACTGCGAGTACTATTCGGAAATAAAGAATGAACACCAATAACGAATCAAACGGCCTTTCGTTTGATCCAGCCCGATTGGGTGAACATTGAACATCAACAGAACAGCATTACAGAACGATAACATCCCAAGAATCCTGGGTCATACATGTGCACAGGGTGAGATTTATACAAGCACAAGTCGGGATCCGGGCCGGATTAACCTGTTGTGGGCCTGTCACAAAACAAATCTGTGGGCCCCCATTTGAGGAACCATTGCAAAAAAAAACAACCAGGAAAGAGCAATCAGAAATTGCAGACCCCCGCCAGGACGTGTTTGTGGGGTGTTTATTAGCTGCTGTGTTTGTGTGGTTTATTGACGACGGAGATTTATGTTGAATCCAACATGGCTCCCGAACCACGTGAAGAATGACGTCATCAATTTAATTACCCCATATCATTTTTGTGCAGACCATGCTCAAGAAACTTCAGACTGATTGGATCAAGCGTTCTACTTGTCTTGTTATGACGTCATAGTGAAGGCACCGATGACATCATCATGAATATGTGTTGTTCCGCAAGGGGAGTACTTCACAATGAGCCATGTGACATTTTTTTTTCCCATGGAGCAGTTTCGCAGATATCGAGGGGCAAAGTTTTTCCGTTTTTCCCAAGATGGCGCCCGTACCACGTGACATATGACACGATAATTGTCATTAAAAATTCTACAGGAAGAGGCGCTCCTATGGTGAACATTTATTGGCAATCGGACCAACAATTGCAGAGAAAAGCATGCTCATTCTGTGCAGGCAGACAGACAGACAAACAGAAAGACAAACAAAGAAACGGACCCAAATGCAATATCCTCTCCTCTGGCGAGGGTAACTAGAACTGCCACTTTATAACTGCTGACAGTGATGACCGGGTACCACAAGCCGTCCTGCTTTGACACAACCCTGCATTGCTACAACCCTACTTTCATTGGACACGTGTGACACATGGCGTCCTCTTTATAAAACTGAATTCAGTGTTGTATTTTATATATGTATTTTAAATGAGGCTGTTCTCGGGGGGTCCATTGAGTCCTTGGGGTCTTTTGAGTCCTCTGGGTATTTTGAGTCCCTTGGTCTTTTGAGTCCTCGGAGTCTTTTGGGTCATCATGGTCCCATGGCTCTTTTTGGTCTTTGGGGTCTTTTGGGTCCTAATTCCTAAGTTTTTTGAGTCTTTGGAGACCTCAGGTTATTTAGGGTATTTTTCAATCCTCATGGTCTTCTGAGTCCTTGGGTCTTTTGGGTCCTCGGAGTCCTATGGTTCTTCATGGTATTTAAGGGTCTTCAGGGTATTTTGGGGGTATTGGTGGTCTAAACTCTAAAGGGTCTTGGGGGAGGGGGTGGGTCTTAAAGGAGCCTCAAACCTCTAATGGGGCTCAGCAGTGTGGGGTTCATTGTGCCGAGAACCATGTCAATGTATATGTGTGCATGTATATCTGTACAATTATGATGTCATTGGTGACGTGGTACAGACGTCATCTTGGAAAAACTTTGCAACTCTATATCTCCCAAACCACTCAATGGAAATAGTTGAAACTCGGCTCATTGTCACATAATGCCCATGGGGAAAAAGATATGTTGATGATGATGATGATGTCATTGGTGCCTTCATTATGACGTCATAATTCGACAAGTGCAACGCTTGATCTGATCAGTGTGAAAAAAAAAATTCCTCTGCAACTGTAAGTCTGATAGACACGAAATTTGGTTCAAGGTGCTGGGAACCACATAAATGTGGGGTTCATCGTGCTGGGAACCACGTAAATGTGGGGTTCATCGTGCTGGGAACCACGTAAATGTAGGGTTCATGGAGCCAGGAACCAGGACAATGTGGGATTCATGGCGTCGGGAACCAGGACATTGTGGGGTTCATGGAGCCGGGAACCAGGACAATGTGGGGTTCATGGAGCCGGGAACCAGGACATTGTGGGGTTCATGGAGGCGGGAACCAGGACAATGTGGGGTTCATGGAGCCGGGAACCAGGACATTGTGGGGTTCATGGAGCCGGGCACCTGGACAATGTGGGGTTCATGGAGCCGTGAGCCAGGACATTGTGGGGTTCATGGAGCCGGGAACCAGGACAATGTGGCGTTCATGGCGTGGGGAACCAGGACATTGTGGGGTTCATGGAGCCGGGAACCAGGACAATGTGGGGTTCATGGAGCCAGGAACCAGGACATTGTGGGGTTCATGGTGCCGAGATTCCTCCATGAGGCTTAATTATTCTGTTTTTATTTCAATGAATGTTTGGGGAGGGGAAGAGGGAGGGTGGGTGGGGAGGGGCCAATGGGAAGGATGAGGGTAATCCGCACTGCCCGAATCAAGTGGCTGAACTGCGCGCTTTATATTCCGGAAAGGCGGACCTCGTGGAGGCACCCTTCTGACCCATCCCAACGGTTGTGCTTTCTCTCCCTCTCTGTCCCGTCGCCTTCCCTCCGTTTAACGTCCCATGGAGCTCACACGAGTTTCCCTCATTTCGGATATCTTTATGCAATTCTCCAAAAGGAAATATTCGACTAACTTTCCTTTAATCATTTGTAAAAACCCACAAAATCTGTAAAATCACAACTTAAATAAACAATTTAATACTTTGAAGGTATTCTGACCACGTTCCTGCCTCTCAATTAAGGCATCTCTGTCTGCATATGACATTTGCTCCTTTTTAAGGACGACACAACTCACAGTTAAGCAATTAGTCGGTTATAAGTTTCACCAGTTCATCGATTTCGAGTCATGAGAAAACACAACTGAGCGAGGGGCGTGGCTCAGCGGTTACTTGGCAGACAACGCAGACGAGGGGCGTGGCCTAGAGGTTGCAGGCAGTTCAGGCGGAGCGAGGGGTGTGGCCTAGCGGTTGCAGGCAGTTCGGGCGGAGCGAGGGGCGTGGCTTCGCGGTCACAGGCATATCAGGCGGAGCGAGGGGCGTGGCCTAGCGGTTGCACGCAGACCACGTGTGAATTGCTGCAACACAATGGCGGAATTATCCGCACCCGTTGACAAGCAGGGTCTTCCCGATCACTCCTTGCGCACGTCCTGCACAGTTCCGAACGTCTCAAATTTATCACGAATTCTTGTAATTGTTATTCGCGACGGAGGGTCCGTTTTAAATACGCGTCTGCACTGTCTTTCCATTTCACACGCATTTTCCAATTTCCAAATCCACTTCAAAATTACTTTGTGTTCTTCAAACGTCAAGCGGTTCTCTGCCGAGTCGTTTCTGTTTTGTAATTCCTCATCTGATGCGGAGTAGCGCCCCCAAGTGTGCAAATTGCGTAATTCCATGCATGTGATTATCGCAAACGGCCACGACATGTGGCTCTGGTATTAATTATTAAATATATGTATATACATATGAAATATAATACATATATAATCGACGATAAAACTGTTTGTCCTATCTGGTGTTATAAAATTTATTGGACTATTCTTCTTCTTGCGACTTCTACGAGAGCTATTGCTTTTAAAGTGTATAATCATGTTTTATGTTATCGATGCTGGTTCCCTCCATTCCAAATATCGAGATAAACGTTGGATTACGACACTTGTAGCTTAAATTTGTGAACATAAATATTACTCTTTACTTTTCATACAATTCATGTTGAAGCTGAGTCACTTAGCACGGAGTTTTAAAATAATTTTTTCTGAGGTGACGCTGGTTTTGCTGCCGCCTTGAAAGTTTGCATGAACATAATTTATCAACCACGTCCCTTTTCTTTTTATTTATTTATCGTTTCTGACAGGAATTAAAATGTATTTTAGGAATCCAATCGTTATTTTTCCCCCACTGCGAGTACTATTCGGAAATAAAGAATGAACACCAATAACGAATCAAACGGCCTTTCGTTTGATCCAGCCCGATTGGGTGAACATTGAACATCAACAGAACAGCATGACAGAACGATGACATCCCAAGAATCCTGGGTCATACATGTGCACAGGGTGAGATTTATACAAGCACAAGTCGGGATCCGGGCCGGATTAACCTGTTGTGGGCCTGTCACAAAACAAATCTGTGGGCCCCCATTTGAGGAACCATTGCAAAAAAAAACAACCAGGAAAGAGCAATCAGAAATTGCAGACCCCCGCCAGGACGTGTTTGTGGGGTGTTTATTAGCTGCTGTGTTTGTGTGGTTTATTGACGACGGAGATTTATGTTGAATCCAACATGGCTCCCGAACCACGTGAAGAATGACGTCATCAATTTAATTACCCCATATCATTTTTGTGCAGACCATGCTCAAGAAACTTCAGACTGATTGGATCAAGCGTTCTACTTGTCTTGTTATGACGTCATAGTGAAGGCACCGATGACATCATCATGAATATGTGTTGTTCCGCAAGGGGAGTACTTCACAATGAGCCATGTGACATTTTTTTTTCCCATGGAGCAGTTTCGCAGATATCGAGGGGCAAAGTTTTTCCGTTTTTCCCAAGATGGCGCCCGTACCACGTGACATATGACACGATAATTGTCATTAAAAATTATACAGGAAGAGGCGCTCCTATGGTGAACATTTATTGGCAATCGGACCAACAATTGCAGAGAAAAGCATGCTCATTCTGTGCAGGCAGACAGACAGACAAACAGAAAGACAAACAAAGAAACGGACCCAAATGCAATATCCTCTCCTCTGGCGAGGGTAACGAGAACTGCCACTTTATAACTGCTGACAGTGATGACCGGGTACCACAAGCCGTCCTGCTTTGACACAACCCTGCATTGCTACAACCCTACTTTCATTGGACACGCGTGACACATGGCGTCCTCTTTATAAAACTGAATTCAGTGTTGTATTTTATATATGTATTTTAAATGAGGCTGTTCTCGGGGGGTCCATTGAGTCCTTGGGGTCTTTTGAGTCCTCTGGGTATTTTGCGTCCCTTGGTCTTTTGAGTCCTCGGAGTCTTTTGGGTCATCATGGTCCCATGGCTCTTTTTGGTCTTTGGGGTCTTTTGGGTCCTAATTCCTAAGTCTTTTGAGTCTTTGGAGACCTCAGGTTATTTAGGGTATTTTTCGATCCTCATGGTCTTCTGAGTCCTTGGGTCTTTTGGGTCCTCGGAGTCCTATGGTTCTTCATGGTATTTAAGGGTCTTCAGGGTATTTTGGGGGTATTGGTGGTCTAAAGGGTCTTGGGGGAGGGGGTGGGTCTTAAAGGAGCCTCAAACCTCTAATGGGGCTCAGCAGTGTGGGGTTCATTGTGCCGAGAACCATGTCAATGTATATGTGTGCATGTATATCTGTACAATTATGATGTCATTGGTGACGTGGTACAGACGTCATCTTGGAAAAACTTTGCAACTCTATATCTCCCAAACCACTCAATGGAAATAGTTGAAACTCGGCTCATTGTCACATAATGCCCATGGGGAAAAAGATATGTTGATGATGATGATGATGTCATTGGTGCCTTCATTATGACGTCATAATTCGACAAGTACAACGCTTGATCTGATCAGTGTGAAAAAAAAAATTCCTCTGCAACTGTAAGTCTGATAGACACGAAATTTGGTTCAAGGTGCTGGGAACCACATAAATGTGGGGTTCATCGTGCTGGGAACCACGTAAATGTGGGGTTCATCGTGCTGGGAACCACGTAAATGTAGGGTTCATGGAGCCAGGAACCAGGACAATGTGGGATTCATGGCGTCGGGAACCAGGACATTGTGGGGTTCATGGAGCCGGGAACCAGGACAATGTGGGGTTCATGGAGCCGGGAACCAGGACATTGTGGGGTTCATGGAGGCGGGAACCAGGACAATGTGGGGTTCATGGAGCCGGGAACCAGGACATTGTGGGGTTCATGGAGCCGGGCACCTGGACAATGTGGGGTTCATGGAGCCGTGAGCCAGGACATTGTGGGGTTCATGGAGCCGGGAACCAGGACAATGTGGCGTTCATGGCGTGGGGAACCAGGACATTGTGGGGTTCATGGAGCCGGGAACCAGGACAATGTGGGGTTCATGGAGCCAGGAACCAGGACATTGTGGGGTTCATGGTGCCGAGATTCCTCCATGAGGCTTAATTATTCTGTTTTTATTTCAATGAATGTTTGGGGAGGGGAAGAGGGAGGGTGGGTGGGGAGGGGCCAATGGGAAGGATGAGGGTAATCCGCACTGCCCGAATCAAGTGGCTGAACTGCGCGCTTTATATTCCGGAAAGGCGGACCTCGTGGAGGCACCCTTCTGACCCATCCCAACGGTTGTGCTTTCTCTCCCTCTCTGTCCTGTCGCCTTCCCTCCGTTCAACGTCCCATGGAGCTCACACGAGTTTCCCTCATTTCGGATATCTTTATGCAATTCTCCAAAAGGAAATATTCGACTAACTTTCCTTTAATCATTTGTAAAAACCCTCAAAATCTGTAAAATCACAACTTAAATAAACAATTTAATACTTTGAAGGTATTCTGACCACGTTCCTTCCTCTCAATTAAGGCATCTCTGTCTGCATATGACATTTGCTCCTTTTTAAGGACGACACAACTCACAGTTAAGCAATTAGTCGGTTATAAGTTTCACCAGTTCATCGATTTCGAGTCATGAGAAAACACAACTGAGCGAGGGGCGTGGCTCAGCGGTTACTTGGCAGACAACGCAGACGAGGGGCGTGGCCTAGAGGTTGCAGGCAGTTCAGGCGGAGCGAGGGGTGTGGCCTAGCGGTTGCAGGCAGTTCGGGCGGAGCGAGGGGCGTGGCTTCGCGGTCACAGGCAGATCAGGCGGAGCGAGGGGCGTGGCCTAGCGGTTGCACGCAGTTCGGGCGGAGCGAGGGGCGTGGCCTAGCCGTTGCAGGCAGACCACGTGTGAATTGCTGCAACACAATGGCGGAATTAGCCGCACCCGTTGACAAGCAGGGTCTTCCCGATCACTCCTTGCGCACGTCCTGCACAGTTCCGAACGTCTCAAATTTATCACGAATTCTTGTAATTGTTATTCGCGACGGAGGGTCCGTTTTAAATACGCGTCTGCACTGTCTTTCCATTTCACACGCATTTTCCAATTTCCAAATCCACTTCAAAATTACTTTGTGTTCTTCAAACGTCAAGCGGTTCTCTGCCGAGTCGTTTCTGTTTTGTAATTCCTCATCTGATGCGGAGTAGCGCCCCCAAGTGTGCAAATTGCGTAATTCCATGCATGTGATTATCGCAAACGGCCACGACATGTGGCTCTGGTATTAATTATTAAATATATGTATATACATATGAAATATAATACATATATAATCGACGATAGAACTGTTTGTCCTATCTGGTGTTATAAAATTTATTGGACTATTCTTCTTCTTGCGACTTCTACAAGAACTATTGCTTTTAAGGTGTATTATCATGTTTTATGTTATCGATGCTGGTTCCCTCCATTCCAAATATCGAGATAAACGTTGGATTACGACACTTGTAGCTTAAATTGGTGAACATAAATATTACCCTATACCTTTCATACAATTCGTGCTGAAGCTGAGTCACTTTGTAAGCAGTTTTAAAATAATTTATCTGAGGTGACGCTGGTTTCGCTTACGCCTTGACAGTTTACGTGTACATAATTTATCAACCACGTTCGTTTTATTTTTTGTTCACCGCACCTTTCCTATGCCATCTCCAGGCATTGCAAATCGTCATTGCCGGGGACCGAAGGGGGCTCGGCGGTGACGCACGCTGAAAGGGAGTACTCAGTTTTCACTCTCGTGTTTGTTTGTTTTCTTGCTTTCTTGGTTGTCCGGGCGATATCTCAGCCATCCTTTGAGCTAGGAAGCTGAAATTTCGGCACAGTAGTGAGCAAGTCCTTTGTCAAAAACGGTATTTTTTGTTTTTTGATTAATCAATTAATTGAGGAGTTATTTAATTATTACCGTTTAATTAGTACTTATTTAATTAATTACATTTCCTTTCTCTTCTGACCATTAACTCAGGCACCTTTTGAGTAAGGAAGCTGATATTTGGACATGCCAATGACCAGGTGATTTGGCTGCAAAGGCTATTTTTGATTTATTGATTATTCAATTAATCAATTAATCGATTAATTATTTAATTATTCGATTAATTACTTTAAAAAAAAAAAAAATCAGTCACACATTCTGATGAAATGGTGGTGGTTTATGTGTTCTGTGACCGAATTGATTAATAATTTAATTTTTTAATGATTATTATTTATTTATTTTCATTATTAATCATTTATTTTCTTTCTCATTTGGCCAATATCTCAGGCACCTTTTGAGCTGGGAAGCTAATATTTGGACATGAGTGACCAAGTGATGTGGCTATCAAGGATATTTTTGATTTATTGATTAATCATTTAATCGATTAATTATTTATTGATTAATTGATTAATTATTGATTAATCAATTATTTATTTAATTTTTTATTAATGACTTATTTAATTAAATTCCTAAAAGATACATCTTCGGATGAAGCACTAGTGGTTTAGTTATGCTTTCAGCCAATTGATTCAGAAAATATTTTGTGATAATCTTTTATTGATTTTAATTATACAATTAATCAATCAATTAGTGTACACCTCTCCCTCCCAATGCAGCCTCAATGAGCTGCACTGCGGTATTGCCGGGCGCCGGAAGCACCCCGGCAATGCCGCGCTGTAGGATATTTAATTATTTGGCATGGGGCGGTGTACTTTGAATGTATCTGTACTTGTATTTATTTATCGTTTCTGACAGGGATTAAAATGTATTTTAGGAATCCAATCGTTATTTTACCCCCCCTGCGAGTACTATTCGGAAATAAAGAATGAACACCAATAACGAATCAAACTGCCTTTAGTTTAATCCAGCCCGATTGGGTGAACATTGAACATCAACAGAACAGCATGACAGAACGATGACATCCCAAGAATCCTGGGTCATACATGTGCACAGGGTGAGATTTATACAAGCACAAGTCGGGATCAGGGCCGGATTAACCTGTTGTGGGCCTGTCACAAAACAAATCTGTGGGCCCCCATTTGAGGAACCATTGCAAAAAAAAAAAAAACCAAGCAAGAGCAATCAGAAGTTGCAGACCCCTGCCAGGACGTGTTTGTGGGGTGTTTATTAGCTGCTGTGTTTGTGTGGTTTATTGATGACGTAGATTTATGTTGAATCCAACATGGCTCCCGAACCACGTGAAGAATGACGTCATCAATTTAATAACCCCATATCATTTTTGTGCAGACCATGCTCAAGAAACTTCAGACTGATTGGATCAAGCGTTCTACTTGTCTTGTTATGACGTCATAGTGAAGGCACCGATGACATCATCATAAATATGTGTTGTTCCGCAAGGGGAGTACTTCACAATGAGCCATGTGACATTTTTTTTTTACCATGGAGCAGTTTCGCAGATATCGAGGGGCAAAGTTTTTCCGTTTTTCCCAAGATGGCGCCCGTACCACGTGACATATGACACGATAATTGTCATTAAAAATTCTACAGGAAGAGTCGCTCCTATGGTGAACATTTATTGGCAATCGGACCAACAATTGCAGAGAAAAGCATGCTCATTCTGTGCAGGCAGACAGACAGACAGACAAACAGAAAGACAAACAAAGAAACGGCCCCAAATGCAATATCCTCTCCTCTGGCGAGGGTAACTAGAACTGCCACTTTATAACTGCTGACAGTGATGACCGGGTACCACAAGCTGTCCTGCTTTGATACAACCCTGCATTGCTACAACCCTACTTTCATTGGACACGCGTGACATATGGCGTCCTCTTTATAAAACTGAATTCAGTGTTGTATTTTATATATGTATTTTAAATGAGGCTGTTCTCGGGGGGTCCATTGAGTCCTTGGGGTCTTTTGAGTCCTCTGGGTATTTTGAGTCCCTGGGTCTTTTGAGTCCTCGGAGTCTTTTGGGTCCTAATTCCTAAGTCTTTGAGTCTTTGGAGACTGTTACGTGGTCCCCTCAGTGCATACCAGGTCTCGGTGACCCCCGGACCGTGAGAGGACCTTCGCCAGCAAATAGTATTATATAGGCGCATTCGCCACGCAATCCATAGGAATTTCACCCAGGAGACAACTGATGTGCAAGTATATATTTCCAATGGTAATGATACCAAACACTTTCAAAGACACAACCACGGAGATTTTCCCCGAGCAATCAACAATACACAACCAGGCACAATCAATATTACAACCATGTGAACTCATCTACACAAACTCTAAGATGGCCATCTTATACTAATACATTCCTCACGTGAGCCCCACTCCTGACTCCCTCCGTGGTCAATGTCTCTCCTCTCCGCACACGGGCGGTTGAACGAGCCCCGGGCGGACGTGCTCTAAACGTGCCGTCTCGGACTGGGGCCGCGGCTGCAGCGCACCTCCTTGCCAAGCCACGGGGCAAACCCAGCGCGGCGTCCAACGTGCGCGAGGCCCCAAGTGCGACCCTTACGCGTCCTTGTAGATGGGCAAAAACCCAGCGCGGCTTCCGACGCGAGCGAGGCCCAACGTGCGGACCCGTACGCGTCTTTGTAGACGGGGCAAAACCCAGCGCGGCTTCCGACGCGAGCGAGGCCCAACGTGCGGACCCGTACGCGTCTTTGTAGACGGGGCAAACTGTCCCGGACGCTTGGTTTCGTGCACGAACTCACGGTGACTGGACGTGTCAAAAGGTATTTACCGCCCAGGTAACTCCTCTCGCCAGACGTTTCGAAACGGCGCGTTTTCCACGCAGCGCAAGGTCGCTTCCACCTTTTGTCGGAGCGGGGCGAGGAAAAAGAATCCCCGTCCTTTTTCTCCTCGTGTCTTTTCTTCTTCCGTTTCCGGCCACTTCCGTTTCCGGCCACTGGTTCCGAAGGGCTCCTGACCCTCCCATCACAACAACCCTTAATATAATACACACGGATAAGCAACCTGAATGGTACTTCACATACATTCCCATAAATATGTAACACTCCCCCCCTTCAAGAAAGAAAGTTTGAACCCAGCGAAAACTTTCTTTGCCGGCCAATTTGGAGAAACAAACCAGATAACTCAACCCCCCCCACATTATCCGTTCCCCCCGGGCACAGTTATCACTTAAAAATAAAGCAACCACAATTTCACCCCAACCCCTCCAGATTACTCCCTCTGGACTAAGTACCAACAACGACCTTGTCCCTGCCAAATCAAACTCCATCTCAGGACCCTCTGACTTTGCCCGTCCGTATCTTGGGAATGAAGGTTAAGGGGTTGATCACAGATCCAAAGTTACGCAACTCGATAGCACTTTTTCCGGGAGGCCAAGCCGAGTATTCACTACATGGATGCCTTTAGGAACGCGGAGTTCACGGTTAGTCCGTGCAGGAAAGTTCTCTACATGGGCGCCTTGAGGAACGTGGAGTTCACGGTTAGTCCGTGCATGAAAGTTCCCTGCCTGGACGCCTTTAGGAACGGCGTTCACGGTTAATTCGTGTAGGAATCTTGGCTCGGCGGCTCCGCCGCCTTCAGTGCTTCAACTTTTCAGAACTTCCCTAATAATTATGGTGGGACCACTGGTCCCTGTAGTCCCATGAATAGCGGTCTCCTTCTCGGCCACCACCAAAACTACCGCCCAGTTGTCCTCTCCTGTAGACCTCTCGACGCCTACGAAATGCCTTCCCTACTGTTATGGTCCGACCCTCCAAATCCTTGCCATTCCAATTCTTCTCTGCCTCTCTGGCGTCTTTTGTGCTGGCAAACGTGACAAAGCCGAACCCTCTTGACTGTTGCGTTTCCCAGTCTCTTACCAACCGCACTTCCACCAGCGGCCCATATCTGTTGAAGACAGAGGTCAGAACTTCTTCCTCTGTTTTGAAGTTCAGTCCCCCTACAAATAACTTGGCACTTTTGTCGCCATCCCGAGCTGGTGTGGCGTTATTTTCCCTGCTGGGCTCTTTACCAACCCTCAGGTTACCATAAACTTGACCCCCGGCCAAATCATTCCCAATAACCACAGATACACCCTCTACAGGAAGCGTGGCTTGTAAACCGACGGTGACCGGTCCTGACACCAAATCGGACTCCAAATGGATGACATGAAGGGGAGCACTAACACCGCCCCCGATCCCCTGTAAACGAACACTATCCCCCGTTGCCGTCTCCTCGGACCATGGCAAAATGCCTTCAAGCATTAAAGATTGATGTGCCCCTGTGTCCCTCAATATCCTAACCGGTTTCCGGTTAGTCGAGGCTCCATCCCGTGACACAAACCCCTCTGAAATAAAGGGTTGGTAACCCTTTTGATGGCGATTTCTCACAATGGCCATTGCGTTTGGAGTCGTAGTAGTCGGACTCCGCTCTGGGTCTTCGCTTTTCCTGCGGTAACAACTGGACATCAAGTGTCCAGGTTTCTTGCAAAAAGCGCAAGTAGGCCCGGAGGAAAAACTCGTGGTCTGCCTCGGGCCCCCCGAACTATAAGTTTGTCTTGGGCCCTCATCCCTCCGATTTCGAACCGGTGGGGTATCATAGTTGTCCCCATAATCCTCTCGAGGCCGCCGCCATGTATGGTCGTTCTCCGCACCTGCTGTTCCCCACCTCCCCTGCGGAGATCTAGGCGAGGAGTTAGGTTCCTGGACCCCTATTCGGTGGGTTAAGGCATAATCATCTGCCCTGGTGGCTGCGTCCCACAACTTTGGTACCTTCTTTTCCTGCAGGTACACTTTGATGTCCTCGTGGACACACTGCTGGAATTCCTCCACCAGGATCAAGTCCCGCAATTTCTCGAAGTCTTTCCCGACTCCTTTTGACTCACACCACCGATCAAACATGTTTTCTTTCACTCTGGCAAACTCCACATGGGTCTCACTCTCCCTCTTCCTGGCATTCCTGAATTTTTGCCTGTAAGCTTCCGGAACCAACTCATAGGCTTTGAGGATGTGCTTCTTCAGTACCTCATAATCTGCACATTGGTCCATTGGTAATGCCGAATAAATTTCCTGAGCTTTCCCCACCAGCACACTTTGTACGAGTATGGTCCAGGCCTCCTCCGGCCAGTTTAATTGTCGAGCCACTTTCTCAAAGTGTGGGAAGAATTTCGCGACTTCCTTTTCACTGAACGGTGGAACCAGCCTCACATGTCTGCCCACATCCCAGGTTTTCTGGTTAGGTGTCGACCCCGTCAGCAAGGGTGGTGCCTCTCCCCGTTCTCTCATTAACTCCAGCTCCTTGCATTTGATTTCTTGCTGAAGCTCCATGTCACGTTCCTTTAATTCCCTTTCCGCTTTTCTCTCCTCTGCTTCGAGTTCCCTTGTTTTCATCCTTTCTTCTGCTTGTTTCTCTTCTCTCCTCTCCTCTGCTTTCCTTTCTTCTTCTGCTCTTTCCTTTTCTGCTTTCCTTTCTTCTTCTGCTCTTTCCTTTTCTGCTTTCCTTTCTTCTTCTGCTAACCTTTCCTGGAGTTCTCGTTCCACTCTCCTTTCCTCTGCTTGTTTCTCTTCTCTCCTCTCTTCTGCTTTCCTTTCTTCTTCTTTTAACCTTTCCTGGAGTTCTCGTTCCACTCTCCTTTCCTCTGCTTGCTTCTCTTCTCTTCTCTCTTCTGCTTTCCTTTCTTCTTCTTTGATCCGTTCCTGGCTCCGTAATTGCAACTCCAGTTTCCGGAGCTCCACGTCTTCTGGTTCTTCGGGTAGCCACTCCCAGGCTAACTCGTCCCATGTTCCTAATCCCACCATAGATTGTATCACCGTGGCCTGCAACTCTGCCTTCCTCAAATTAGTTCGGACCTCCAAGTTAAAATGTTTGGCCAATTTCAAGAGATCCGACTTTAGCAACGCTCGGAACTGTGCCTCACTCGGGGTTACCCCAAAGTTCTGTGCCACAAACGCCATGGTGCCTATCGTTAACACCTGTTAACCTTCACCCCAAGACTTTCCCCAATTTCTCAAAAAAAAATATTACCAATTAATAATTAATTAATAAATTTTAATTACCAAAAATATTATTATTTTATTATTTTATACACTTTTAGATCCCGGACGAGCCCCCAATTCTGTTACGTGGTCCCCTCAGTGCATACCAGGTCTCGGTGACCCCCGGACCGTGAGAGGACCTTCGCCAGCAAATAGTATTATTTAGGCGCATTCGCCACGCAATCCATAGGAATTTCACCCAGGAGACAACTGATGTGCAAGTATATATTTCCAATGGTAATGATACCAAACACTTTCAAAGACACAACCACGGAGATTTTCCCCGAGCAATCAACAATACACAACCAGGCACAATCAATATTACAACCATGTGAACTCATCTACACAAACTCTAAGATGGCCATCTTATACTAATACATTCCTCACGTGAGCCCCACTCCTGACTCCCTCCGTGGTCAATGTCTCTCCTCTCCGCACACGGGCGGTTGAACGAGCCCCGGGCGGACGTGCTCTAAACGTGCCGTCTCGGACTGGGGCCGCGGCTGCAGCGCACCTCCTTGCCAAGCCACGGGGCAAACCCAGCGCGGCGTCCAACGTGCGCGAGGCCCCAAGTGCGACCCTTACGCGTCCTTGTAGATGGGCAAAAACCCAGCGCGGCTTCCGACGCGAGCGAGGCCCATCGTGCGGACCCGTACGCGTCTTTGTAGACGGGGCAAAACCCAGCGCGGCTTCCGACGCGAGCGAGGCCCAACGTGCGGACCCGTACGCGTCTTTGTAGACGGGGCAAACTGTCCCGGACGCTTGGTTTCGTGCACGAACTCACGGTGACTGGACGTGTCAAAAGGTATTTACCGCCCAGGTAACTCCTCTCGCCAGACGTTTCGAAACGGCGCGTTTTCCACGCAGCGCAAGGTCGCTTCCACCTTTTGTCGGAGCGGGGCGAGGAAAAAGAATCCCCGTCCTTTTTCTCCTCGTGTCTTTTCTTCTTCCGTTTCCGGCCACTTCCGTTTCCGGCCACTGGTTCCGAAGGGCTCCTGACCCTCCCATCACAACAACCCTTAATATAATACACACGGATAAGCAACCTGAATGGTACTTCACATACATTCCCATAAATATGTAACAAGACCTCAGGTTATTTAGGGTATTTTTCGATCCTCATGGTCTTCCGAGTCCTTGGGTCATTTGGGTCCTCGGAGTCCTATGGTTCTTCGTGGTATTTAAGGGTCTTCGGGGTATTTTGGGGGTATTGGTGGTCTTAAGGGTCTTGGGGGAGGGGGTGGGTCTTAAAGGAGCCTCAAACCTCTAATGGGGCTCAGCAGTGTGGGGTTCATTGTGCCGAGAACCATGTCAATGTATATGCGTGCATGTATATCTGTACAATTATGATGTCATTGGTGACGTGGTACAGACGCCATCTTGGAAAAACTTTGCCACTCTATATCTCCCAAACCGCTCAATGGAAATAGTTGAAACTCGGCTCATTGTCACGTAATGCCCATGGGGAAAAAGATTTGTTGATGATGATGATGATGTCATTGGTGCCTTCATTATGACGTCATAAATCGACAAGTACAACGCTTGATCTGATCAGTGTGAAAAAAAAAATTCCTCTGCAACTGTAAGTCTGATAGACACGAAATTTGGTTCATCTTGCTGGGAACCACATAAATGTGGGGTTCATCGTGCTGGGAACCACATAAATGTGGGGTTCATGGTGCCGGGAACCACGTAAATGTGGGGTTCATGGTGCCGGGAACCACGTAAATGTGGGGTTCATGGTGCAGGGAACCACGTACATGGTGCCGGGAACCACGTACATCTGGGGTTCATGGTGCCAGGAACCAGGTCAATGTGGGGTCATGGAGCCGGGAACCAGGACAATGTGGGATTCATGGCGTCGGGAGCCAGGACATTGTGGGGTTCATGGAGCCGGGAACCCGGACAATGTGGGGTTCATGGAGCCGGGAACCAGGACATTGTGGGGTTCATGGAGGCGGGAACCAGGACAATGTGGGGTTCATGGAGCCGGGAACCAGGACATTGTGGGGTTCATGGAGCCGGGCACCAGGACAATGTGGGGTTCATGGTGCTGGGAGCCAGGACATTGTGGGGTTCATGGAGCCGGGAACCAGGACAATGTGGCGTTCATGGCGTGGGGAACAAGGACATTGTGGGGTTCATGGAGCCGGGCACCAGGACAATGTGGGGTTCATGGTGCTGGGAGCCAGGACATTGTGGGGTTCATGGAGCCGGGAACCAGGACAATGTGGCGTTCATGGCATGGGGAACAAGGACATTGTGGGGTTCATGGACCCGGGAACCAGGACAATGTGGGGTTCATGGTGCCGAGATTCCTCCATGAGGCTTAATTATTCTGTTTTTATTTCAATGAATGTTTGGGGGGGGGGGGGAAGAGGGAGGGTGGGGAGGGAGGGGCCAATGGGAAGGATGAGGGTAATCCGCACTGCCCGAATCAAGTGGCTGAACTGCACACTTTATATTCCGGAAAGGTGGACCTCGTGGAGGACACACCCTTCTGACCCATCCCAACGGTTGTGCTTTCTCTCCCTCTCTGTCCCGTCGCCTTCCCTCCGTTCAACGTCCCATGGAGCTCACACGAGTTTCCCTCATTTCGGATATCTTTGTGCAATTCTCCAAAAGGAAATATTGGACGAACTTTCCTTTAATCATTTGTAAAAACCCTCAAAATCTGTTAAAATCACAACTTAAATAAACAATTTAATACTTTGAAGGTATTCTGACCACGTTCCTTCCTCTCAATTAAGGCATCTCTGTCTGCATATGACATTTGCTCCTTTTTAAGGACGACACAACTCACAGTTAAGCAATTAGTCGGTTATAAGTTTCACCAGTTCATCGATTTCGAGTCATGAGAAAACACAACTGAGCGAGGGGCGTGGCTCATCGGTTACTTGGCAGACAACGCAGAACGAGGGGCGTGGCTTAGCGGTCGCAGGCAGTTCAGGCGGAGCGAGGGGCGTGGCCTAGCGGTTGCAGGCAGTTCGGGCGGAGCGAGGGGCGTGGCCTAGCGGTTGCAGGCAGTTCAGGCGGAGCGAGGGGCGTGGCCTAGCGGTTGCAGGCAGTTCGGGCGGAGCGAGGGGCGTGGCCTAGCGGTTGCAGGCAGTTCGGGCGGAGCGAGGGGCGTGGCTTCGCGGTCACAGGCAGATCAGGCGGAGCGAGGGGCGTGGCCTAGCGGTTGCAGGCAGTTCGGGCGGAGCGAGGGGCGTGGCCTAGCCGTTGCAGGCAGACCACGTGTGAATTGCTGCAACACAATGACGGAAATATCCGCACCCGTTGACAAGCACGGTCTTCCCGATCGCTACTTGCGCACGTCCTGCACAGTTCCGAACATCTCAAATTTATCACGAATTCTTGTTATTGTTATTCGCGACGGAGGATGCGTTTTAAATACGCGTTTGCACTGTCTTTCCACTTCACACGCATTTTCCAATTTCCAAATCCACTTCAAAATTACTTTGTGTTCTTCAAACGTCAAGCGGTTCTCTGCCATGTTGTTTCTGTTTTGTAATTCTTCAGCTGATGCGGAGTATCGCCCCCAAGTGTGCAAATTGCGTAATTCCATGCATGTGATCTCGATCGCAAACGGCCACCACACGTATAATCGCAAACGACTCTGGTATAAATTATTAAATATATGTATATACTTATGAAATATAATATATATATAATTGACGATAAAACTGTTTGTCCTATCTGTTGTTATAAAATTTATTGGACTATTCTTCTTGTTGCGACTTCTCCGAGAGCTATTGCTTTTAAGGTGTATAATTATGTTTTATGTTATCGATGCTGGTTCCCTCCATTCCAAATATCGAGATAAACGTTGGATTACGACACTTGCAGCTTAAATTGGTGAACATAAATATTACCCTAAAGCGCGGCGTTACGCGCGCTGCTTGTGAGCAAGGAGGAAGCGGACAAGCGGTAACATATAAACGTCTTTATTGTAAGACTACACTGTAACACTGAACTCCTCCGGGCTGGTCGCCCAGTGTATATCATGAGGCCACGCCTACCCCTCGGGCGTGGCCACCGCCCACTTGGTGCGTGGAATGATGTCACCACGCCAGTGGGCTTTTGTGTCCGCCACACGCGCCCCCCCCAGAATTCCCGCGCACCTGGAGGGCCAGTTTGTGGGGCAGTCGAATGACCCGGCCGAAGCGCCCCCTGGCGATCGGCGGCGTCCGGGGTGCAGGGATACCAGGTGGGATGCCCCTGGCTGCCCCTGGGATGGGTGCAGGACCGGGGGGCGCCGTGGCGGCGGGGCTGGGCGGTGCCGGGGGTCTGCCCGCAGGAGGGCGGCCCCGACGTGGGGGTCGGGCCACTGGCGGTGGATGGTCCACATCGAGGTGGGCCGGCTTGAGGCGGTCTACCGAAACGCGGTCAGGAGTACCGCCGATGTCCAGGGTGAAGTGCTTCGCCCCGGTCTCCAGCACGCGGAAAGGCCCGTCGTACGGGGGCCGCAGTGGTGTCCGATGGGCATCGTGGCGGACGAAGACGTACTCCGCCGTGCGAAGCTCCGGGGCGACGTGCGTCGGTGGGTGCCCGTGGCATGCCGTTGGCACCGGGGCGAACCTCTGGGCGGTCTCTTGCAGAGCGGAGCGCTGCTGTGCCGCGGACCATGGTGCCGTGGAGTCGGGGAGGAACTCGCCCGGCACCCGCAGCGGTTGCCCGAAGACCAACTCCGCCGCGGATGCGCGCAGGTCCTCCTTGGGCGCCGTCCGGAGGCCCAGCAGGACCCAGGGGAGCCTGTCGACCCAGCCTCCGTCGCGGAGGGTGGCCCGGAGCGCGGCCTTCAATGAGCGGTGAAATCGCTCACACAGGCCGTTAGCCTGGGGGTGGTAGGCCGTGGTTCGGTGCAGCCGGACCCCGAGCCCCTGCGCAACCGCCCCCCAGAGCTCCGAGGTGAACTGGGGGCCGCGGTCGGATGAGATGTCTGAGGGGGCGCCGAACCGGGCGACCCAGGTGGCGATGAAAGCCTGCGCGACATCGGCCGCCGTTGTCGACGCCATGGGCACGGCCTCCGGCCACCGGGTGGTGCGGTCCACCATGGTGAGGACGTGGGTGAAACCCCGCGAGGGGGGCAGAGGTCCCACCAGGTCCACGTGGACGTGGTCAAACCGGCGTTCCGGCACCGTGAACGGGGCCAACGGGGCCTGGGTGTGCCGGTGCACCTTGGCGCGCTGGCACGCGAGGCATGTCCTGGCCCAGCCGCGGACGGCCTTCCGGAGGCCATGCCAGACGAACTTGTCGGCGATCAGCCTTTGGGAGGCCCTCGCGCCCGGGTGGGACAGGCCGTGGATGGCGTCAAACACCTGGCGCTGCCAGCCCGCGGGCACAATGGGGCGAGGACGCCCGAGGGAGACGTCGCACAAGAGGGCCGCGCCCGCGCCGTCGAACGGCACCTCGGTGACGCGGAGGCCCGTGACGGCGGTCCGCAAGGCCTGGACGTCGGGGTCAGCGGCCTGGTCCGCTGCCATCCGGGCATAGTCGATGCCGAGGTGGACTGCGTGGGCGACGGCCCGGGAAAGGCAATCCGCAACCGGGTTGTCCTTCCCCGCGACGTGCTGGATGTCCGTCGTGTACTCGGACACGGCCGAGAGGTGACGCTGCTGCCGGGCCGACCACGGCTCGGTGACCTTGCCCATCGCGAAGATCAGCGGCTTGTGGTCGACGAAGGCAGTGAACGCCCGGCCCTCGAGCAGATGGCGGAAGTGCCTGACCGCCAAGTGAAGTCCGAGCAACTCGCGGTCGAAGGTACTGTAACGGCGTTCGGGCGGGCGAAGCTGCCGGCTAAAGAACGCCAGCGGTTGCCAAGCTCCACGCACCCATTGCTCGTGCACCGCGCCCACCGCGTAGTCCGAGGCATCGGTGGTGAGGGCGATCGGTGCATCGGGCGCCGGGTGCGCGAGCATGGTGGCGTTAGCCAAGGCGAGCTTCGCGCCCGTGAACGCCGTGTCCATCTGCTCGGTCCAGGTAACGTCGCCTTTGCCCGGCTTACCTCGGAGAGCTTCGTGCAGGGGGCGCAGGAGCTGGGCGATACGGGGCAGGAACCGATGTTAAAAGTTCACCATGCCCAGGAACTCCTGCAGCCCTCTGATCGTGCGGGGGCGCGGAAACCCCTTCACCGCCTCCACCTTGGCCGGCAGGGGGACGGCTCCATGCCTGGTGACACGGTGCCCCAGAAAATCGATTGTGGCGGCGCCGAACCGGCACTTTGCGGGGTTCACAATCAGGCCATGCTGGCCCAGGCGTTCGAAGAGCGTGCGGAGGTGGCGTAGGTGCTCTTCGCGGGACGCGCTGGCGACGAGGATATCGTCCAGGTAGACGTAGACAAAATCCAAGTCGCGCAGGACGCTGTCCATCAGTCGCTGGAACGCCTGAGCCGCATTCTTCAGACCGAAGGGCATGCGCAGGAACTCGAAGAGTCCGAATGGCGTGATGACCGCCGTCTTCGGGACGTCCTCCGGCCTGACGGGGACCTGATGGTAGCCGCGTATGAGGTCCACCTTCGAGAAGAAGGACCTGCCCGCCAAACGGGCGGAAAAGTCCTGAATGTGGGGGACGGGGTAGCGGTCGGGAGTCGTGGCGTCATTGAGACGGCGATAGTCCCCGCACGGTCGCCATCCCCCGCCGGGCTTCGGCACGATGTGCAGCGGTGACGCCCAAGCGCTCTCTGAGCGCCGAACGATGCCGAGTCGCTCCAGGGTAGCGAACTCCGCTTTTGCCACCGCCAGCTTCGTCGGCTCGAGGCGGCGTGCCCGGGCGTAGACCGGTGGCCCGACGGTGGGGATGTGATGGGCCACCCCGTGCTTGACGGCCCCCGCCGAGAAGGTGGGCCGCGTGAGGGCCGGGAAGCCGGCGAGGAGGCGGGTGAATGCGTCCGCTGCCGGAAGCGTACAGACCAACGTGGCCGGAACCGAATCGTTCGGCAAGCCACTTGGCAAGCCGCTCGTTGAGCTGGGCAACGCACATGCGAGCGAGCTGAACGTCTCGGCCTGGACAAGCCGTCTGCGCTTGACGTCGACCAGGAGCCCATTAGCGCACAGGAAGTCCGCGCCAAGCAGTGCCATGGGCACGTCGGCGGTGACGAACGTCCATCGGAAAACCTGCCCTCCAAACCGCAGAGAGAGGCAGCGTTTTCCATACGTACGGATGGGCGTCCCGTTCGCGGCAAGCAGCGCGGGGCCCCCACCCGCGGCGTGCTTGTCTGACGTGCCGGCGGGAATGACACTCACCTGTGCTCCCGTGTCGCACAGGTAACGGCGCCCGGAGAAGGTGTCCGTTATGAACAGCAGGCTGCTCGAACGGCCGGCGCTCATCGCCACAATTGAGCGCCGGCCCGGGCGTTTCCCGACCCGTTGAAGGAGCACGGCGGATGACACCGCCGAGCTTCGTGGCCGAACTTGGCGTGGAACCAGCACCAGGTGGTGGAGCTGGAGGAGCGCGGCTGGCTCCGCCAGGCCGGTGGAGTCGACGGGTTTCCCCGCGGTGGCGGTTTTCGCCGCGGCGGTGGGCGGGGCGTGGCGGCGTTCACGAGGTGCGTATCAGCATGCTGCTGAACCACAGCGTGCTGTAGAAGATGATGCTGTGGAACATCAGCGTGCTGTAGAAGATGATGCTGTGGAACATCAGCGTGCTGTAGAAGATGATGCTGTGGAACATCAGCGTGCTGTAGAAGATGATGCTGTGGAACATCAGCGTCGAAGGCCGTGACGGCCACGCTAACGCTCGCCCGCGTGTCCGAAGCGGCGAAGTACTTGTCCGCCTCGGCCGCCAATGCTCGGGGTTCCGTTAGCCCGGTCCCGGCCAACGCGAGGCGAACCTGCGCTGGAAGTTGGTGACGGAAAAGCGCCCGGAATAGCGAACCGGGGGCTTCGTCGCCCAACAGTGACAGCATATGGTCCATTCGGACTGACGGGCGCGTCTCACCGAGCTCGGGGAGATCCAGGAGGCGATCGGCCCGTGCGTCGTCCGTGAGGCCGAACGTGGCTAGGAGTAGCCGCTTGAGTGCCTCGTACTTGTGGCCGTCCGGTGGGTGGCGAAGGACGGACACAACTCGAGCGGCCGTGCCGGGCCCGAGGGAGGCGACGACATGGCAGTAGCGCAGGTCGTCGTTGGTGAGGTGCCGAAGCTGAAATTGGGCTTCGGATTGAACGAACCAGACTTCGGCCTGGGCCTCCCAAAATTCGGGAAGTTTAATCGCCATTGCCTTGTCGTTGGCCATTGCAATGGCGTCGTGTTCGGAAGGATCGCTACGGCAGATCCAACGTCGAGGGTCACCAGTAAAGCGCGGCGTTACGCGCGCTGCTTGTGAGCAAGGAGGAAGCGGACAAGCGGTAACATATAAACGTCTTTATTGTAAGACTACACTGTAACACTGAACTCCTCCGGGCTGGTCGCCCGGTGTATATCATGAGGCCACGCCTACCCCTCGGGCGTGGCCACCGCCCACTTGGTGCGTGGAATGATGTCACCACGCCAGTGGGCTTTTGTGTCCGCCACAACCCTTTACTTGTCATACAATTCATGCTGAAGCTGACTCACTTTGTACGGAGTTTTAAAATAATTTTTTCTGAGGTGACCCTGGTGCCTGGTTTTGCTGCCGCCTTGACAGTTTACATGCAAACAAGAATGTATCAATTGAATGCAGGTTTATTAGCAACAACGATGAACAATCAATCTGCAAGACAAAGAAAGCGATGGTAGATATTAGAATAAGATAATAGCTACAGAATATGCAAATAACAATGCGCAGTATTACACAAGATGAGAACGCAATAGAGAACAGCAACCATACAAGAGTTGTCTATCTCCCTTTCCCAAAAACGTTCAATTGTGACACAGAATAGAACGAAAACTGGAGACCGAGAAAAAGGATCACATGAGTTTATAATTGATATCCTTCTGAATTGAATCGGGCTGATGGTTTGATAATTCACTTCGGGCGACCCGTCACCACCCGATCAATAGTCGGAGTCCTCTGAGGGCAGTTCGTAATTTCCTGGTCCATTGTGGGAGTCTCCGGTGGGTGGTTCACTATCGACCTGTCCGACGCCGGAGTCCCCTCCAGCTGGTCCATCATCACCCGAACCGTCAAGGAGGCAGAAATAGGCAGTGACTGTGGAGGTGTGGCGGTGGTCTGCACATGTGGTTGGTTAGCGACTCTCGCGGGTGGTGTCATCGCGGTAGTGGAGCGGAATGTCTGTGATGGTAAGCCCGGCGCAATGACATGTTGGGGTTCACCCTTCTGGGGAGTGGTAACAGGCTTGAGACAGACTCTCGGAGCGGCGATGGGTTGGGTACCAGACATTAACTATTTCGGTACGATTGGCATAACACTTGGCATAACGCTTGGCAGCATGCCACTTTTGCCAGTCGTAGTGGGAGTTGTCATGATGAAAGGCGTAAAACGTCGCAGGAACTTACGATTCCGGAGAGTGATTCTTCCGGAGCCATCCACCTTGACAACGTATTGATCGAATTGTTTTACCTCAATCACGGTTCCGGTCCGGTCCCATTTTCGTGGTTCCAGGCCGGTCTGGTTCTGGATCCGGACATGGTCCCCAACGGCCAGTGGAGGTAGTCTGGGACTGGGACTGACACTCACTGGGACTGACACAATCTGTCAATTTCCCGACCCAGATCTCAGTCAACGGAGCATCTTCTCTTCTGGATTTGGTTATGACTAACTTCCCTGAAAATGTCTGCTGCTCTTCTTCTGCTCCAATCGGCTCATCTGATCATGTGCTTGTCAAAGTGGACATCTCTCTGACCATTCTCAGAGAGCCTCCTCAGCGTCGGCGAGTCTGGCATTTCACTCAGGCCAACTGGCACGGTCTTCAAGCAGTCATCAATCATCTGGACTGGTCTCCCATCTCTACCGCCTCTGACATCAACTCATCCTGGGAATTCTTTCAAAGTAAATTGCTCTCTCTCATGCACAGATTTATCCCATCTCGTCTTCAGTTGTCATACCCTTCCTCCCGTCCATGGTACACGGAATCTTGTGGTGAGGCTGTTGCCCTGAAACAACTTGCTTTCGTCTCCTGGAAAGCAAATCCAACAGAAGGAAATCTCATTTCCTTTCACAAAGCCCGAAACAAGTGTGTGTCCACCCTCAGGAGAGCCAGGAAACAATATCTCACCGTTCTCAAGACCGAACTCTCTTATCTGTCTCCCTCTTCCAAATCCTGGTGGCGTCTGGTCAAATCTGTTTCTGGTGTTTGTTCCCCCTCCATCCCCTCCTTCACCTCAAACGGCTTAACAGCTGACTCCGCACGTGAAAAAGCTGAATGTCTCAACTCTGTGTTTGCCTCTAAATCTTGTGTCCCAAACCCATCCCTCTCTGTACCCACCGTACCCAGTCGTACCCAGCTGCTCCTGGACTCTGTGTCCTTTCCTCCTGACAAGGTGGAAAAGTTTCTGTCAACCCTCGACTCTGATTCTGCAACTGGTCCTGACGGCATCAGCCCACGGGTCCTAAAAGCATGTTCTTCCGCTCTTTCACTCCCTCTTTCTGTTCTCTTCACCCTCTCTTTTGCTCAAGGTCATCTGCCATCTGCTTGGAAATCAGCCAACATCACCGCTTTGCACAAAAAAGGTGCAAAAACAGATCCTAGCAACTACAGACCAATCAGCCTTCTCCCAATTATCAGCAAAGTCATGGAATCCATCATTGCTTCAGATATGAAATCTTTCCTCTTCTCCAATGGCTTGATCTCTGATCATCAATTTGGTTTCAGACCTGGTCACTCTACTCTGGACATGCTGCTTCTGTTTTCTCAACAATGGATGGAGGTCCTCAACGCCAAACAGGAAATTAGAGCTGTCTCCCTTGACATTTCACGTGCCTTCGATACGGTCTGGCACCCTGCTCTGCTCACCAAACTCTCCTCCTTTGGTATCCATGGAAATCTCCACGCATGGCTGGCGGACTTCCTCTCTGGTCGTAGTCAACGTGTGGCCCTGAATGGGTTTCTCTCATCTCCTCTTCCTGTTCAGGCTGGAGTTCCCCAAGGTAGTGTTCTGGGCCCTGTGCTTTTTCTGGTCTTCATCAATGATCTCTCTGACTCTCTTGAAAATCCTCTCTATCTCTGCTGATGACTCTACTCTCTGCCGCTCCATTCTTCATCCCTCAGATCGGCAGTCTGCAGCCTCCTCACTCTCTGCAGACCTGGACAAAATCACAGACTGGGCAAACAAATGGAACATGTCTTTCAATCCTGATAAATCTCACACTCTTACGATGTCTCTCCGAAAAGACCGACTGGAAAACCCTCCCATCCACTTTCTGAATAATCCTCTCCAAGAAGTTCTGTCACTCAAGGTTTTGGGTCTCACTATTTGCCATGATCTTTCCTGGGAAAACCACATTTGAAATCTGGCCTCCAAAGCCAGTCGCCGACTGGGCGTCCTCCGTCGTGTGAAGTCCTTCCTTGGCACACCTGAGCTCCTCACCACATACAAGGCTTTCATCCGCAGCTCTATGGAATACTTCTCTCCCCTCTGGTCTGGTGCTCCTGCCTCACACCTAGCTCGTCTTCACGCTGTTGAAACCAAAGCGTTCAGAATCATTGGAATCTCCCGCGATGAAGCTAACTCCAAGGGCCTTTCACTCACTCACCGCAGGCAGGTTGGTGGTCTTTCCGTCTTCTACCGACTCCTCTCTGGCCTTGCCCCCCCCAGCTCTCTCTGGGCTCTGTCCCCCAAATATTCCTACAGGTCGCACAAGATCTGCCTGCAACCCTCTTATGGTTAAACTGCCAAAATCAAGACTTTCTGCTCACCTTCACTCCTTCATTCCTCTTTTCTCCCGCCTCTGGAACAAACTCCCTCACCCTCTTCAATCCCACTCCACCCTCCAGGTCTTTAAAACAGCTGTTCACCACCATCTCTTATCCTCACCCATCCAAAACCTTGTTCTTTTCTACCCCTGCTAATTTCGGTCCCCTTGTGTTTTATACCTCTCTCCCCCCCCCCCCCCCCCCTTCCCACGCCTCCTGCCTACAAGCCCTCTCCCTCCCACACTTCTCCCTGCTCTCAAATGTTGTGGTTGTGTGCTTCCCCTTCTCTCCCCATCTTGTCTTCCACTCCCTCTTTTTGTATATTTTGTTTGTCTGGTTGATTTGTTTGTGAAATAAATGTTAGCTCTTTCACGAGCCTCGATTCAGTATACAAAAAAAAAAAAAAAAAAAAAAAAAATTGTCGTGTGTTCAGAGAGTATTTCGATCTCCCTGGCATGCCGAATGCGCAAAGCTTCCTCACGATTGTTGCGTGTTTCCAGCCAGGTGTCCGATGGCAAGTATCTGCCTGGGATGATGGGTATGAAGTCCTTGACTGGCCTCTTGAAGATGATCATGGCTGGAGACAACCTAGTGTCCTGATCCGGTGCATTCCGGTACTGGAGTATTGCACGTTGGATCCGATCAGTGTCTAGTTCACCATTGGAACCAGTGTTATCGGTGATCATTCTTTTCGATGTTTTGACTGCGATCTCGGCACGACAGTTGCCGTGTGGGAAGGCAGTGGATGACAATCGATGGTTAACGCCCCACCGACGCAAGAAGTCTTGGGTGTCATGTGCCGTGAATTCTGGCCCACCGTCAGATGCCAATTCGTCGGGGATACCATAAGTGGCGAAGTTCGACCGCAGACATTTCACCAGGCCTTGTGCCCCGCCAGTTGTTAGCTGAATGATTGGCCAATTAGAGTAACGATCAACGGTGACCAAATAACTCCGACCCTTGTGATGAAAGTAATCTGAACAAACGTACTGGAAAGGGTAGGCAGGTTCAGCTGAGGCTGTAGGTGGAGCGCTTGGTTGCGATGGGGCCATCCGATTGCAGTGTGAGCAGCGATTGCGCATCTCATGAATCTGGGGAGTGATTCCAGGCCAAAAGATCGAGCTGCTGGCCCGGGTGGTCATAGCCGTGACTCCTTGGTGAGCAGCATGAAGATTCTCAAGGACAAGCTTCCGTAGCTTCGGTGGGATGATAATCCTCCCCTTGTAGACCACTATGCCATCAATAGTGTAGAGGTGTTCACGGAAGGGAAAGTATTCCAAAATGGACACATGGAAATCGTCCCGACTGACAGGTAGACCCTGCTCAATAAAATTGAGTAACTGCAGCATCTGAGTGTCACTTGCTGTTTCGTCCTGAACATCGTCCCAAGTGACGGACCGCACAGACTCGAGCGTCTTGATGGCTGCCATAGAAATAGCCATTTCCATGCCAGTGTCGTCATGTGTGGTCCACAGCCCAGTCAAGGTGTGCTGTCGTAGTGTAGTCGATGTGGCCACATCCATAATGGAGGAAATGTCATCCACCAGTGGCAGTCGTTCCGATAGTCTGGCACCCGACGGATGTCGTGAAATCGCATCTGGTACGCAGTGTCGTTTTCCCGGGATGTGGATAATTCGGAAACGATATACTAGAGTCCTTTCTTTCAAGTTGGCAAGCCGCGTGTTATGGATGTCCTCTAATCGTCTGTCGCCAAGAAGCTTGATTAAGGGCTTGTGATCGACGGCAATAATCAGGTTCTTGCATCCCAACACAAAATACTTTAC
The DNA here is from genome assembly GCF_964187855.1 of Myxine glutinosa. NCBI lineage: Eukaryota > Metazoa > Chordata > Myxini > Myxiniformes > Myxinidae > Myxine > Myxine glutinosa. The sequence goes on along the minus strand of NC_136264.1, from coordinate 122,083,206 downwards.
TTTTTCCAGGCTGTCCGCCACTGCTAGAGCTCCACCCTCTATCGGAGCATAGCACGACTCCGCTGCATGGGTGAAGCGGCCTCCAGCAAGGGTGATTTTCCAGCCATCGGGGCAGCACTGTGGGGTTTCACCAGGGCATCTGCAGTGTTTTTGGAGGAGCCAGAAGCCAATCCCATCCTTCGACCAGTCAGTTGCGAGACATGTTGTCCGTTCCTTGTCAAAGATCCGGACCCCATTTGCGACTTCAGATATGATGAGTCGTTTTGATTCTTCGAATAGGGATTGTAGTGTTGCATCCCAGTAGAAGGGGGTGGATGGTTTTAGGAGGTCCCGAAAAGGTCGCATCTTCTCGGTCATGCTGAAGCAGTATGTTACCTGATTGACTAGCCCAAACCAGGAGCGGATGTCAGTAATTGTTTTTGGTGTGGGGAAGTCCTGTATCGCTTGGAGATACCTTTGGCATGGTCGTACACTGTCCATGGTGATCTCGAATCCAGCGAATTCGACCGTGTCCTGACCAAAATGGAATTTCGTCGGATTTTGCGTAATCCCATTACGGCCGCACAGGTCGAGCCAGTTGCATGTCTGAAAAAAGCTCTCTTCCAATGTGTCGCTCCACATGATGGTATCATCAATACATTTGGACTTGTTTTTGAAGTCCGATACAATTTCGTGAAATCGTCTGGAGTATCCATCGCCTGAAGCGATGTAACCTTGGGGAGTGGTGCAGTAACGGTATCGGCCCCATGGTGTGATGAGCGTTGTCAGATGGCGGTCACATTCTCTGATTGGAACGCTGTGATAGCCATTCCAGGCGTCTGTTACCGTCTTGTTGGTGTTATGTGGCACCGCCATTGCTTGATGGAAGGGTGACTGGGTGTGGTGGGTCTCACGTGTGCAGTGCGCATTCAGTGGTTGCAGATCAACTGTCCTCCGTGGGGTCCCATCCTTCTTTGGACAGACGACCATTCTGCTGCACCATGTCACTGGTTCACCAATTGGCACCGGTTCCAGAACCCCTAACTCGATGTCGCGATCGATACCAGCCTTGACTTCTGCCTGCCAGTGTAAGGGGACAGGCACTGGGGTGTGCACCACTTTTGGTGTTGCCTCGGGGTCAACCATCAGTGTGAGAGGCGGACCTTCCATGTGGGGTAGTGGCTGGTGTTCGCAGACATTGAATGTGCTGCTTTTGTAGTACTCCAGTAGCCATTTCTCCAGCCTCTCTCGGTTCTCGTCAGTGGCCGGAAATGGGATAGATGTAGGCAGTGTAGGGGGAAGCGATCTTTCCGGGCAGTTACAATTTGCATCGATAACTGCTGCCAATGCAGCACCAACTTTTTTTTTTTTTTTTTTTTTTTTTTTGGATACTGAATCGAGGCTCGTGAAAGAGCTAACATTTACTTCACAAACAAATCAACCAGACAAACAAAACACACAAAAAGAGGGAGCGGAAAACAAGATGGGGAGAGAAGGGGAAGCACACAAACACAACATTTGAGAGCAGGGAGAAGTGTGGGAGGGAGAGGGCTTGGGGGGAGGAGGCGTGGGAAGGGGGGGGGGGGGGGGTGGAGGGAGAAGTATAAAACACAAGGACACCAAGGACTTCCAGGACAGAAGTTGGTATTTCAAAAAAGTGGAATTGGGGTGAGATTAGCGGGGGTAGAAAAGATCAAGGTTTTGGATGGGGGAAGATAAGAGATGGTGGTGAACAGCAGTTTTAAAGACCTGGAGGGTGGATTGTGTTGTGTTGTTGGATTCGCCAACTGTGTTGGATTCGCCAATGGTTGGGAGGCTACTAGACACGAGGCCTAGATCGACGCATGCTTCACGACTGAGATACATGTTCCGTGTGTCAGGTGAGATGTAGCAGATTTGTCGGGTTTCAATAATGTCGCCATTGGCTGTGTGACCAGACAGGTGTAGGAGCATGGTGCCGATAATCCGGACCCTTCCACTGTTAACAGCATTCATCTTCAGGTTGACAGGTAACAGGTCTTCATTACGCAGCCCGAGTTTGTGGAAAATATTGAGTCCTGTGAGGCAGCTTTGACAGCCAGTGTCGGCCATGGCCTGGAGCCTGGCCGATTTTGGTCAGGATGACAGTGGCTGACCGAAATGGTCATAAGCTTCCTTATCGATCCGTGCTATGAGTGTTATGTACGGCTGTGGTTGAGACTTCTTCTTGGTCCAGCCAGAGAGGTGGTCAAATATATGGTGGTCGAGGTGTAGTGGAGTTGACAAGGTGGCCATGGCCTTTTTAATTTGCGGCTTCCAAATGGCCGTTTCTCGTTCCGTGACAGAGCAGAGGAGATCGTGGACCTGGCTGCTTTCTTCCACATCATGAGCATCCATTGATTTGTCCGTAGGTTTGTTGTCCGCCTTTTTCGTGCCTCCCCGGCAGACATGTGCAAAATGGCCACGAGTGGCGCATTTACTGCATGTTTTCCCGTAGGCATTGCAGAATTGACGCGTTTGGTCGATGTTCGGCTGTTTGCCATGACCAGTTTTGCCGCAATAACTACAAATGGCCGCCTGCTTGTCGGTAGTGATCAGGGCTCTTTTGTTCTTCCAGTTTTTGTATTGGCTTGCGCCATGAGCGCCTTCACTATCGAGCAAGGCATTCTGGGAGCGTTTCCCTGCTTCCTTGGCCTCTACGAAAGTGAGAACTTCCTCCAAGCTCATGTTCTGATTTTGATCGCCGAGAATGTCCTGTTGTATATCTTGATCGGCGAGTCCCCGACATAGGACATCGCGAACCATGTCCTTGGTGTAGTTGACATCAGTAGGGGGATTGCATGAGCATACAACAGAAAACTTGCAGATCTCAGCTTGACCAGCCAGACGGGCTGCGTAGGTACGAATTGGTTCTTCTCGGTCCTGTCGCATGTTGTGGAGGTTGACGCGGGACACCATAGTATTCTCCTCTCGGACAGCAAGGGACCGAATGGCTTGTAGTATAGCTGCCTCGTCCTTGATTTCAATGCGTGGGTTGCTGCGGTGGAGGTCACGTCGTAGGTTATCATCACAACATTCAAGGAGTTGAACGCGAACATCATTGCCGATTATCTGGGTCGCTGCCTTGTAACCATCCCATCTTCTGGTGAAATATTGCCAATCTTCGCTGGTACCGCCGGTTTGGATACGAGGACGGCTGACTTTGTCCGGTTTGGCTGGTGCAATGGACGTGTGAGTCATGGCGTGGATGGAGAGCTGGATAGCAGCAACGGCATTGTCAGTGCTGTCGGTAACAGAGACACAGCTCGGGAAGGGGCAGACTGCAGCAGGCATCTTCAGATGAGTTGATTGTTCATAAACAAGAATGTATCAATTGAATGCAGGTTTATTAGCAACAACGATGAACAATCAATCTGCAAGACAAAGAAAGCGATGGTAGATATTAGAATAAGATAATAGATACAGAATATGCAAATAACAATGCGCAGTATTACACAAGATGAGAACGCAATAGAGAACAGCACCATACAAGAGTTGTCTAACATGTACATAATTTATCAACCACGTTCGTTTTCTTTATATTTATTTATCGTTTCTGATAGGAATTAAAATGTATTTTAGGAATCCAATCGTTATTTTACCCCCACTGCGAGTACTATTCGGAAATAAAGAATGAACACCAATAACGAATCAAACTGCCTTTAGTTTAATCCAGCCCGATTGGGTGAACATTGAACATCAACAGAACAGCATGACAGAACGATGACATCCCAAGAATCCTGGGTCATACATGTGCACAAGGTGAGATTTATACAAGCACAAGTCGGGATCAGGGCCGGATTAACCTGTTGTGGGCCTGTCACAAAACAAATCTGTGGGCCCCCATTTGAGGAACCATTGCAAAAAAAAAAACCCAAGAAAGAGCAATCAGAAATTGCAGACCCCCTGCCAGGAGTGTTTGTGGGGTGTTTATTAGCTGCTGTGTTTGTGTGGTTTATTGACGACGTAGATTTATGTTGAATCCAACATGGCTCCCGAACCACGTGAAGAATGACGTCATCAATTTCATTATTCCATATCATTTTTGTGCAGACCATGCTCAAGAAACTTCAAACTGATTGTATTGTGGCGGGCACAAGGGTCAATAATTCCGCGCACCATTGGGTGGAGCGAGCGTCCAGGCGGGGAACTGAAATACATGCCCCGCCTTTCGGCCGATCGGCCATGCCCGGGGGCAAGGCGTGGCCTCGGGACATATATGCGGGCTCTAAGGTCGAGCCCGCCCAGTGCTGATGAGCGAACGTGTAATAAAGTACTTTCGTTTGTATCTACGCGTTGTGGCCGACTTCTCTGGCAATCGAGTCGTGTGTGCACAGCACCACACTGGTGACCCCGACTGGTTCAGCCGTCGCTGACCCCCGAAAGCGCCATGGCTACCAACGCCGTCGCCATCAAACTCCCAGAGTTCTGGGAAGCGCAAGCCGACGTTTGGTTTGTGCAAGCCGAAGCTCAATTCCAACTCCGGGGCATCACGGTGGACGAGACCCGGTACTACCACGTGGTCGCCACCCTCGGGCCCGGCACTGCCGCCCGCGTCGTATCCATCCTTCGGCGCCCGCCGGGCGACCACAAGTACGAGGCGCTCAAACGTCTCCTCCTTGCCACGTTCGGGCTCACGGAGGTCGAACGTGCCGACCGCCTCCTGGACCTTCCCGCCCTCGGCGACACACGACCATCCGTCCGGATGGATTTCATGCTGTCCCTGCTTGGAGACCAGTGCCTGGATTTCTTGTTCCGCGCACTTTTCCTCCGCCAGCTACCTGTACAGGTGCGCCTCGCGCTGGCCGGTTCCAAAATCACGGAACCCCGCGCCCTGGCCGGAGAGGCCAACAAATCTTTCGCGGCCTGCGACAAGCGGTCGGTTTACGGTGCTGCCGTAGTGGATCCTGGTGCGGAGGCGACAGCGCCCCCGGCTTCCCTCGTGGCCGCTGCTACGCCCCGCCCACTACCGCCGCCACCACCACCACCGCCGCCGGCACGGCCGACGCGGCCGCCACCGCCACAAACCTGTTGCTACTATCACGCCAGGTTCGGCCGCAAGGCTAGAACGTGCCGCCCGCCGTGTTCTTTTGACGGGTCGGGAAACGACCGGGCCGGCGCTCACTTGCGGCCATGAGCATCGGCCATTCCGGCAGCCTCCTGTTCATCACGGACACCTCGTCTGGTCGTCGTTTTCTATGCGACATGGGAGCGCAGGCAAGCGTCCTCCCTGCCACAGCGTCCGACAAGCAAGCCACGGGCCGGGGCCCCGCTTTGCTTGCCGCCAACGGAACACCCATCCGCACATTCGGGAAGCATTGCCTCTCGCTGCATTTCGGGGGACAGCGTTTCCAATGGTCGTTCGTCACCGCCAGCGTGCCAATGGCCCTGCTCGGTGCGGACTTCCTTTGTGCGCATGGGCTGTTGGTGGACGTTAAGCATCGACATCTCATCCAGGCCGAAACCTTCAGCTCGCTCGCTTGTTCGCTGAGCGGCTTGCTGAGCGGCTCACCGAGTGGCTTCCCAAGCGGCTTGCTGAATGGTTCCGTCCCGGCGAGATTGGTTTGTACGCTTCCGGCAGCGGACGAGTTTACCCACCTCCTCGCCAGTTTCCCGGCACTCACGCGACCCACCTTTTCAGCGGTGGCCGTCAAGCACGGGGTGGAGCACCATATCCCCACCGTCGGCCCACCGGTCTACACCCGGGCATGCCGCCTCGACCCCACGAAGCTCGCCTTGGCGAAAGCGCAGTTTGCCACGCTGGAACGGCTGGTATCGTACGGCGCTTCAACAGCGCTTGGGCCTCTCCTCTGCACATTGTGCCCAAGCCCGGCGGCGGATGGCGGCCGTGCGGTGATGACCGCCGGCTTAACGACGCCACCACCCCCGACCGCTGCCCGGTTGGCAAACACGACCGTGTTCTCCAAGGTGGACCTCATCCGGGGCTACCACACGGTCCCCGTACAACCGAACGATGTCCCAAAGACGGCCATCATCACCCCTTTCGGCCTCTTTGAGTTCCTGCGGATGCCTTTTGGGTTGAAGAATGCGGCCCAGGCGTTCCAGCGGCTCATGGACAGCGTATTGCGCGACTTACCTTTCATCTATGTCTACCTGGACGACATCCTAGTCGCGAGCGCGTCCCGGGAGGAGCACCTGCTCCACCTCCGCACGCTTTTCGAACGCCTGGGCCAGCATGGCCTGATCATCAACCCCGCGAAGTGCCGCTTCGGCATCGCCGCCATTGACTTCTTGGGGCACCGCATCACCAGGCACGGGGCCGTCCCTTTACCGGCCAAGGTGGAGGCCGTCAAGAGTTTCCCACGCCCCTGCATGATCAAGGGGCTCCAGGAATTCCTGGGCATGGTCAATTTTTACCACCGCTTTGTGCCCCGCATCGCCCAGCTCCTCCGTCCCCTGCACGTGGCCCTCCGGGGGAAGCCGGGCAAAGGTGACATCGCCTGGTCGGAGTCGATGGCCATGGCGTTGGCGGGCGCAAAGCTGGCCTTGGCCAACGCCACCATGCTGGCGCACCCGGCGCCCGATGCACCGATCGCCCTCACCACCGACGCGTCGGACTACGCTGTGGGCGCGGTGCACGAGCAGTGGGTGCGTGGTGCTTGACAGCCCCTGGCGTTTTTTAGCCGGCAGCTGCACCCACACGAACGCCGGTACAGCACCTTCGACCGCGAGCAGCTCGGGCTCCGCCTGGCGGTCCGACACTTCCGCCATCTGCTCGAGGGCCGCCCGTTCACGGCTTTCGTTGATCACAAGCCCCTTGTGTTCGCGATGGCCAAGGTCGCTGAGCCATGGTCGGCCCGGCAGCAACGTCACCTCTCTGCCGTGTCCGAGTACACGACGGACATCCGTCACATCGCGGGTAAAGACAACCCGGTGGCGGATTGCCTTTCCCGGTCCGTCGCGCACGCGGTCCACCTCGGGATCGACTATGCCCGGATGGCGGAGGACCAGACTGCCGACCCCGGCGTCCAGGCCTTGCGGACCGCCGTCACGGGCCTCCGCATCACCGAGGTGCCGTTCGACGTCGCGGGTACGGCCCTCCTGTGCGACGTCTCCCTCGGCTGGCCTCGCCCCATCGTGCCCGCTGGCTGGCAGCGCCCGGTTTTCGACGCCATCCACGGCCTGTCCCACCCGGGCACGAAGGCCTCCCAGAAGCTCGTCGCGGCGAAGTTTGTCTGGCATGGCCTCAGGAAGGACGTCCACGACTGGGCCAGGACGTGCCTCGCGTGCTAGCGCGCAAAGGTCCACCGCCACACCCAGGCCCCGTTGGCCCCGTTTATGGTGCCCGAGCGTCGGTTCGACCACGTCCACGTTGACTTGGTGGGACCTCTGCCCCCCTCGCGGGGGTTCACCCACCTCCTCACCATGGTGGACCGCACCACACGATGGCCGGAGGCCGTGCCATTGGCGGTGACGTCTGCGGCTCATGTGGCGTAAGCCTTCATCGCTACGTGGGTTGCCCGGTTCGGTGCCCCCTAGGACATCTCGTCCGACCGCGGCCCCCAGTTCACCTCGGAGCTCTGGGGCGCGGTGGTGCAAGGGCTCGGCGTGAAACTGCACCGCACCACGGCCTACCACCCCCAGGCCAACGGCCTGTGCGAGCGCTTTCATCGCTCGATGAAGGCCGCGCTCCGGGCCAGCCTCCGCGACAGCAGCTGGGCCGACAGGCTCCCCTGGGTCCTGCTTGGCCTCAGGATGGCACCCAAGGACGACCTGCGCGCAACCTCGGTGGAGCTGGTCTTCGGACAACCGCTGCGGTTACCGGGCGAATTTATCCCCGACTCCATGGCTCCTTGGTCCGTGGCGCAACAGCGCTCCACCCTGCAGGAGGCGGCCCGGAGGTTCGCCCCGGTGCCGACGGCACACCGCGGTTGCCCGTCCTCCCACGTCGCCCCGGAGCTTCGCACGGCGGAGTACGTTTTCGTCCGGCACGACGCTCACCGGGCACCGCTACGGCCCCCGTACGACGGGCCCTTCCATGTGCTGGAGACCGGGGACAAACATTTCACCGTGGACATCGGCGGTGCCCCGGATCGTATCTCCGTGGACCGCCTCAAGCCGGCCCACCTCAATCTGGACCACCCCCCGCCAGCATCTCTGCCTCCGCGTCGAGGCCGCCCCCCGGCGGTCCGACCCCCGGCACCCCCCAGCCCCGCCGTCCCGCTACCCCTCAGTCCTGCACGCATAGCCAGGGGGCGTTTCGGCCGGGTCATCCAGCTTCCCCGCAAGCTCACCCTTCAGGTGCGCGGGAATTCTGGGGGAGCGCGTGTGGCGGGCACAAGGGTCAATAATTCCGTGCACCAGTGGGTGGCGCGAGCGTCCAGGCGGGGAACTGAAATACATGCCCCGCCTTTCGGCCGATCGGCCACGCCCGTGGGCAAGGCGTGGCCTCGGGACATATATGCGGGCTCTAAGGTCGAGCCCGCCCACGCCCAGTGCTGATGAGCGAACGTGTAATAAAGTACTTTCGTTTGTATCCACGCGTTGTGGCCTACTTCTCTGGCAATCGAGTTGTGTGTGCACAGCACCACAGTATCAAGCTTTCTACTTGTCTCGTTATGACGTCATAGTGAAGGCACCGATGACATTATCATGAATTTCTGTTGTTCCACAAGGGGAGTACTTCACAATGAGCCATGTGACATTTTTTTCCATGGAGCAGTTTCGCAGATATCGAGGGGCAAAGGTTTTTTCGTTTTTCCGAAGATGGCGCCCGTACCACGTGACATATGACACGATAATTGTCATTAAAAATTCTACAGGAGGAGGCGCTCCTATGGTGAACATTTATTGGCAATCGGACCAACAATTGCAGAGAAAAGCATACTCATTCTGTGCAGGCAGACAGAAAAAATCATTCATCGAGTGACACTTGGCAAAACAGAACAAAGTAGAATGGCACTCAGTGGAGCATCCTTTTGACCTCAAAAATAATTAGTGGTTGAATTCAGTGACCTGATATGCCAATCGGCTTCAAAGTTTAAGTTAATCGGATGAAAATTGATAATTTTAGAAGTTTGACCTGTGTTGACCTTTTGGCCTATGTGGACCTCAAAAATAGTAGGTGGTTGAATTCAGTTAGCCGATATGTAAATCCTTTTCAAATTTCAAGTCAATCGGATGAAAATTGAGGATTTTAGAAATCCGGAAAAAGTGGTTGACCTTTGGCATATGTTGACCGTTTGCCCTACACTGATCTCAAAAATAGTTGGTGGTTGACTTTAGTTAGTCGATATGTAAATCCTATTCAAATTTCAAGTCAATCGGATGAAAATTGAGGATTTTAGGAATTTGTAAAAAAGAAAAAGATGGTTGACCTTTGGCCTATGTTGACCTTTTGGCCTATGCTGATCTCATCCATATCTGGTGGTTGAATTCAGTTCGCTGATGTGAAAATCCAATTCAAATTTCAAGTCAATCGGATGAATATTGATGATTTTAGAAATTCGGAAAAAGTGGTTGACCTTTGGCCTATGTTGACATTTTGGTTTACGCTGATCTCAAAAATAGTTGGGCGTTGAATTCTGTTCGCTGATATGTAAATCCTCTTCAAATGGCAAGTCAATTGGATGAAAATTGAGGATTTTAGAAATTCAAATAAAGTGGTTGACCTTTGGCCTATGTTGACCTTTTGGCCGAAGCTAATCTCAAAAGCTGATCTGATCAAAATTGTTGGTGGTTGAATTCAGTCTGCTGATATGTAAATCCTATTCCAATTTCAAGTCAATCGGATGAAAATTGAGGATTTTAGAAATTTGAAATGGTTGTTGACCATCGGCCTATGTTGACCTTTTGGCATATGCTGATTTCAAAAATAGTTGTTGGTTGAATTCAGTTAACTGATATGTAAATCCCATTCAAATTTCAAGTGAATCGGATGAAAATTGACGATTTTAGAAATTCGCAAAAAAAGTGGTTGACCTTTGGCCTACGTTGACCTTTTTGCCGATGCTGATCTCAAAAATAGTGGGTGGTTGAATTCAGTTAGCCGATATGTAAATCGTCTTCAGATTTCATGTCAAATAGATGAAAATTGAGGATTTTAGAAATTAAATAAAAAGTGGTTGACCTTTGGCCTACGTTGACCTTTTTGCCGATGCTGATCTCAAAAATAGTGGGTGGTTGAATTCAGTTAGCCGATATGTAAATCGTCTTCAGATTTCATGTCAAATAGATGAAAATTGAGGATTTTAGAAATTTGAAAAAAGTGGTTGACCTTTGGCCTATGTTGACATTTTGGCCTAAGCTAATCTCAAAAATAGTTAATGGTTGAATTCAGTAAGCTGATATGTAAATCCTATTCAAATTTCAAGTGAATCGGATGAAAATTGAGGATTTTAGAAATTTGAAATGGTTGTCGACCTTTGGCATATGTTGACCTTTTGGCCTATGCTGACCTCAAAAATAGTTGGTGGTTGAATTCAATTCGCCGACATGTATATCCTATTCAAATTTCAAATCAACCGGATGAAAATTGAGGATTTTATACATTTGAAAAAAAGTGGTTGACCTTTGGCCTATGTTGACCTTTTGGCCTATGTTGATCTCAAAAATAGTTGGTGGTTGAATTTATTTCGCCGATATGTAAATCCTATTCAAATTTCAAGTCCATCGGATGAAAATTGAGGATTTTAGAAATTTGAAAAAAGTGGTTGACCGTTGGCCTATGTTGACCTTTTTACCTTTTGACCCCAAAATATATTGGATTTTGTCGGACCACGAACTCTATCATTTGGTAAAGTTTCGTGAAGATCGGTTTAAAATTGTGTCATGTGGGCAAGTATAAGCGAGCGGACAGACAAACACACAAAACAAACAAACACACACAAACCGGAGTGATCAACATACTTGCAAAAAAATAACAAATTTTCACAAACACACAAACACACAAACACACACAAACCGGAGTGATCAACATACTTGCAAAAAAAATAACAAATTTTCACAAACACACAAACACAAACCGGAGTGAGCAACATACTTGCAAAAAAAATAACAAATTTTCACAAACACACAAACACACACAAACACACACACACACAGAAACACACACAAACCAGAGTGATCAACATACTTGCAAAAAAAAATAACAAATTTTCACAAACACACACAAACCAGAGTGATCAACATACTTGCAAAAAAAATAACAAATTTTCACAAACACACAAACACACAAACCGGAGTGATCAACATACTTGCAAAAAAAATAACAAATTTTCACAAACACACAAACACACACAAACACACACACACAGAAACACACACAAACCAGTGATCAACATACTTGCAAAAAAAAATAACAAATTTTCACAAACACACAAACACACACAAACCGGAGTGATCAACATACTTGCAAAAAAAATAACAAATTTTCACAAACACACAAACACACAAACCGGAGTGATCAACATACTTGCAAAAAAAATAACAAATTTTCACAAACACACAAACACACACAAACACACACACACAGAAACACACACAAACCAGAGTGATCAACATACTTGCAAAAAAAAATAACAAATTTTCACAAACACACAAACACACACAAACCGGAGTGATCAACATACTTGCAAAAAAAATAACAAATTTTCACAAACACACAAACACACAAACCGGAGTGATCAACATACTTGCAAAAAAAAGAACAAATTTTCACAAACACACAAACACACACACACAAACACACACAAACCAGAGTGATCAACATACTTGCAAAAAAAAATAACAAATTTTCACAAACACACAAACACACACAAACCGGAGTGATCAACATACTTGCAAAAAAAATAACAAATTTTCACAAACACACAAACACACAAACCGGAGTGATCAACATACTTGCAAAAAAAATAACAAATTTTCACAAACACACAAACACACACAAACACACACACACAGAAACACACACAAACCAGAGTGATCAACATACTTGCAAAAAAAAATAACAAATTTTCACAAACACACAAACACACACAAACCGGAGTGATCAACATACTTGCAAAAAAAATAACAAATTTTCACAAACACACAAACACACAAACCGGAGTGATCAACATACTTGCAAAAAAAATAACAAATTTTCACAAACACACAAACACACAAACCGGAGTGATCAACATACTTGCAAAAAAAATAACAAATTTTCACAAACACACAAACACACAAACCGGAGTGATCAACATACTTGCAAAAAAAATAACAAATTTTCACAAACACACAAACACACACAACCCGGAGTGAGCAACATACTTGCAATTTTTTAAAATATTTTTGCCAAGTAACAAACACAAACCGGAGTGAGCAATTAATTAATTAATTAATTAATAATTAAAAAAAAAAAAAAAAAAAACCCGCGCCGGGCCACGATCACGCCGATACACCCAGGTAGAACAGCTACGGTCGTGGACCGACCAACAAATATGATGTTATATAGGCGTGTTCTCGCCGTTATTATTATGCAAATGAATTAAAACTGGCGTCAACCCACAGAACGAATCTTTCTTACAATGTAAAATAACCGCGGGGTAACTTCTGAAAGCTTGCTTCTAATTGGTGGAGAAAAGCCGACGACAAAAAAGGCTTCCTGGGTAATAACCAGTAAATCCAGAATTTTATGGGTTAATACCTCACAAAATTGTATCAGAAGTGAACATTAAAACGTTGCACGAGCCTTTAAGATTTTATTTTATCCTTTCCAACGTGTTCTCAGTCAAACGCGAGAATGCACGTGATGCTGTTCGACCAATCACGAGTAAAAGAGAGAATCGTTCCAATGCTTTGCTCCGCCCCTTTTATGTCCCCTCACCCGAATAGTAAAAAGTATGGTCTGCGTTATTTTGTCGTCAAATGGCAAATTTTGTCTCCTTGGGCTCCGTAACCGTCATTATTAACAACCCAAACGCAAGGGAGATTGAAAGGCGAGTGATTCATTTTGAGAATGAATCAGAGGGAGTGCGATCCCGTCATGCCTTGCGCACCATGGAGCGCAGCGGTACGTATGTTCCGTTGGATGTTTGCTGTGGAGTTTCGCCCGAAACGTTGTGTACCTCGGCAAATGGAGGCGGTTTGTATTTAGTGGTGGTTGTGCGCATGGACGGAGAGATCGCATCGGCTGCTGTGGAGATGTGTGGCCTGTTTATTTCCGAACCGTGCGTTATTCCAGGCCTGCGGCCTAGTCTTCCTTGAGCAAAGGTCCAAGTGTAGTTGTTTTTATGTTGGGATTTGATACAGATTGATGCGGAGCATTTTGAACATAGGCTCTTGTCATTTACCTTTCTAGTTTATACAGTCGCTCTGTAGTAGTTGGCGATTTGTGACTTTGTTATTCCTGGAGTTTGCGCATCATTCATTTGACATTCCCTGCGATGGGTTTTTATGCTTATTCACTGTTTTGGGACCTTATCCAAGTGTTTATATGATTATTTACCCTCCCCGTGCCCTCTCGGGTGTACGTGTTGTGCTTGGGTTTTACTCGGCAGTGGAGTTCTCAGCAGTTTAGGAAGATTGACGTGGTTCGTTAACTTTTGGCACACGACGTGATCCTGCATGAAATGATTCACATCGAGAAGGTCCTGGACAAGCCTGGCCTTGATCCCTTACATGAGTTTTTATCGACTGGAAGTCGACAAATTAATGCTAACCGATGCGGGAAATAAAGTTGGCGTTTCGAGTTGTTTCACCGGAGGAAGGGAAGGGAAGGGAAGGGAGCGTGATTGTGAGGAAAGGAAGGAATGAAGTAAATGGAGCAAGGGAGGAAAGGAAGGAGAGATGGTGCCGTTGGGAGGATGATAGGTGGAGCGGTGGGTAACGTGGTTGGCAAGTGGAGTGGTTGATGAGCGTGGAGTGGTTGATGGGGAACGCGGAGTGGTTGATGGGGACCGTGGCGTGGTTGATGGGGAACGCGGAGTGGTTGATGGGGAACGCGGAGTGGTTGATGGGGAACGCGGAGTGGTTGATGGGGAACGCGGAGTGGTTGATGGGGAACGCGGAGTGGTTGATGGGGAACGCGGAGTGGTTGATGGGGAACGCGGAGTGGTTGATGGGGAACGCGGAGTGGTTGATGGGGAACGCGGAGTGGTTGATGGGGAACGCGGAGTGGTTGATGGGGAACGCGGAGTGGTTGATGGGGAACGCGGAGTGGTTGATGGGGAACGCGGAGTGGTTGATGGGGAACGCGGAGTGGTTGATGGGGAACGCGGAGTGGTTGATGGGGAACGCGGAGTGGTTGATGGGGAACGCGGAGTGGTTGATGGGGAACGCGGAGTGGTTGATGGGGAACGCGGAGTGGTTGATGGGGAACGCGGAGTGGTTGATGGGGAACGCGGAGTGGTTGATGGGGAACGCGGAGTGGTTGATGGGGAACGCGGAGCGGTTGATGGGGAACGCGGAGCGGTTGATGGGGAACGCGGAGCGGTTGATGGGGAACGCGGAGCGGTTGATGGGGAACGCGGAGCGGTTGATGGGGAACGCGGAGCGGTTGATGGGGAACGCGGAGCAGCTGATAAGCGTGGGGAGGTTTATAGGGAGCGTGGGAGGTTTATCGGAAGCGTGGGAGGTTTATCGGAAGCGTGGGAGGTTTATAGGAAGCGTGGGAGGTTTATAGGAAGCGTGGGAGGTTTATAGGAAGCGTGGGAGGTTTATAGGAAGCGTGGGAGGTTTATAGGAAGCGTGGGAGGTTTATAGGAAGCGTGGGAGGTTTATAGGAAGCGTGGGAGGTTTATAGGAAGCGTGGGAGGTTTATAGGAAGCGTGGGAGGTATATAGGAAGCGTGGGAGGTTTATAGGAAGCGTGGGAGGTTTATAGGAAGCGTGGGAGGTTTACAGGGAGCGTGGGAGGTTTACAGGGAGCGTGGGGGGTTTACAGGAAGCGTGGGGGGTTTACAGGAAGCGTGGGGGGTTTACAGGAAGCGTGGGGGGTTTACAGGAAGCGTGGGGGGTTTACAGGAAGCGTGGGGGGTTTACAGGAAGCGTGGGGGGTTTACAGGAAGCGTGGGGGGTTTACAGGAAGCGTGGGAGGTTTACAGGAAGCGTGGGAGGTTTACAGGAAGCGTGGGAGGTTTATTGGAAGCGTGGGAGGTTTATTGGAAGCGTGGGAGGTTTATAGGAAGCGTGAATAGGTTGAAAGGGAACGTGGTTGTTGGAGTGGTTGATCGGGAACGTTGTTGTTGGAGTAGTTGATCGGGAACGTGGTTGTTGGAGTGGTTGATCGGGAACGTTGTTGTTGGAGTAGTTGATCGGGAACGTTGTTGTTGGAGTAGTTGATAAGGAACGTGGAGCGGTTGATAGGGAATGTTGTTGTTGGAGTGGTTGATCGGAAGTGTGGAGAGGTTGATAGGTAGCGTGGTTTGTTGAGCGGTTGATAGGGAATGTGGTTGGTGGAGAGGTTGATAGGGAGTGTGGTTGGTGGAGAGGTTGATGGGGAGCATGGTATGTGGAGAGGTTCATAGGGACGTGGTTGGTGGAGAGCTTGATAGATAGGGAGCGTGGTTGGTGGAGAGCTTGATTGGGAGTGTGGTTGGTGGAGAGATTGATGGGGAACGTGGTTGGTGGAGAGATTGATAGGGAGTGTGGTTGGTGGAGAGGTTTATTGGGAGCGTGGTTGGTGGAGAGATTGATGGGGAACGTGGTTGGTGGAGTGGTTGTATGGGGTTGTGGTTGGTGGAGTAGTTGTTGGGGACTGTGGTTGGTGGAGAGGTTGATAGGGAATGTAGTTTGTGGAACGGTATGTAGGGAAAGAAGTATGAGGTCGGTGAGTGGTCGGGAGTGTCTTGCGTGGCAGTGAGGTGGTCGGTAGGGATCATGGGGGATGGCTTGGTAGGTATGCAGGGAGGGACGTGGAAAGGGATTGATGGAGGGAGGTGGAATAGGATTGGTTGATTGATGAAGGGAGGTGGAATATACAGTGCATTCAGAAAGTATTCAGACCCCTTCACTTTTTTCACATTTTGTTATGTTGCAGCCTTATGCTGGAATCGTTTAAATTCAATTTTTCCCTCATCAATCTGCACTCAATACCCCATAATGACAAAGAGAAAACAGGATTTTAGAAAGTTTTGCAAATTTATTTAAAATAAAATACTGAAATATCACATTTACATAAGTATTCATACCCTTTGCTATGACGCTTGAAATTTAGTTCAGGTGCCTCCCATTTCTCTTGATCATCTTTGAGATGTTTCTCCACCTTGATTGGAGTCCACCTGTGGTAAATTCAATTGATTGGACATGATTTGGAATGGCACACACCTGTCTATATAAGGTCTCACAGCTGACAATGCATATCAGAGCAAAAACCAAGCCATGAGGTTGAAGGAACTGCCTGCAGAACTCAGAGAGAGGATTGTGTCGAGGCACAGATCTGGGGAAGCATACAAAAAAATTTCTGCTGCATTGAAGGATCCCAAGAGCACAGTGGCCTCCATAATTCTTAAATGGAAGAAGTTTGGAACAACCAGGACTCTTCCTCGAGCTGGCCGCCCGGCCAAACTGAGCAATCGGGGGAGAAGGGCCTTGGTAAGAGAGGTGACCAATAACCCGATGGTCACTGGCGGAGCTCCAGAGATCCTGTGTGGAGATGGGAGAAACTTCCAGAAGGACAACCATCACTGCAACACACACTCCACCGATCTGGGCTTCATGGCAGAGTGGCCATACGGAAGCCAAACAGTTCGATCTTGGTTTCATCAGCCCACAGAATCTTGTTTCTCACAATCTGAGTCCTTTAGGTGCTTTTTTGCAAACTCCAAGCGGGCTTTCATGTGTCTTTCACTGTGGAGAGGTTTCCGCCTGGCCACTCTGCCATAAAGCCCAGATCGGTGGAGTGTTGCAGTGATGGTTGTCCTTCTGGAAGTTTCTCCCATCTCCACACAGGATCTCTGGAGCTCAGCTAGAGTGACCATCGGGTTCTTGGCCACCTCTCTCACCAAGGCCCTTCTCCCCCGATTACTCAGTTTGGCCGGGCGGCCAGCCCTAGGAAGAGTCCTGGTTGTTCCAAACTTCTTCCATTTAAGAATTATGGAGGCCGCTGTGCTCTTGGGAACCTTCAATGCAGCAGAGATTTTTTTGTAGGCTTCCCCAGATCTGTGCCTCGACACAATCCTGTCTCTGAGCTCTGCAGGCAGTTCCTTCGACCTCATGGCTTGGTTTTTGCTCTGATATGCATTGTCAGCTGTGAGACGTCATAGAGAGGTGTGTGCCTTTCCAAATCATGTCCAATCAATTGAATTTACCACAGGTGGACTCCAATCAAGGTGTAGAAACATCTCAAAGATGATCAAGAGAAATGGGAGGCATCTGAGCTAAATTTTAAGTGTCATAGCAAAGGGTATGAATACTTATGTCAATGTGATATTTCAGTATTTTATTTTCAATAAATTTGCAAAACTTTCTAAAATCCTGTTTTCTCTTTGTCATTATGTGGTATTGAGTGTAGATTGATGAGGGAAAAAATGAATTTAAACGATTTCAGCTTAAGGCTGCATATTAAGGAATAGATTCGGGTCAAGGTGGTCTGAGCGTTTGGGTTCCCCTTTAAAAAATAAATAATAGAACCTTCACATTGGTATAGTCGGGGTAAGAATTTGTAATGTGTTCATGGTGCCGGCGATAGCTCACCTACTATTCACGAAGAATACCGTGGGATCTTTTACATCCACCAACTATTGCTGGCAGACAGAATTC
This sequence comes from Myxine glutinosa, assembly GCF_964187855.1. Taxonomy (NCBI): domain Eukaryota; kingdom Metazoa; phylum Chordata; class Myxini; order Myxiniformes; family Myxinidae; genus Myxine; species Myxine glutinosa. The sequence goes on along the minus strand of NC_136264.1, from coordinate 122,065,507 downwards.
CCATTTTAATGTCCATCTGAGAAACGACACACATTGATAAGTCACCCTGCCTGCAGAATACCAGTATGACAGTTGATAGTTGTATCGAGATTCAAATCCAGGGTACACAGACATCTGAGGCTAGGGTGCATATGTCAAAGTTGTCAACAATTGTGAACAATCAATATTGATTATCAACAATATTGTCAACAATTCGCTTAACCACTACCAAATATGCACCCATGGGAACAACAACCAATCTGGATCCTTAAATAGCCTAAATCCTAAGGCCTCAGACACACCACGTGAGGGACAGAGTGGGGTACGGACAGGAAAGAAGAGAGTTGATGCCAAACCCGGGAGAGCTGACAGAGAGGAAGCAAGCGGCTGTAGATGGGCCCTCTGATCCATGCACCGCAAGGATCTTGAGTGGAGTTTTGGCCGGCTCGGTGGGGGCATAGCTTCCCTTAATGCAAGCAGTGCTCAGGAGCAGCCTTCTGTGTTGTGCTCCCCAGCTCTTCCTCATTTGATACCAGACATCTTCTCCTTGTCCCCCACCCCTGCTGCATGCGCCTTTATTGTCTCTGGCACCCACCTCGTGCCGTGGAGTCTCACGATCCCCCCCCCTCTCACTCACCATTGGCTGAGGCGCAAATTTTGTTGCAGTTGCGAATCTTGTTGCATAATGAAGTCTTCAGACATTTAGAGCAGATTTGAAAGGGTAAACGTCAATGTACAGGGTTAAACGGGTTGATAAATTTTAGAAACGGGCATGGGGATGGTTACACATCGTCTAACTATTACATAAGCGACGCATATCTAATATCACAATTAATTATTTACTCTTTTGCTCGCCATTCACTTTACAGAAATAAGTACGCTATATTAAGCATCTTTATCCCACGAGGAGTAATTTCCACAACAATATATCGTCACCTTCGTGCCATTCTTGCTCAAGTCGAAAAAAGCGTTTACGACATAATCACAAAAAACGTTTTTTTTTCAGCCATCTGGATCAGTACTGAATTTAAATTCTGTTAAGTGAAGAAAACCTAGATTATCATTGCATGCAATAATTGTAGAGAAACATGTAACTAAGCTAAATTTATAAATAACAGAGATTATAAATCACCGTGAGCAATTTTGGCTTGGGCAAATCACCGTGAGCAATTTTGGCTTGGGCAATTATGGCACGGAGAAGTGCTAGAGACAATATTGCTCACGGTTCTACCTATTAAATGCTGACGACCCTTTGGAACGAATAATCAAGAAATTAATTTTTATGATACATTGACTTTGTTTTCATTTATACCCTAGTTTTTTAGGTCATCTCTAACTAGGGTTATAGAGATGGGTTAGGGTTCGTTGAATTTAATGGGAGGAGTCATTATTTCGGTGATATACGATGAGCGGAAATGGCATGAACACTCGATAAGCAGAAATGGCACGGAGTTGAACAAACACATTTTTTTCGGCGAAACAAACGTGTATAGACATTCTATTATGAATTGACAGTAACTAGACACAATAACCAATCACCGGATAACAAAATGTCATTTTTGATAAAATTCGACTTGAGCAAGAATGGCACAAAGGTGACTATATCCTGTATATATAATTATATTGAAATGTCTGTATTTGTTTGACATCTGTATTCTGAACTGCAGGATGGAATAAGTTGAAAACTGGTGGTTGTACTCTGGTTGTCCCTTGGTAGGTTTTAGGTGGTTTAAAAAAAAATAAATTCAAAGTCGCTGGTGTTCAGAGTATTAGGATGACGCCAAATCTCTCCATGTAAATATGTATTGTACAGTGCCACCTGGTGGAAGCCTGTATTACAAGGTGTAATATAATATACCAGAGACCAAATAAAAGTTGGTGAATTAACTCTTCCAGTGTCTTTGCTAGTTTGTATTCCAAATTCATACTTTAGTATTCCAGGGACCCTGCTTCAGCTGTACAACCATAACTTCATAATTAGGGAATCAGCCAGCCAAGCTCGTAATTATATCCTGGTCCAAGATGTGTTTGCATAAATAATGATTTTGTACCAATTGGCTTTTTAACATGGTAAACTCTCCCCCCAATCCCACCCCTCCAGACAATGATCTGGAAGGTGAGGCTGGGTCAGTGTTGATGGGTAGCGCAGATGTTCGTCGATCCATCCCAATTAAGTTGATATCGGAGCGTCCTGGAGCTCTCCGTGTTGGCAACCATCCTTGGAAAAAATATAAAGCCCACAATACCACCTCTGAACGTGGTGAGTTTTGCTTTTGCAGGATGATGTTTTGCTGATTTGGCATGTGCACAGTTATCAGAATTTTTTTCAAAAGGAGTAATACCAACCCCCTCTCCCTTCCAATGTCCCATTCTTCCCAAACTACTTGTCCCCCACCCACTAGCCCTCCCCATGCTTTTGCATTTTCTACTTTATGAAATTGCAGTATTGGTTTTCACTGCAATTTTCTACTGTGTAGTTGTGAATCAGAAAGCTGATCTTGCTTGCTGGTTTTTTTTTTTCAGAGGCTTCTGTTGGTTTCGGAGACAATGGTTTCCAGCACGATGATTTTGGAGCTGATCATGACAAGCCTTTACGAATAATCTGGAACTGCAAGGTTTGTGCTTCAAAATTTTCAACTATCAAGTTTGTCAAGTCAGAGACTCTTTTGTCTCTTTTTGGATGTTGAACTGGATTTTTGTTAAGGAGAGTTATTGATTGCATGCCTGGGAACCTATTTGTGTAACTGTGTATTCGTGTGTTTGGAAAAACTTAAAACCATGCATTTTGGCCACGTTCACCACTGAAAGCTAGTGAAAATTGGTACAGAAAACACCCCTATTTCCACTTTCTCTGCCCAGGAGCAGTCAGCTGTTTATATTGTGTACTTTCAATTTGCAAACTAATTTTTCTGTGGAGGTAGAGAACGCACATGTTTACGCATGCTGAAGTACAATGGCAAAGCGGTGACGTGAGCTAAGCAAGCACCGCACACGCGTACAGTTTACTTGAGCAAATGCAATTGCTCGAGCCAAAATACAAAAAGCTTCTACATTGCCATGAATGCCGTTTTTACAAAGATGGGTTGATGCCTCTTCCATAAAATTTTGTTGGCTTTGATGAAACTAATGTGATGTCTGGACTGCTAGGAGGAATGAGTCCAGAATCTGTGGAAAGATGTACCCACCGGTATATACATCAACATATGAATAAGAAATATCCTCACATCAGTGCATATGAACAGCTTGTATTGGACATGTACTTGGCAATCGACTATGGCAACGTTGTAAAAACCTTTTCAAGTTGAAGTTTATTTCCACAATCATTAATAAAATGCAAAATGAGTAGTTAAGACAAAAGATGCTTATGAAGTGATGTGGAGGGGTCTATTTTAAATGCCAGGCTTGTATTATATAGATGCTCATTTCATATGTATGTGAAATCACATACATATATATATATATATATATATATATATATATTTTTTGTATACTGAATCGAGGCTCGTGAAAGAGCTAACATTTACTTCACAAACAAATCGACCAGACAAACAAAATACACAAAAAGAGGGAGCGGAAGACAAGATGGGGAGAAAAGGGGAAGCACACAAACACAACATCCGAGAGCAGGGAGATGTGTGGGAGGGCCGGGGGGGAGGGGGGGGGGAGGGAGAAGTATAGAGCACAAGGACACCAAGGACTTCCAGGACAGAAGTTGGTATTTCAAAAAGGGGAATTGGAGTGAAATTAGCGGGGGTAGAAAAGATCAAGGTTTTGGATGGGGGAAGATAAGAGATGGTGGTGAACAGCTGTTTTAAAGACTTGGAGGGTGGAGTGGGATTGAAGAGAGTGAGGGAGTTTGTTCCAGAGGCGGGAGAAAAGAGGAATGAAGGAGTGAAGGTGAGCAGAGAGTCTTGATTTTGGCAGTTTAACCAAAAGAGGGTTGCAGGCAGATCTTGTGCGACCTGTAGGAATATTTGCGGGACAGAGCCCAGAGAGAGCTGGGGGGGCAAGGCCAGAGAGGAGTCGGTAGAAGACGGAAAGACCACCAACCTGCCTGCGGTGAGTGAGTGAGAGGCCCTTGGAGTTAGCTTCATCGCGGGAGATTCCAATGATTCTGAATGCTTTGGTTTCAACAGCGCGAAGGCGAGCTAGGTGTGAGGCAGGAGCACCAGCCCAGAGGGGAGAGCAGTATTCCATTGAGCTGCGGATGAAAGCCTTGTATGTGGTGAGGAGCTCAGGTGTGCCAAGGAAGGACTTCGCACGATGGAGGATGCCCAGTCGGCGACTGGCTTTGGAGGCCAGATTTGAAATGTGGTTTTTCCAGGAAAGATCATGGCAGATAGTGAGACCCAAAAGCTTGAGTGACAGAACTTCTTGGAGAGGATTATTCAGAAAGTGGATGGGAGGGTTGTCCAGTCGGTCTTTTCGGAGAGACATCGTAAGAGTGTGAGATTTGTCAGGATTGAAAGACATGTTCCACTTGTTTGCCCAGTCTGTGATTTTGTCAAGGTCTGCAGAGAGTGAGGAGGCTGCAGACTGCCGATCTGAGGGATGAAGAATGGAGCGACAGAGAGTAGAGTCGTCAGCAAAGAGATAGAGAGGATTTTCAAGAGAGTCAGAGAGATCATTGATGAAGACCAGAAAAAGCACAGGGCCCAGAACACTGCCTTGGGGAACTCCAGCCTGAACAGGAAGAGGAGATGAGAGAAACCCATTCAGGGCCACATGTTGACTACGACTAGAGAGGAAGTCCGCCAGCCATGCGTGGAGATTTCCATGGATACCAAAAGAGGAGAGTTTGGTGAGCAGAGCGGGGTGCCAGACTGTATCGAAGGCACGTGATATGTCAAGGGAGACTGCTCTAATTTCCTGTTTGGCATTGAGGACCTCCATCCATTGTTGAGAAAGCAGAAGCAGCATGTCCAGAGTGGAGTGTCCAGGTCTGAAACGAAATTGATGATCAGAGATCAAGCCATTGGAGAAGAGGAAAGATTTCATATCTGAAGCAATGATGGATTCCATGACCTTGCTGATAATTGGGAGAAGGCTGATTGGTCTGTAGTTGCTGGGATCTGTTTTTGCACCTTTTTTGTGCAAAGCGGTGATGTTGGCAGATTTCCAAGCAGATGGAAGATGACCTTGAGCAAAAGAGAGGGTGAAGAGAACAGAGAGAGGGAGTGAAAGAGCGGAAGAACATGATTTTAGGACCCGTGGGCTGATGCCGTCAAGTCCAGTTGCAGAATCAGAGTCGAGGGTTGACAGACACTTTTCCACCTTGTCAGGAGGAAAGGACACAGAGTCCAGGAGCAGCTGGGTACGACTGGGTACGGTGGGTACAGAGAGGGATGGGTTTGGGACACAAGATTTAGAGGCAAACACAGAGTTGAGGCATTCGGCTTTTTCACGTGCGGAGTCAGCCGTGTGGCCATTTAAGGTGAGGGAGGGGATGGAGGGGGAACAAACACCAGAAACAGATTTTACCAGACGCCACCAGGATTTGGAAGAGGGAGACAGATAAGAGAGTTCGGTCCTGAGGACGGAGAGATATTGTTTCCTGGCTCTCCTGAGGGTGGACACACACTTGTTTCGGGCTTTGTGAAAGGAAATGAGATTTCCTTCCGTTGGATTTGCTTTCCAGGAGACGAAAGCAAGTTGTTTCTGGGCAATAGCCTCACCACAAGATTCCGTGTACCATGGACGGGAGGAAGGGTATGACAACTGAAGACGAGAAGGGATAAAACTGTGCATGAGAGAGAGCAATTTACTTTGGAAGAATTCCCAGGATGAGTTGATGTCAGAGGCAGTAGAGATGGGAGACCAGTCCAGATGATTGATGGCTGCTTGAAGACCGTGCCAGTTGGCCTGAGTGAAATGCCAGACTCGTCGACGCTGAGGAGGCTCTCTGAAAATGGTCAGAGAGATGTCCACTTTAACAAGCACATGATCAGAAGAGCCGATTGGAGCAGAAGAAGAGCAGCAGACATTTTAAGGGAAGTTAGTCATAACCAAGTCCAGAAGAGAAGATGCTCCGTTGACTGAGATCCGGGTTGGGAAATTGACAGATTGTGTCAGTCCCAGTGAGTCACAGAAGTCCTTTGCTGAAGAGCCATGGCTGGTGAGAGAGGTACCCACCCCCAGCCAACTGGCATGGTGACAGTTGAAATCACCACATATGAGGAAGAGAGAGTTGGGATGGGTAGATAGAAGTTGGTCCATATTATCAGACAGCGAGATGTAGATGGAGTCATCACTGTTTGGTGGACGGTACAACACGCATATGAACAAAAGGTGGGAGCGAAGGGGAAGCCGTAGCCAAAGGTATTCCTGGGGGTGAGGTGGAGAGAGGGCAGTGCAGGGCGAGTGAGGAAGAGAGTTTTTTTATAAAGATAGCAACCCCACCTCCAGAACGAGGCTCAGGTCGATCATACCGGAGGAGGGAGTAACCTGGGAGAGATACCAAGGAATCAGAGACATCATGAAGGAGGAAGGTTTCTGTTAAGCAGATCACGTCTGGTTTGTCAGAAGCAACCTGTATGGAGAGATCAGTTAAGTTTGAGCGAAGGCCCCGGATGTTTGAGGTCCATAACTGTTAAGGAAGAGGAAGGGGGAGCATCGGATACAGAACAGGGGGGGGGGGAGCGGTAGGGCAGGATGTGGAAGAGGAGGAAGAGGTAGGGAGAGCTGTTGCAGGTGTGTCAGAGATTACAGAATAGCTTGGAGAAAGGGAAGAATGGGGCGGCCAAAGGTTTGATGGTGTTTGGGTGAGGCGCAGTGAGGTGTTATTTGAGGAGGGGGAAGAGTGAGGCAGAAGGTTGAGGAAGGTGAAAGTTGGAAGGGGGAAGAAGCGGGGAGGACGCTTTGAGGAGGAGGGGTGAGAGGGGAGTCTTGGAGGGGAGGAGTGAGGGAGAGTCTCGGAGGGGAGGGGTGTGGGGGGAGTTTAGGAGGGAAGGGGCAGGGGGGGAGATTTGAAAGGGATGGGTGTTTTGGAAGATTTGGGGGGGAGGGGCAAGGGGGAAGATTTGACAGAGATGGGTGATGGGGAAGATTTGGAGGGGAGGGGTGAGATTGGATTTTGAAAAGTGTACGATTTATGGGAAACGAACATTTATTGCAAAATGAGTTTCTTGAGACATTCGAGTCAAAAATAAGTTTGAGGACGCTGAAGGATGGGTGGAGTTCTGGAGAGTTTAGGGAATGAATGAAAGATGCACTGTAAGAGATGGATTTTTTTTTTGAATGAATAGAATTGGTGAGCAAGTCGAAAGCATCCCTTTATAGAAGAAGTAGAAAAAAGTGTTATAGAATATGACATAATGATAAAGTTCTTCAGGGGACAGATGAAACATGTATTAACAACTTGATCACGTGATCTCAAACAACGTGGTCGAAGAACGAAAGAACAAATAACGAAGAACGAAAGAGCAAAAGAACGAAGAACGAAAGAACAAATAAGAACGTACAAGCGGATAAGAACAGGGAAGGAAAAAAATTTTTTTTTTTTTTTGAGATTTTAAAACAAGGGAGTATGGGTGAAAAGACCGTGAAAAACAGAGACCGACAGTAGTTGCAGCGCGATCGAAGAACCGCTGAGACAAAAAACAAAAGCCTCAAGCCAAGGTCTGAGGACACGGTAGCCTACTACTACTAGCACTACACTAGGCCTCAGAATACACGATACGAAAAAAACCGACGATTCTGTACACAGGTATGAAAAACCAACACCGAGAAACCTATTAAAGTCACCCCAATAGGTACATACACCGAAAGAAAGATAAAGATACGCCAAAAACACAAATGTGAAAGATCACTTAGCTTCGAAAGCGTGAGCGCATGGAACAGCTTCGAAAAGACGTCTTACATACACTTGCACTTATTTGAACAACACAGATTTAGTGAAAGAAGAAGGAATGCAGGAAAGAGAAGAGGGAGAAAGATGGGGAATGGGGAGGAGGGCTGCAGTAAATGCTAACATAAATTTCAGCATTATCTTGAAATTATCCTACTTGGAATACTGGTGAACAGAATACGATTATCTATGTGCAACTCCTATATTTATTTTTCAACTGTACTAATTTCAATTTATGTTTGAATGAACAAAGGCCAGGAGTTGACTTCAGGTTCAAGTCTAATGAATCCCAACACTCAGGTCCCGCAAAAACGAACGTTTTCTTTGCAGAATTTATTCTAACTCGTGGAAGTTGGAGCATCGTTGTTTGTCTTGTAGCAGAGTAACCGTGGACTTGATAATTTTTGTTATCTAGTTGAAACATAAGTGTTTCCAACTGATACAAGTACAATTTGTTTATCTTTAAAATTTTGTTTTCAAGAAATACATTGTTTGTATGAGGTGAATAACTTTTGTTGCAAATAAATCTCATAACTTTGTTTTGAATCGTTAATATCCTATCTATTTGCAACCTTAAGGAATTTCCAAGCAAGTAAACAATAATTCAGTCTTAACAAGGTCAGAGTAGAATATAATGAAAAGTATTTGTTTTGGTAATTTTTTTTGAAACTTATTAATGATGTTAAAAATATATTCTAGTTTTTTATTTTTAATTATTATTTTTAAATTTGTAGAATTTGTTTTCCACTTGGAAGTTGTGGGATGCGATTTGTCAATAAAGTTGGGAAAAAGTCTGATTTAATGCATTTTAATTCCAGGCTATAAGGCAACAAAAGGTGAACATTTTGAAAGGGGGTGTAGACTTTCTATAGGCGCTGTAGTTCCAAAACCACACCAAGGCCTTGCCTCTAATTCCATAGTACGATAATTTATGCAGAAGAATGTTATGATCGATGGTATCAAAAGCCTTGGAGAAGTCAATGAAAATACCAATGGTATTTTTCCAGTCTATCCAAGTTGTCAGTAATGAGAGGATTTAAAAATCCATAAGGCTTGTTTCACAAGATGGCTTTCCCAACTTCAACACTTTCAACAGAATATGTGATCGATATTCAGACCTGATTGCCTCTTGCACAAATTAGTTCCAGAAAAATGGGGACAATATCTCAACATAAATTAGAGGCAAACTAATCCTGACAACATTTGCACCTTGCTGCTGATGACAGATATTTTGTAAGAGACCAATAAGTTTTCCATGACGACACAGGTGACCAATGTCAACAGTTCCAGAGTTGTGTAATTCGTTCAGCTGACCAAAGATTTTATACTTTCACTGCCAAACCCTGCTCGTGTGTATTATTCTAAAGCTAGCAGATTTCTTAAAACTTAAAAAAATATCAGGATGATGGTTTGGGATTTGAGGGTATCAAATAGGCACCTCAATTTCCACCAATTTGAAATAAACAGCATTAAGCCCTTATGTATGTCACTGGTAGAGGAGGAACTTGAAACTGCATTTTTTAATGACCAGCATGTTGTTGTGGAAAGTTTGATCAAGCCGTTTGTTTCGCCCATAAATTCCCCGAGCATTTTACTGTCATCTCATCCAGGTTCCTGCTTAGAAATGCACACAAGGTTGATGACATTGTACCATGATGATTTACCTGACTTGACACCAGAGGACATAATGGCACAATACGATAACTTAATGTAGCATGTTTCTCTGATGCAACAAAAGACCCAGAAAGAAGTGGAGGAAAAGCTGGAGTTGCTTCAAAACGAGCTGAAGAGAAAACAATCCCAGAAAGAAAGGCTTCACGAAGCGTTCCCAGCTACGAAATCCATCAACTAGGGATGCTCTGAATAGCTGACCAAATATGTCTGCTTGATCTTGGGAAGAACCTAACACCACCAGAATTTGTGAAGATCTGTTCAAAGATGACCTTCAGTTCTACCCAAACCTTAAATTCTTTCTTTCGTTATGTTGCAATGCATCTTGCCCTTTTCAAATGCGATATCGGAGCGAGTATTCAGCCATATGGCACTGCAGTGTGGATCACACCAGACGTCCATGATGGATGAAACTCTGGCTAAGCTGTTGAGGATATGGATTTCCTCCACCATGCCACGATAAATCTATTGGAAGAGTAGTTGACATTTTGAGAAGCAGTTTAATAAAAATGGATACATCAAATTACATTAGTCTGTGACATGCCTGATTCAGTCAACATCAATGTAATTTAATGTGTGTATCTTTTATGTCGCCCACATCTCAGGCGGATCATATTGTTATGTCCGGTGGGGTAGCAATATGTAGAGCCAGATAGATCTGAATAGGTAACGTGCTTCGTCTGTCGCGGTAAGGAATCTACCCTGTAATAAGTTCATGTGTAGGCTTTTTGTTGGTAAGGAGTATACTTGTGAACCTACCAGGAGGTTCGTGTGTTAAGTAAAGTTAGGGATTAAAGAGTAGCGCCCCTGTGTGTCCACAACTGGTTAGCCAAACCTTTGTCCCTTTTGGCACTGCAGACCAACATAGACATTCCGACAAGTCCTTAGCGCAACAGGAAGTAATTCCCTTCCCTGACGAGACTCTGGAAGAGAACCGGCAAAAGAAAACCAGGCCGGGACACCGCCGATAATGGCCGCCGCCACCTACACCTCCGGCGGGCCTATCCACCTCAAATAGCACGCACTGTGACCATGGACGGAGTTGGGAGGTGCGGTGGGCATGGGCCTGAGCGAAGCTGGGAGGTTCGGTGGAAGGGACTGATTGGTTGGCAGCGCGCCAAGACTGACGTCACCGGCCCGCAGATATTAGCGAGCGCCGAACGCCATTTTGGCAGTTGCTGCTGGCAGTGAGTTTTGAGACACAGTTGCTGCTGGCAGTGAGTCTTGAGATGCAGTGGAGTGAGTGATTTGGCGAGAAGTTGAGTTCGCACAGGCAGAGAGTTGTGAGAGAGTTGCTTCGTTGGCTTGGACTTGGCTCGAAGCGGCACTTGGCGTGCAGTAGACTTGCGCTCTCTTCCCCTTTTTGCCGTTCTTCCTCGTTCTGTGTTCGTGCTCGAGTTGAGGGTCGACCCTGTGTGGAGCTCGCGGGCCTGCGTTGGACGCGTGGTGCTTGGTGCACGGACCTCGTGGGCGGCGAAACGATCAGAGCTTGGAGCGAGGCCTGGTGGTGCTCGGAGGCGGTTGGAGAGGGCCGCATGGGACGCCAAACGGAGCCGTGTTGGACGGCAAACCATACAAGACTACAGACGGATAAGGCCGAGCTCTGCATTTACATTGTACACGACGAGACGTGTTATTTTTGTATTCATATTCTCTTGTCTGTGGTTGGGATCTGTCGTGTGGGGACGTCCCAACTTCGGCCATTAGTTGATTATCATCACGGTTTTCCTGTCCCACCATCCTTGTTAATAAACCCTTATATTATTTTTATATTCCCTGTGCACCTGAGCCCGCTTGAGTTGATTTCCCCGACAGGATCGCCATTTCGCAGTTAAGCGCTTCCGCAGCCTCCATTTTCCTTCTCCCTCCCGTGCGACACATAGTAAAATGCGTGTTTGGGTTGTGCCTCCGAATAAGACCGTTTTTGGCTATCCGCGGCTCTGAGGTTAACCGGAGTTGCGTGACAATATGATATAGTATTGTGTTTTTGGAGTTAAAACAATTGACGAACACATGGAACTCTTGACTTCTGTGACAATTCCAGATAGTTGTGGCATCTCGTCATTAGCCCCATACCCTCCGACCCCCTCCCTAGACCCGACTCGGCTTCGGACAGAGTTTTGCAATCGCTTGTGTGAGTCTGTCTGTCTCATAACGTTTCTTTTTCACCATTCGAGCATTTGTCATTAAATTTTCAACAAACCTTTATTATGAGGATATGTAGAAAATATTTAATAATTGGGTAAAATGTGAAAAGGCAAACTCGTAGTAACTATGAATCGTCCTTATTAGTCCTGCCACAGCACGAGACCACGGGTCTTTTTTCACCTTAGACGAGTTCTAGGAATGTGGCAAATCACTTCCGTGTCTGTCCAGGCCATAGCATGTGTACCATTTTAGCTTTTGTCGTCAAATCTGAAACAAACATTTATTGTGAGAACTAGTGTGGATCGGTTTGCTGCACTCGCCTCACCACACATCGCTACAGGGGTTGTTAATCAGGATAATGACCTGACTGAACTTGAGTTGCTGTGTTGTCATGATTTACACCAGTCAAAATACAAACATTTTTTTTTTGTACAAATCTATTTGTAATATTGGTGAAATTATTTATTTTAAATTTATTTGTAATCTAAAAAGGTCCAAATGGTCTAAAGCTTTAAATAGTCAAGGGTCCAAATGGTCTAAAGCTTTAAATAGTCAAGGGTCCAAGCTGGTCTAATGGGTCTAAAGCATCTTATGGGTCTTTGGGGTCTTGAGGGTCTTCACGGTCTTTAATTGTCTTCGGGGTCTTTTGGGTCCTTTTGGTCTTTTGGGTATTTGGGGTCTTAGGGTCTTTTGGCTCTTTGGGATATCTTTGGGTCTTTGAGGTATCTTTGGTCTTTGGGGCATCTTTGGTCTTTGGGGTATCTTTGGTCTTTGGGGTATCTTTTGTCTTTGGGGTATCTTTGGTCTTTGGGGTATCTTTGGGGTATCTTTGGTCTTTGGGGTATCTTTGGTCTTTGGGGTATCTTTGGTCTTTGGGGTATCTTTGGTCTTTGGGGTATGTTGGGTCTTTGGAGTATGTTGGGTCTTTGGGGTATGTTGGGTCTTTGGGGTCTTTTGAGTCTGTAAGGGTCTTTAATGATCTTCAGTGTCTTTATGGGCTTTTGGGGGTATTCAGGTTATTTTGTGTCATCAAGGTATTGTCGTGCAACTCCGGTTAACACCAGAGTCGCGGATAGCCTAAACGGTCTTATTCGGAGCAACCACCCAAACACGGATTCGGCTATGGCCACACGGGAGGAAGAAGGAAAATGGAGGCTGCGGCGAAAGCACTTAACTGCAGCACGCCGGCGTAGCTCCGGTCCTGTAAGAGGAAATTAACTCAAGCGGGCACAGGTTGGAATGGGGATGCAAAATAATACAAGGGTTTATTCAGGAAAAGGCAAGGACAGGAAAAGCACGATAAACCTAATGCCTAATTTTGGGATCCACACACACAGATATCAGAGACAATACGAGGGAATATGAATTAATAAAAAGAACACGTTCGTCATGTAAAATGTACGCGGCATGTGGTCTTATCTGTCTTGTCGTTGGCTTTGGCCGCCGTCCAACACCGCTCCGTTTGGCCCGTGGCACGCCTTGCTCCAAGCCTCTCAGCAACGCGAAGGCCCGAGCCAATGCCCACTCCGCCCGCACACGACGAGGTCCCCCGCTCCAAACTCCAAAGCACCGAGCACCGGTCACCACGAGGTCGACCCTCGTACACGGTCGTCAAGCCAACTCGGATCTCACCGGGATGGCCAACTCAGGCCGTGAATCTTCCAGGAATCTCACTGCAATCTTTTCAACTCGGGATCGCACAAAACTGCCACGGCCAGGAATCTGCTCAACTCGGGATCTCACTCGGAACAACTGCCGGGAATCCAACTGGTGCGCAACTGCTCACTCGTGCGTAACTCACTCGGGATCCAACTCACAACTCACAAACGGACTCAACCAGCAAGCCAGGCCTCTCTCAACTCGACTCGTCTCCTCAGGCCGTGAACTGTGAACCAACTCGTCTGCCAGTCCTCCTGCTCAACTCTACTGCGAACCAACTGGCGTTCGGCGCTCGTTCATCAACTGCCCGAAAATGGCGCTCGGCCTCGTTAATATCCCCGGCCGGTGACGTCAGCCCCGGCGCGCTGCCAACCAATCAGAGCCTCCACTGACTCGCCTACGTGCACGCCCACTGCGCCACTCCAACTCTTGTCCTCTACTCCGTGGTCACGGCGCGTGCTAGTTGATCTGGTTAGGCCCCTCGGAGGTGTAAATGGCGGCGGCCATTCGGCGGTGTCCTGGCCCGATTTCTTCCTAAGTCATGTCAGGGGGGAGGGCGTTATTTAGTGTTGTACTAAAGGTCCTAACTAATGTCTATGTGGTCTGCAGTGCCAAAAGGGACAAAGGTTTGGCTAATAAGGTGAGACATATAAGGGCGCTACTCATTAATCCCTACACTACCTAACACCCGAACCTCCTGGTAGATTCACAATTATATATCTTAACTGACAAAATAGTGCATTATGATGTCATGACGCTCGATTTTTGTGCCAAAAGTGATTTTTTTGCAGTTTTGTCAACTTTGGGGGGGGGGGGGGGGGTAAATTAACAGAAAAATTAGGGGTTGAACTTGTTCGCTAACTTTTGGGGTATTGGGGTCCTTTGGGGGGGGGGGGGGGGGAACCCCCAAAAATTGCAAAAATCTATATCTCGGCTCCTAGACATGCTAGCTTCATGATATTGGTGTCTAGGATAGGGTTTCTGGGGGCGCCGAGTTCAATTATGATGTTTACAAGATGATCTGAGGTCAAGGTCATAGGCTCAAGGTCACCACAGGGTCATAAATGACCCCAAAATGTAAAATCAGCCAAAATAACTGAACTATGTCATATAGTACCACTTCATGTGGGTTTTGTTGGGTGAGAAATTCAGTGGTGACATCATTTTTTACATTCGAGGTCACGATCAGGTTATAAACTAGGTCATGGTCAATGTCATTTGGGTGGGTGAAAATGTGGCGAAAACAAAAAAATGTCATCTCATGATATACCGTGCAACTACAAAACATTAGTTTTGACACATAAATGCTGAGCAAATACATATTATAATGCACCACATTCTTCATCTCATGACAGATCTATTTACACTTTGTTGAGTTACACTACGTCCAGTGTAATATAAGGTCTAATCGCACCAATATATAGGCCCTACTACACCAGTTTTACACCGCGTATGCATTAACTAAACAAATATCGTCAATGTACCCATAATCGGCTATCAATTACAAAAATGGTACTTACAATTCCGATCCTTATACTTCTTCGTCCTCAATATCGAATTTCTCATGCCTGACGTTTTGACATCCTTGGTCATGGCACTTGCAAAGCGGCGTGCAGGGGAGGTTGTTCTTCGCACAAGAACAGTTGCGTGCACAGACAGATGATTTACAGCCACATTTGATCAGTTCAAGAACCGCTTGTGGAGCAGGTAGTTCAAGACACTGTAGAGGGAAGATTGCACCATCTTTGATGACCCAACCGCAGTCTTCCAAACTAGGAAGTTGGGGATGTGTAGTGACATAGGCTTTGTTCACCATGCATACAAAGTTTGTCCGTTGAATATGAGGCAGCAATGTAGCTCGGGTGGGGGGCAGCATCTCAGACTCCATGTTTTTCGACCTGAAGAGCTCCCAGCGAAGTTGGGGGAGTGTTTGTGGGCCATTGGCGGAGTAGACGCGGCACACAAAGTGTTCGAGAGGCTGCATCTCCTCAGGGAGTTTTCCGTCTATTAGTTCCGTCGATGAGAGAGGGCCATCTCCCAATCTCTGGAAGGCATCAATGATGGGATCATTGGGACCCAATTTGAAGTACTCTGTGATCCACCTCTTCTTTGTCACACCCACGAACTTACCACCCCAGTCAGCACCAGTGAAGTTGTGTATCCCAATGAGACCTTGACATTTCTTACGGCTGATGCTCCTCACTCTCTCCACCACATCGATCTTTCTGAACTTGTTGCCATTTCCTGTGTGAAATTCCAATGTGGTCAAAGTTCCCAAACGTCCATGCGCTATGAGGTCAATGAGGAGGACCAACACATCAGTGTCCGGAGATTCAACAACAATATATCTGAATTCACAATCCTTGATGCAGTGAAGAACATGAAGGGGGATCTGTGAGTCAGCCTCCTCGTGCTCATGGGTAAAGAAGTCCTCTTCAAGCCTGTGGGGTGCATTGATTTTGATATTGGTGTCATATGAGACGATAAGTCGCAGATCCTGTCCCTCAAACTCCCGTAGAAGTCCCTGGGCAAGAATCCTTGCAAGCTGACCTTTGGTCTTGGAGGAGGACAAGAGCTCCCGCAGAGGAACAGTCGTGATGCTCATTTCGTCATGGACCTCATGATCATTTCGCTCCACAGTGGAGGATGACACTGTCCCTCAGTTTGAGAACGCTCTGGCTTGACCTGATACATATATCTCCTGCCAGCTGGTAGTGCTCCTTCTTCTTCTCCTCTGCTGCTGAAGTCTTCGGGAAGGGCTGGAGATATTTCTGCACCAACCGCACAAGGTGAGGCGTTGTAGTGACAAACCTGTCGAGAGCAGCTTCGTCCTGTGTGATGCCAGGCAGTGCACCATGCTTCTTGAGAAGTTTGATCTCCTGCTCCAACCCCTGGTCTGTGAAGAGGTTGCAGAATGCCTGCATGGACTTGGTCACAACAAAGTCACCATTCTTGAGGGCTTCCCATGTTGTAGGATCATCGTCTTTCAGCTGATACATCTGGGCCAAATGTGGAGGCATTAGTCTTGTGTAGTTGATCAGGCCATGGAAATGGAAGTATTTTGTGTTTTTCTCAATAGCAGCCAGGCAGCCTTCCGAGTCTCTCGACCTCGCCGCTGCAATGATTTCGAGAAGAGCCTCAACCTGCTCGAGGTAATTGTCAAAGAACTGACTCATCTCCCCACCTCCAATTGAAGCCTCTTCCTGTTGGATATTTTCTGAATAGTATAGGTCTTCGAATAGTAGCTCCATAGGTCTTCGTGGATGCATACCATTTCTGGGTCACGCTCATGGAGGGTTCTACGCAATGCTACACACAGTCCCTTGAGCGCACTTGGAGGTAGTTCTCCGATGACGACGTCCAGTTTAAGCAGGAGGATGGCGAGCATTCATGATGTGGTATTCCACACCTCGCTTGTAGCTCTTGCCGCTGTATATCCCTCTCAGCGCTGCTGAAGAATAGATACCTGCATCTACTGCTATGGTGCCTTGGCCACTCCCCTCTGATGTTTTGCCAAGTCCATGAAGTACAGCAAAAATGACGTGGAGAAGTCCAGCCCTCAGGACCCAGTTCTTGTTCTTGACAGACTCCTTCAGCTGAAGTGCCCTTTGATAGAGGTCGAGATCAAGAGTGATCAGAGTTCTTCTTTCAGGACCAACAACCACCGCCGATATGTCTTGTGCCAAACAAAGAACATTGTAAAGAGTACCATAATCAGTGGGTGATGTTCGAAACAGCGGTGCCACAACTTCCACATTGGTTTTTGGCGGTAGCTGGTAGCCATTCTGATTTTTTATGAGGAGGTGCTGCGTGGCTGCCCAAATTGGCATCACGTCTTCTTTCTTCAATCTTTTCTTCCCCTTTCTTTCTGTTACTTCTAAAATCATCTCAGTTTTGTCTCCAACGTCTGCAGCATCACTGACATCTCCAACATCTGCAACATATCTGGAATCTCCAACATCTGCAGCAGCTCTGGAATCTCCAACATCTGTAGCATCGCTGGAATCTCCAACATCTGCAGCATCTCTGGAATCTCCAACATCTGCAGCATCTCTGGAATCTCCAACATCTGCAGCATCTGTGGCATCTCCAGCATCTGCAGCATCTCTGGAATCTCCAACATCTGCAGCATCTGTGGCATCTCCAGCATCTCCTCCACCATCATCAGTGTCAGGTGCCTTAGGCAGGGCAGGGGTGTATTGGCGAGTAGGTTGGCTAATGCCCACATGTGGGTGAACTTCGAGTACTTTTTTAGTAGGTCCACTCCCCGGCTGAAAGGGTAACTGGGGAACCTGATTGGAGTCAGTTTGATCTCAGGCTCGTCTCGGTAATTGATTTGCTTTTGGAGGGGTTTCTGAGGGGGCTTGGCAGAGATCTGCAGTTGTTGGTTGATGAGTTCTCCGTCTTCATCCCGCTGGAAGAGCACCAGCAACGTCCCGTGAAAGGTGTTCTGTCCATATGCTGTGTTTTCTAGAAAGTCAATGTTGTCTATAGCAAACCAGAGAGGGACATTTCGTTTGACAAAGTCTGGGAAGCAGTACCCTCCAGTTGACAACATCCGCTGCTGCACTGCGAACTCCACCCTCTTCTGAAGATTGAGTATGTGTTGGTAGTCCCTTCCTATGTACACAG
The DNA here is from genome assembly GCF_964187855.1 of Myxine glutinosa. NCBI lineage: Eukaryota > Metazoa > Chordata > Myxini > Myxiniformes > Myxinidae > Myxine > Myxine glutinosa. The sequence continues at coordinate 122,047,572 of NC_136264.1, read as the reverse complement.
TGGACAACGTAGAGACAAGGTTTTGATCACGTATACGGGAATGAATTGCCAGGGGAAGGCCAATTGTAAATTCTAATTCTAATTCCAATTATGATATGTAAGAAAAAGGCCTGTTGGATGATTTTTTTCCCCAAACTGATTTTTGCGGTTTTAGCAGATTTATGGGGTGAACCAACCGAAAAAGTAGGGGTTGACCGCGAATGTCGAAAAGGATGTCACAACTGAATTCCTCACCCAATAAAACCGATATAAAGTGGTACTATACGATATAATTCAGTTATTTTGGCAAATATTACCTTTTTGGAGCCATTTATGACCCTGTGGTGACCTTGAACCTATGACCTTGACCTCAGATCACCTCATAAACAACATAATTGAACTCGGCGCACCCAGAAACCCTATCTGATACACCAAGATCATAAAGCTAGCATGTCTAGGAGCCGAGATATAGATTGTGCAATTTTTGGGGGACACCCCCCCCCTAAAAGGCCCCCCAAAATACCCGAAAAGCTCACGAAAAAATTCAACCCCTAATTTTCCTTTTAATTTCCCCCCTAAAGTTGACAAAACTGCAAAAAAATCACTTTTGGCACATAAATCGAGCGCCAGCCCTTTTTCTTACATATCATAATGCACTAAAACGCCTATACAGGAACTTATTGTCCCCCGTCGCACTGGGGAGTGAAAGGGGGACCATGGTTTTCCCCTCTGTCCGTGTCCGTCCGGCCAGACGTACGTGCGTGCGAAAGCGAAGGACCGCATTCGAATTTGGTGTGTGGGTGCAACCCACGTCAAAATCCAAGATGGCCACCACCATGTATGTCTGACACCATGTATGTCTGAAACTTGTGAGCGGAATATCTTGAAAAATAAGCTAAGTACCAACTTCTAATCTGGTGTGTGGGTGTATCTAGGCATAAGGAAGAACCCTATTGAAAATTGGGTCGCCACGTCAAAATCCAAGATGGCCGCCGCCATGTATGTCTGAACCTTGTGAGCGGAATATTTTGAAAAATAAGCAAAGTACCAACTTCTAATCTCGTGTGTGGGTGTATCTAGGCATAACGAAGAAGGCTATTGAAAATTGGGTCGCCACGTCAAAATCCAAGATGGCCGCCACCATACATATGTCTGAACCTTGTGAGCGAAATATCTTGAAAAATAAGCGAAGTACCAACTTCTAATCTGGTGTGTGGGTGTATCTAGGCATAAGGAAGAACCCTATTGAAAATTGGGTCGCCACGTCAAAATCCAAGATGGCCGCCGCCATGTATGTCTGAACCTTGTGAGTGGAATATCTTGAAAAATAAGCGAAGTGCCAACTTCTAATCTGGTGTGTGGGTGTATCTATGCATAAGGAATACAACAAACAACAACAACAACATGCATTTTAAGGCCATTTTCCCTGCTAGAGCGGGGGTTAGCCTTGCGATCCCCATGACAATCTTTTTCATTTTGCCCTATTTTCTGCATCTCTCCTTGTTAACCCCCTTGCCCGCATTTCTTCTTCCACCATCTTTAGCTAAGTCTTTCTCAGTCCTCCCCGTCCTCTACTTCCTTCTACATTCATTTCCATCACTCTTCTCAACCAGTCACTTTCATCCTTCCTCAACACATGTCCAAACCATCTCAACCTGTTCCTCTTCACAGCATCAATCACAGGCTCTATTCCCATCATCTTTCGCAATTCATCATTTGTCTTCCTCTCTCTCAGCGATACTCCGCACATCCATCGAACCATTCGCATTTCCACCCTTTCCAACCTTCGTTGCTGCTCTACGTTCATTACCCATGTCTCGCTCCCATAAATCATAACACTTCTCACACATGCAGCATACACCTTTCCCTTCAGCTTCAACGACACTCCCCTCCTCATCAGCACGCCACTCAGTTCCCGAAACTTCTTCCATGCACATCTCACTCGAGCAACCGTTGCCGAGTTTGATCCACCTTCTCCATTCAGCATGCCTCAGAGGTAGCAAAATGTTTTCACACCTTCCAGCTTCACGCCGTCTCCAAGATCCAACTCAACATTTCCTCTATCTGCAGCTCCCTCTGTGCACACCTTACATTTGAATGTAGCTGCCACACTGGTTAATGACCCTCTCAGACCACTACATTTTTGATGAACCCACTCAGCGCACATTGTACATTTAATGGAGTTCACTCCGACACCCTTCCTGCACACAGCACAGGGCCACTTCCCAGTTCTTTTCACCTCACCACATGCTTTACCACTTGCCTTCGTCTTTACCGCTTTACCACTTTACCACGTTTACCACTTTACCTTTACCGCTTTACCGTCTTTACCACTTGCCACTCACCTTCGTCTTTCCGATATTCACCTTCAGACCTTTGTCTCCATACATTCCTTCCACTTGTTCATCTTTTCCTTCAGTCCATCCATATTTTCCGCAATCAACACCAGATCATCTGCATACAACAACTGCCACGGTAAACCCTCCTTTACGTTCTGAGCCAGCACCTCCATCACAGCTACAAATAGCAGTGGACTTAGTACCGACCCCTGATGCACTCCCACCTTCACCTCAAACTCACCACTGTTCCCGTCCTTAGTCCTTACAGCTGTGCGCGCTCTTTTGTACATTGCCATCACTACTCTGATCAACCATTCCTCCACTCTTAACTTCCTCAATGCCCATGTCAATACTTTGCGTGGAACCCCATCGAATGCTTTCTCCAGATCAACAAACCCAAGAAACAACTTCTTCCTCTTCTCCATGTACTTCTCCTGCAACTGCCTCACGATGAAAAGCGCGTCTGTCGTTCCTCTTCCTGGCATAAATCCAAACTGCATTTCGTCGATCTTCACTTTCTTCCTTATCCTACTTTCCAACACCCTTTCCAATACCTTCTTTCCATGCTCCAATAACTTTGTCGCTCGGTACGAGCCACACTCCAGAGGGTCACCTTTCCCCTTGTATGGAGGGACGAGGGTACTCAGTTCCCAATCCACTGGAATGCGCCCTTCTTTCACCACCAGATTACAGATCTCTGTCATTCTCTTCACACCCCAACTTCCTGCTGCCTTCAACATATCTCCCACAACTCACGTCGGCCCTCCCGCTTTTCTACTCTTCATTGCTTTTATCGCTTCCTCAACTTCCTTCTCAGTTATCTTCTCTGCCGGTCCTAAAACTGGGTTACTCTCTATGTTGCCATCCCATTCATTCTCTGTATTCAACAGCATTTCCATATATCTTTTCCATCTTCCTTTAATTCCATCTGGGTCCACAACGATTTGTCCCACTTCATCCTTCAAGCAACTCACCCCCATCACATCACACCTCTCTTTCGCTATCTGCTTTGCAATCCTGAATACTGCTCTCTGACTCTCTTCTGAATCGAAGCGTCTGCGAACATTTTCCTACATGCCTCCTGCGCCTTTGCTACCTCTTTCTTTGCAGCCTTCTTGGCTGCCTTATAACTTTCATGCTCTGCTGTTTCTGCTCCCGTACCCTTCGCCTTCTGCCACTCCTTGAACTTCTTCCTCTTCTCGTCAATCCTCTTTCCAACTTCATCATCCCACCACCATGTTTCCGAGTGCCTTTGTCCATTCACATACCTCACCAACGGCTCCCAACAGACTAGCTTTCATTGACATCCAACCACTTTCCAGCTCAACCACATCATCCTCTACCCTACTCAGCCTCTCTTTTAATGCCTCCCTTACTGTAACCTCTTTCAACCTCCACACCTTCATTCTCGGTTGGTACTTCACCCGCCGAGCTCTCCTCACACCTTTCACCCTTATGTCGCAGACAACCAAGTGGTGCTGTGAAACAGCCTCCTCCCCCGGGATCACCTTTGTGTCCCGGAGGTGCCCCCTATCTCGCCTACGCACCATCAGGTAGTCAACGGATGTCGTCGACCCACCTGACGTGTATGTAACAAGCTTATTATCCTCTTTCTGGAACTGAGTATTACAAATCAACAAATCAGCTCCATCAGCAAACTCCAAAATCCTCTCAACCTTCTCCATTTCTCACACCATATCCGTAACCCCCATGAACTCCCTCAAAACCATCCATACTCCTTCCCACGTGTGCATTTAGGTCTCCTCCTACCACAACAACTTCCTCATCTTTCACGTTTTCCATCAGCTTCTCTATCGCACACCAGAACTTGTCCTTCTCTTCATCGCTCTGACCAACCTGCGGCGCATATCCCGAGATGACGTTCACCAAGAGCTTTCCAATCATCATTTTCACCATCATCAACCTATCACTCACTCTAGTCACACTCACCACACTGTCTACAAACTCCTCAGAAAACAGGACACCAACACCACTCACGCCCTCCAGGCACCCTTGCCACACAAACTTGTATTTCTGTCCCTGCCTACCCTTCACCATTCTCACACCACTTCCCTTCCATCTCGTCTTTTGCACACAACATATGTCCACTCTTCTTCTGACCAATACTTCCACCACTTCTCCTGATCTCCCTGTCATTGTCCCTATATTCCATGTCCCAAACCTCAGAAACCGATCTCCACTTCTGGCTGTACCCTGCCCATATGTATTTGTAATTGTCATGGTTCTCTTTTTGAGGCAATGTTTTTATGGCCGGATGCCCTTCCTGACGCCAACCCTCTTAGTCGTCTCTTACGACACGCAGGGATACAGTGTACCTATACTAATCCAGGGTACACACTGGGAAATGTTTAAAACATGGAAATTCTGGGGTGGGGGGGGGGGGGGGGGGGCGGGGGCGTTAGCATCACGGCTGCGAGGGCCCCGTCAGCACCACACCACGTCGGCCCGGTCAGCACCACACCACGTCGTCCCGGTCAGCACCACACCACGTCGGCCCGGTCAGCACCACACCATGTCGGCCCGGTCAGCACCACACCACGTCGGCCCGGTCAGCACCACACCACGTCGGCCCGGTCAGCACCACACCACGTCGGCCCGGTCAGCACCACACCACGTCGGCCCGGTCAGCACCACACCACGTCGGCCCGGTCAGCACCACACCACGTCGGCCCGGTCAGCACCACACCACGTCGGCCCGGTCAGCACCACACCACGTCGGCCCGGTCAGCACCACACCACGTCGGCCCGGTCAGCACCACACCACGTCGGCCCGGTCAGCACCACACCACGTCGGCCCGGTCAGCACCACACCACGTCGGCCCGGTCAGCACCACACCACGTCGGCCCGGTCAGCACCACACCACGTCGGCCCGGTCAGCACCACACCACGTCGGCCCGGTCAGCACCACACCACGTCGGCCCGGTCAGCACCACACCACGTCGGCCCGGTCAGCACCACACCACGTCGGCCCGGTCAGCACCACACCACGTCGGCCCGGTCAGCACCACACCACGTCGGCCCGGTCAGCACCACACCACGGCGGCCCGGTCAGCACCACACCACATCAGCCTGGTCAGCACCACACCATTATGCATAAGGAATAATGCTTTTGAAAATTGGGTCGCCACGTCAAAATCCAAGATGGCTGCCACCATATATATGTCTGAACCTTGTGAGCGAAATATCTTGAAAAATTAACGAACTACTAATTTCTAATCTGGTGTGTGGGTGTATCTATGCATAAGGGAGAACGCTATTGAAAATTGGGTTGCTACGTCAAAATCCAAGATGGCCGCCTTGCGTCTTCCACTTTGTCAACTCGCATCACTTCAACGACGGGGGACCGAGGCGTAACGCTTGTTACAGGTAGTTATCCTTACCGCGACACCTCAAAGCATGTTACCTATTCAGCTCTATTCTGCTCTACATATCACTACCCACCAGACATAACAGTATTTTGGGTCTTTTAAGGTCTTTGAGTGTCTTAAAAGGCCTTTGAGTGTCTTTAAGGGTTTTTAAGGGTCTTCAGGAGTCGAAAGAGGCAAAAGGTCTATTCCTACACTACGTAATTAATAGACAGGATGCAACTGACATTCAAACAGTACGTAATTAATATATATATATTCACACTGCTTCACTGCCTCACCGCCTCTCCACTTCACGGACCATGTTTTTCGGTTTTATATCTATTGAAGAGGATATTTTCGTCACATACATACATACATACATGTTATGGTTTTTAGAACCGGCACTTGTAAATAATAATCCATGGTAAATAATTCCCTGTAAATATTCCCATCTTCTAAAGGTTAAAGGTCGCACCCTAATTAGTCCATTTTCAACACGTAGGGCACCATAGGAACTCTAGTTATTTCATTAGTATGTGTTTTAGGTAAGGCTCTGTTTCCAATAGTTTGAATCTGCGTTGCATTAATTTTATAAGATAGGTCCTTCAATCCCATTCATTTTGCGGCTTGGCTCTCTCCAAATTGTGGTTACGCGCCTTTGCTTGCCAGCAGCATTCTCTGCCTGGCTCCAAACGCCATTACGCACGCAGTCAAGCCGGCGAAGAAGGGGGCGGAGCGCTCAGAACGAGGCATGGCCCTGTTAGGGGCGGAGCCGGTGAGCCCTCGCGAACCAACAAAGGCTGAGGTGAGCTCACCGGTGGGTGGAGTGCGAGGATACGCGGCTTGATCTCAAAGCGCACGATATAAGCGCCCGCGCAGAGCGCTTTGACGGACTGCTTGTTGGACTGCTTCTCGCCACGGACTTCTGGCTGGAGCTGCGCGTAAAACTTCCCCGGGGACTTCTGTTGAACTTCGGCCCTTCATGCATGTTGAGAGAGAGAGGGAGAAAGCCGAATACCATCCCCGATATATGAACCCCGACAAATAAGGTCCGCTCGCGTTACAACAAGACACGAACAGCGCTGCCTGCCGGGTTTCGCCGCGGAACCGGAGGGTGGATCGGAACCGCAGCGTGAATCGGGGTGGAGCGTGGATCGGAGCCGGGGCCCATGCTGTCCATCTGCTTGGACCTTCCTTCCCTGCCATCATTACCCCGACCTGTAAGTCTGTTTGTGTCGTCCTGGGGCATGATAATTAAGACTGTTTAAGACTGCACTGTTCTTTTTTTTCTTTTTTTCTTTCTTTTTTTTTGTATACTGAATCGAGGCTCGTGAAAGAGCTAACATTTATTTCACAAGCAAATCAACCAGACAAACAAAATATACAAAAAGAGGGAGCGGAAGACAAGATAGGGAGAGAAGGGGAAGCACACAACCACAACATTTGAGAGCAGGGAGAAGTGTGGAGGCGTGGGAAGGGGGGTGGGGGGGGGGGGGGGGGGAGAGGTATAAAACACAAGGGGACCGAAATTAGCGGGGGTAGAAAAGATCAAGGTTTTGGATGGGGGAGGAGAAGAGATGGTGGTGAACAGCTGTTTTAAAGACCTGGAGGGTGGAGTGGGATTGAAGAGAGTGAGGGAGTTTGTTCCAGAGGTGGGAGAAAAGAGGAATGAAGGAGTGAAGGTGAGCAGAAATTCTTGATTTTGGCAGTTTAACCATAAGAGGGTTGCAGGCAGATCTTGTGCGACCTGTAGGAATATTTGGGGGACAGAGCCCAGAGAGAGCTGGGGGGGCAAGGCCAGAGAGGAGTCGGTGGAAGACGGAAAGACCACCAACCTGCCTGCGGTGGGTGAGTGAAAGGCCCTTGGAGTTAGCTTCATCGCGGGAGATTCCAATGATTCTGAACGCTTTGGTTTCAACAGCGTGAAGACGAGCTAGGTGTGAGGCAGGAGCACCAGACCAGAGGGGAGAGCAGTATTCCATAGAGCTGCGGATGAAAGCCTTGTATGTGGTGAGGAGCTCAGGTGTGCCAAGGAAGGACTTCGCACGACGGAGGATGCCCAGTCGGCGACTGGCTTTGGAGGCCAGATTTGAAATGTGGTTTTCCCAGGAAAGATCATGGCAAATAGTGAGACCCAAAAGCTTGAGTGACAGAACTTCTTGGAGAGGATTATTCAGAAAGTGGATGGGAGGGTTGTCCAGTCGGTCTTTTCAGAGAGACATCGTAAGAGTGTGAGATTTATCAGGATTGAAAGACATGTTCCATTTGTTTGCCCAGTCTGTGATTTTGTCCAGGTCTGCAGAGAGTGAGGAGGCTGCAGACTGCCGATCTGAGGGATGAGGAATGAAGCGACAGAGAGTAGAGTCGTCAGCAAAGAGATAGAGAGGATTTTCAAGAGAGTCAGAGAGATCATTGATGAAGACCAGAAAAAGCACAGGCCCAGAACACTACCTTGGGGAACTCCAGAATGAACAGGAAGAGGAGATGAGAGAAACCCATTCAGGGCCACACGTTGACTACGACCAGAGAGGACGTCCGCCAGCCATGCGTGGAGATTTCCATGGATACCAAAGGAGGAGAGTTTGGTGAGCAGAGCAGGGTGCCAGACCGTATCGAAGGCACGAGAAATGTCAAGGGAGACAGCTCTAATTTCCTGTTTGGTTTTGAGGACCTCCATCCATTGTTGAGAAAGCAGAAGCAGCATGTTCAGAGTAGAGTGACCAGGTCTGAAACCAAATTGATGATCAGAGATCAAGCCATTGGAGAAGAGGAAAGATTTCATATCTGAAGCAATGATGGATTCCATGACTTTGCTGATAATTGGGAGAAGGCTGATTGGTCTGTAGTTGCTAGGATCTGTTTTTGCACCTTTTTTGTGCAAAGCGGCGATGTTGGCTGATTTCCAAGCAGATGGCAGATGACCTTGAGCAAAAGAGAGGGTGAAGAGAACAGAAAGAGGGAGTGAAAGAGCGGAAGAACATGATTTTAGGACCCGTGGGCTGATGCCGTCAGGACCAGTTGCAGAATCAGAGTCGAGGGTTGACAGAAACTTTTCCACCTTGTCAGGAGGAAAGGACACAGAGTCCAGGAGCAGCTGGGTACGACTGGGTACGGTGGGTACAGAGAGGGATGGGTTTGGGACACAAGATTTAGAGGCAAACACAGAGTTGAGGCATTCAGCTTTTTCACGTGCGGAGTCGGCCGTTAAGCCGTTTGAGGTGAGGGAGGGGATGGAGGGGGAACAAACACCAGAAACAGATTTGACTAGACGCCACCAGGATTTGGAAGAGGGAGAGACGCTTCTTCTGCTTCTTCTTCTTCCCTTGTACATTGTTCCTTTCGTTTCCTCTTTAATTATTGTTGTTAATAAATTCCTGTGTTCTTCCTTTACACTTTGGTTTCTTCTTTCATTCGATCGTCTTCGTCTTTTCTGTCCATTGGGTACCCGCGGCACGATTTGGCCAACCGCTCAGGATCGGGTTAGTCCTTTTGTTAATGGCTCGGGCTTCGGATTGCTAACCGCTCGGCAAATTCCATCTTGTCCGTGGTCCGAGCGGGAATTATCTCCCTGCTTTGCGGAGATATTGGCACTCAGGTATTTGGGACCTCCATTGACAAATCACCCTGGCCAGTCTCGACCGCAGAGGAGCGTTATAGTTTCCAAGATCGGGGGACGGCCAGCTTAAAAGACAAGGGGATTAACCCCGCCTTGGTAACGGAAGTGCCGAATCTCGAATCCGCAACAATTGGTGTCTGGGAGTGGGATTGGACCCGAACCAAATTTTTATGTTTTTTGGACAAAATTTGGTCGCAATTACGAGCGGCCAAAATTATTATAACATCTAAATTTTACATCGTGCCATGGATAACCAAGGCGATCGGATGCCGGTGGAGGAGGTAGAAGGAGGGGTAGAGTCAACCCAGGACCCTAGGGAGGAAGTGGGAGAGATGGAAGAGGAGGTTGGAGAAGGTGCGGTAGAGGGGGTTGCAGGCGCACAAAATGGCGGCGGCTCGCACGTGGCAACGAGAGCCGAGCCCGCAGCACCGGTGGATATGAACCTCTTCATGACGCAAATGATGGCCTTTGTGGTCAAGACGGGGGAAGAAATGGAAAAGATGAATGGGACAATGGGTGCCCAGAAAGAACAAATGAGGGCCAATCGTGAGCGAATGGGAAGCCAAATTGGGGGGTTGAGGAATGAATTGGGCGATCAAATTGGAGGGTTAGAAAGCAAATTTGGGGGATTAGAGAACCAAATTGGGGGGTTGAGAAGTGAGATGGGAGACCAAATAGGGGGTTTAGAATGCAAATTGGGGGGATTAGAGAGCCAATTATGGGGACAAATGAAGAACGTGGGTGGCCAGATGGAAGAAATGAAAGAGGGGTTAGTGGGGTTAGAAAGCAGGACAGCCGCGCAGGAGAACCAAATGGAGGGGGTGAAGGATGGGTTAACGGGGTTCGAAGATAAAATGGGGGGCAAATTGAGGGAAATGGGGGAGCAATCCGCCCGGGAAATCAAACGAATGGGGGATCAGATAGAGGAGGTAAGGATTGGGTTAGAAAACAAATTGGACGCCCACAAGGGGGAGCTCGAACAAATGAGAGTGGCGTCTGGAAGGGAGATGGGAGAAATGGGGGAGGATATAAGGCGGGGTGTGAGCAAAGAGGTCGCGGGGGTACGCGACGAGGTAAAGTGGGGTTTGGAGCGTGTGGAGAAAGAGGTGAGGAAGAGTACGGCCAGGTTACAGGGGGGCAGAGAGGATTTGACGCGAGGAGTAGAGCAGCTGACAGTGGGACAAAAGGAGCTAGGGGACCAAGTAAGTAGGAACACGGACGTGATAGGGGGGCTGAAGGCAGCACAAAGGGAGATAAAGAAGGAACTGATGGCGACAAAGAAGGAATGCCAGATGGTGCACGTGGGGCTGACAAAGAGGTTGGATGAGGTGGTAGAGACGTTGGGGATGAGAGAACGGGAAGTCAGGAAGCACATAAGAGACGACCAAGGTAGCCTTAGAGGAAGAAATTGTGGGGGCGCACCGGGAGATAGAAGAGGTGAAGCAGAAGTTAGAGGAAGTGGAAGAGGGGGTGAGTGAAATTAAAAAGAGATGAAGGGAGACTAAGAAGGAAATATCGGAGGAGGTGATGGAATTGGTGCAAGGTCTGTGCTCAAATCATGATGACGTACTTGCTAACCAAATAAAGAGTTTGCAGGTGGCGGAGGAGGAGCGAAGGAGAAGAGGCGCTGAGGTGAGTGGCGATATAATCGGAAATGCATATGGTGTGAGGGGAGGTTCTGGGAGCTTGGGGGTCGGTATAGACCCGGGCGTTCGTGAGAGGCCAATGGTGAGGTGTGCGACTGGTCCGGAGTGCGTGGAAAGAGAATATGTGCAAGGAGGTCCGATTATGGGGAGTGTGAGGAGTATTGGTGAGCAAGGGTGTGCGAGTATGGAGTGGGTAGCGGGTTGCGGAGGGGCGACCCAGGCATCGACACCGACAGGAGTAGTTTTCAGAGGGACGGGGGACGCATGAGAGCCCCCTGGGAATAGTGTACTGGGGGGCCCGAACGCTTCGGCCCCGCGCTAACCCCGCAAGGAGCAACGCACGGGGTCCGGCCTTCGGGCACCCACAAGGTCCCACTCGCGCCGTATGATGGCAAGAGTGATCTTCGGGCGTATCTGGCGCAGTTCGAGTATGTGTGTAGGGGAAACGGTTGGAATCCGGATGAGGGTGGAGTGGAGTACACATTGTGGGGGCATTGCGCGGCGCAGCGGCGGAGGTGCTGATGGCTTTACCACCGGGTGCTCTCACCCTGCCGGCCCTCCGCGCGGCCTAAATTAACCGTTTCGGCATTGAACAGCAGAACGAGCTTGTTAAAGCTCAGCTAGCGCAGTGAAAACGCAAGCCCCAGGAGACCATCGGGGAACTTGCCCACGACATTCGCCGCACAGTAGGGATCGCACACGCGGACATGGCAGCGAGCTCCCAGGAAAGCCTGGCGCTGGACCATTTTATCCAGGCCTTTCCTGACCCGGAACTCCGGCAGCAGCTCGCCATGTGGCTCCCGCAGACCTTGAGCCAGGCGGCTGACGCTGCGGCCCGGTGGGAAGCAGCGAGGCCCCTGGCCCGGGGAAGCGAGCGCCACGCATGACGGGTTGCCCCGAAAGGGGCCCTGACCTGGAGGGCATGGTCCGAAGGCTGGTGGACCAGCGCCTGGCAGGACCTAGACCATGGCAGGCGGCTCTGGAGGTGGCACACGGTGGGCCACGATCAAGTGCCCCAACTAGGACTTTCGGGGGGGGGGGGGGGATTTGGAATTTCGGAGGCAGGCACCTTACCAGGTGAGGTGCTATAATTGTAGCCGGATGGGTCACCGTGCGTGGGAGTGTCGAGCTCCGTGCCGGGACGGACCCCGGCAGCCAAGACAAGCAACTCCGCCTCGTACGGGTCAGACTAGCCGACCCCAGACACCCCCCCCCGCCAGGGCCCTGGAAACTAGAATGTGCCGGACACACAGGGCCGCAGTAGGGGATGGTGAAGTGCCCTTATTAACGCGACGCGCCACGATCATCAGCCCTGTGATCCTTGATTCAAGTGCAGATGGCTGGGATAAAATCCAGCGTCTGGAAAATTATAGTTTGCAGCTAGCTACCGGGGTAACGGCCCCGATCATAGGGCGTGGTTTGGTAACCCTCAAGTTAGGGTCAGTAAAGAGGGAAATATAAGTTTTGGTGGCGGAGGTGTGCGACCCATGCTTAATAGGGTTGGATTTGTTGACTGCCAGCGGTTGTAAAATCGATTTGTGCCGGGGGACCCTGCAAGTGGGAGTGGAGGAGCTACCGTTGGAGGGGGTGAGCACGGCCGAGAGGACGGAGCTGGAGGCTTCTGAGGCCGTGACCATCCCGCCGAGGCCATAGTGCCGGCCCGATGGTCAGCTCGCCCAACCTGGCAGGATTCCTGCGGCCTAGTCGAACCGGTGGCAGCGCAGTCCATACCGGGTTTAATCGTTGGCCGCACCCTCGTAAAAACGGACGGGCCGGTGGTGGCCGTCCGCGTAATTAATATTAGTGCAGAACCACGCACTATAGTAAGGGGCACGAAGGTAGCCGGCTGCACCCCAGTTTACGAAGTCGCGGCAGTGAGGGACGAGAACGTCCAGCCGAGCCGGCCCCAGAGGGAGCCTTCAAAAAGTAGTAGGAATTTTCCCGATCCCATTTGCGAGATGGTAAATCGGAGTAGCGTGGAGTTGGAAGGTACCCAGAGGGAGGCCTTACACAAATTAATTGAGTCCCATTTGGATATCTTCTTGTCCCCTGAGGATATTGGGTGTACGGGCCTGGTGAAACATCAGATCCATACCGGTGAGGCCCGGCCTATTCGTCAGCCTGCCCGACGGCTCCCTTGGAGGAAGAGGGAGGAAGCTGATGAACAGGTAGACAAGATGCTCAATGCAGGTATCATTGAGCCCTCGGGAAGTCCTTGGATGTCACCTGTTGTGCTGGTCAAAAAGAAAGATGGGACCACGCGTTTCTGCGTGGACTATCGCCAGCTAAACAACGTGACACTCAAAGACTCATATCCCCTGCCAAGAATTGATGACACCCTCGATGCCGTTGCGGGCTCAAATTGGTTCTCAACCTTGGACCTCAAGAGTGGGTATTGGCAGGTGGAGATGGATAGGGCAGGGAAGGAGAAAACGGCATTTTCCACAGGTAAGGGGCTGTATCAGTTCACTGTGATGCCGTTTGGTTTGTGGAACGCCCCCGCCACCTTTGAAAGATTGATGGAGCATGTACTAGGCGGCATGCCATGGCAATCATGCCTGGTGTACCTGGATGACGTCCTGGTACATGCTAAATCATTCCCCCAGGCCATAGCTAATTTGGACCAGGTGTTTGGGTGCCTCAGACAGGCAGGGCTGAAACTGAGTCCGAGTAAGTGCACTTTGTTTGCAAGAGAGGTGGCCTATCTAGGTCACGTTATCGGTCGCGAGGGGGTAAAAACAGACCCAGGCAAAATTACAGCGGTAGAGGAGTTGCCCGCACCACGTACCATCAAGGAGGTGCGGGGATTTTTGGGACTCTGCTCCTACTACCGGCGTTTTGTGGCAAAATTTGCAGAGTTAGCCCGGCCCCTTCACCGCCTTACGGAGAAGGGGACGAGATTTAATTGGACAAGGGAGTGCCAAGAGGCCTTCCTAGCATTGAAGGGGAGTTTGACATCCGCACCCGTTCTAGCTTACCCCACTAGTGACGGGACATTTACCCTGGACACGGATGCAAGCCAGGAAGGATTGGGCGCGGTTTTGCCTCAGACACACGAGGGTGTGGAGAGAGTGATCGCGTATTATAGTCGGGCCATGAGTAGGCCCAAACAAAATTATTGCGTCACTCGCAAGGAACTATTGGCTATGCTGGCTGCCATAGGCCATTTCCACCCGTACTTGTACGGGCGGAAATTTCTGGTTCGAACTGACCATTCCTCCCTGCAATGGCTCCTTCGGTTCAAGGAACACCGGAGGGCCAAATTGCAAGGTGGTTGGAAAAGTTGCAGCAGTACGATTTCAGTGTGGCCCATAGGGCCGGAAAGGCCCATGGGAATGCCGATGCACTCTCGCGATGTCCTTGTTTGGGGGAAAACTGTAAATTTTGTGCGAGTCACGAGGAGAGGGAACAATTGGGCGATTCCGACCCGATCCTCGTCGTCCGTGCAACCCGGGTGAGAGAGCCAATCTTGCCACTAACCGCAGATGAGGAATTTGGAACTTTGGCATGGAGCACGGCCCAGCAGGAGGATCCCGTACTGGGACCGGTGTACGAATGGGTCCGATTGGGACAATGACCTAATGGGGAAGAGGTCACCCCCCTCGGGGCACCAACAAAGGCATATTGGGCTCAGTGGCAGACCCTAGAATTGAAAGAGAACATCTTATATCGCAAGTGGGTGGAAGTTCCCTCTGAGAGAACTTCCTGGCTAGGTGATAGTCCCTGATAAATTTAAGAACATCATATTACAGCAGGTGCATGGTACCCGCTCCGGCGGCCATTTGGGCAGGACAAAGACAACATCTCGGGTCCGCCGGAGGTTCTATTGGGTAAATATGGGGCGCGACATACAGGACTGGTGTCGGAGATGCGACGCCTGCACTGCCAAAAAGGGACCAGCACAAAGGATGAAGGCCCCCCCTTCAATTACACCAGGTGGGGGGCCCTCTTGAGCGGGTGGCTATGGACAATGGACATACTAGGACCACTACCCCGCACCCGCCAAGGTAACAAATACATCGTTGTTGTAATGGACTATTTCACCAAGTGGCCGGAAGCCTATGCCCTCCCCAACCAAGAAGCCGGGGTGGTAGCACAGGCCTTCGTGGAAGGATTTGTATGCCGGCATGGGATTCCACAGAAGCTGCACACTGATCAGGGTCAAAATTTTGAGAGTCAATTACTAAAAGATGTGTGCAGACTCCTGTCAATTCGAAAAACACGGACAACGCCCCTGCGGCCACAATCTGACGGGATGGTGGAAAGATTCAATCGAACATTGGTCCAACAACTGGCCTTGTTCACCACCACCCGTCGGGATGACTGGGACGAACATCTCCCGTACTTATTAATGGCCTACCGAACTAGCCAGCACGGGGCCACCGCATGCAGTCCAGCGTTGCTCATGTATGGGCGGGAGTTGCGGGCTCCCGCCGACTTGCTATGCGGTCCCGTGCCCAACACCACAGATATCCCGCCGAGGGAGGGCTATGCACGTCACCTGGAAGAAGGCATGGAGAGTGTCCATGCCTTCGCCCGCCGCCAGCTCCAGCTGGCGGGGGCAAGGCTGAAGCGCAGGTACGACCACCGGAGCCAGGGGAGTCAGTACGCTCTGGGGATGAAGATTTGGTTCTTCAATCCCCGGAGGCGGAAGAGTAGGTGCCCAAAACTCACCTCTCCCTGGCAAGGCCCGGGGGTCGTCCTGTCGCAAGTCTGTGACATGGTCGTTAAGATCAAAATGGGGCCACGAGCCCTCCCTCGGATCGTCTACGCCAACCGGTTAAGACCCTACACCGGCGAGCAGGCGCCCTCGTGGATCGCCTCGGTTCTAGGTGCCGAGGCGGGACCCAATACCTCTTATGAAGGGGGCTCATAGTGCCAGAGCACTGGGAATAATAATGGCAAATAATCCCCAGGGTCAGGGGATGGTATCTATACCATCCCTCACACTGGGGGCACATGAGCTTTAGTTTATGGGGATTGGCTGTACAAACTAGCCCGGGAGGGTTAGGTTATTGTAGGGATCTAGGAAATGACCATAGGTAACTGTAGATTTAAGTAGCGACATTATACCTGTAGTGGGGACGTCGGTAGATTAGTTGGATGATAACGACGAGGGAGTGCATAGTTTTAAGGGATGATGGGAAGCACTAATCTTAGAAGGGCAATAGGTAGCTAGATGATGCTGTGTGTGTGAAAACGTATTGGAAGAGTATTGAGGATGTGTGTCATTATGTATGGAGTGCATTGACTTGCATGGTGTGCAAGTGGAGAAGGGGTGTGTGGTATCAATGGTGTGGAGTGAGTGGAGTGTGGAATGAGTAGTGTGGAGAGTATGGTGCGAAGGAGTGAGTGGGGGAAGGATGGACCCCCTCACGAGTACCCGGGGAGGGTAGTTTAAAAGTAGGTAGAGGGAGTAGGTAAATTGTGGTTGGATATTGGCATCTGTGGTGCGGGTAGTTGCACAGAAGTGTTGTGTTGGGTGCATTAGTGAGATGAAATTAGCTGGGCGTGTGGCCTGTTAGTGAGAATGATTGGTTGGGCACCCCGCCACTATTAGTCTGTCGGCCAGGTGAGGCCGCAGGTAGGCTCTGGGAGCCAGTTTAGAGTCCAATGGGGCCCGGGATCCCAGGAGAGGACCCGGGTAGCCCGACGCCAGAGAGGCCGGTAGGGGGTGAGAGAGCCATAGGGCCTTCCCCCAGGTAGGTTAGGGTGAGGAGCAGGTAAGCTCGAGTGGCGGAGGTGTGCAGGTGAGCGGACCTGCTGGTGAGCCACACGACCCAGCCCTGAAATTGTGCGAGGGCACAGGGAGTAGAATCGGGGGAGTGAGATCCCAAATTGGAGAGCACCACAGTATGTTCAATGGGAGTTCGGTTATTAGAACCACATAGAGTAAAGATGGCCAATGGTTTGGCAGGGAAAGACCCCGGGTAGAGTTAAAGTGTGTTCATGTCATTTAGAAGGTAGATAGGAGAAAATCTCTTCGCACCATCTGCATCCACTCGCCGAGGTGAGAAGACTCCACACCAGTTTTTGCAAATGTTTGGTTGGTTGTGAGACGCATCGTGACGTGGGTGAGACATTGTGTTAATTGCATCTCTTCCTCCTCAGGAGGGATTGATAACCAATTTGGATTAGGGGAGATATGGGGAAGACAAGACGTAGCGACGGATTTGTAAATTGTGTAGATACGGGGAGGGGCAAGGGGTAGTGTAGGTGACATGGGGGGTGACGAACGCTAGGGACGAGCTTTCTCAGCTCGCTCTCCCGCGCCCTTCATGTCGCATTGCCTTGTGTTGATGTGTACCCTTGCGCCCTTGCACCCCGCTAATCCTGCTTTGTCTTCCTTCCCCACTCATGGACCGTGGTCTTTGTGTACCGAGGGGAAAGTGTGCAGGTGTCGCAGTTGTGCGCCCGCACCCTCGCTGCTTGCCTGCCTGGACCGGTACACCACCTATGGACCACACGTTCTGTGGCCAAGCCCACTCATGGACCACACGTTCTGTGGCCCAGCCCACTCATGGACCACACGTTCTGTGGCCTGGCACCTCTGCTGGGGTCGACCATTGCTGCCAGAATCTTGCTTGTGGACCACGGTCAAGGTGGCACCTATGCCATACAGCTGGACCACCTCAGTTGACCCTGCTGGCCCTAATTAAAAAGGAGTGGACGTGGGTTGTGTTTTTTTATTTATTTATCAAATAGGCAGCAAGCAAGAAAACGCCAAGAAACATCGGCCCAGCAGCCATCGGCCCAGCAGAGAAGACGCCAGTTCATTTATTTAAAATGTATGACTATGCTTATAAATCATAATAATAATAATAATAAAGGAGTCTTATATAGCCCCATCAAGCAGAGTAAACGACCCTCATGGCGCTTTACATTATCATGCGAACGCACACACACCGCACACACACCGCACACACATACACACACACACACAGACACACCTTCACTCTTGCCCTATTCCTCTCCCTCCCCATTCAAAACCCACAGATGTGTACTCCCCCTTTCCTCCCCTCCCTCCCCCGCACATGTACACAGACATACTCTCGATCTCTGTCCCACCTCAAACCAAAGGGAAAACAGGACTTAGACTTTGAAAGACTTGTGAAACAGATAGGTTTTGAGGGAGGTTTTAAAGGCTGGAAGAGAGTCAACATGTCGAACAGAGGAAGGCAAGTCATTCCAGAGCAGAGGTGCAGCAAAGGAAAAGGATTTCTCGCCAAACGACTTGGTGCTGGTGCGCGGTGGCTCTAAGGTCATAGTCGTCGCTTGAACGAAGCTGTCGCCGAGGTTCATAGAGAGAGCAAATCGGAGAGATAGTGAGGTCCCGTTCCACACAATGATTTATAACATAGTGTGCAAATTTTGTATTGCACACGAGCAGAGACAGGCAGCCAGTGTAAAGATTCAAGAAGCGGAGTAACATGGTCAGACTTCTTCGCCTTACAGACAAGACGAGCGGCAGAGTTTTGAACCTTTTGTAACTTATCCAAGAGAAACTGAGGGCAGCCAGCATACAAAGAATTACAATAGTCTAGCCTTGAGAGGACAAGGGCACAGACCAGAGTTAGAGCAGCTTGAGGAGTAAGAAAGTGGCGAATGGATGCGATCTTTCGCAGCTGAAAGTATGCTGATTTGCAAGTTTGAAGTACTTGCTTGGAAAATGTCATGTTACAGTCGAAAACCACACCAAGGTTCTTGGCCGACGAAACAAAGTTTACATCGGTTTCACCAACATGAATAGTGGTAGGAAGTGAACATTGTAGAGGACATCTGTGCGATCTTACAATCATAGACTCTGTTTTAGCATCGTTCAGCTGAAGTTTGTTTTGGGTCATCCACGCCTTCACGTCGGCAATACAGCCTTCTAACACTTCAACAGTGGGCACGATTTGTTGAATCGTGCTTCCTTTGTACAGTTGATTGTCGTCCGCAAAGGCATGGTGATCAACTGAATGTCTGGCAACAAGATCAAATAGAGGCTGAGTGTACAAAAGAAAGAGGATAGGTCCCAGGACTGAGCCCTGGGGAACGCCAAAGGAAAGCAGAGAAGAGGCTGATTTCTGGCCATTGACAACAACTGTTTGCACTCTATCAGTAAGATAGGACATCAGCCAAGAAAGGGGAGTACCAGTTATACCAAATGTGATTTCAAGACGACGAATTAAGACACAATGGTCAATCGTGTCAAAGGCGGCAGACAAGTCCAAAAGAGCAAGAACGGAAACCTTACCACAGTCAAGAGAGGTCAGAAGATCATTGGTTATTCTTAGGAGAGCAGTCTCGGTGCTATGGTCTGGTCTATATGCTGACTAGCGAGAATTGAAAAGATTATTTGAAACTAGATGGTCATTCATCTGTGATAGCACAATTCTTTCTGTGATCTTTGACAGGAAAGACAGGTTGGAGATAGGACGGTAATTTTTCATGTCGTTAAGGTCAAGGGTGGGCTTTTTAAGAAGTGGTTTAACAAGAGCTTGCTTAAAGAGAAGCGGAAATGAACCCGTAGTCAGAGAATCATTGATAACTGCAGTAATAAATGGGAGGAGGGTGTCCAAACACTCAATAAACAAATTGGTGGGAAGGGGGTCAAGATCACATGTTTTTGTGTTTGACTTGAGGATTGTACATTTGACAATTTCCTCAGTAACAGGAGTAAACGAACTAAGAGGTCGTCCGTGAAAGCAGTGTTCAGCATCATCGAAGGAAAGGAGTGACTGCTTGTCAAGATTGTTTCTTATTGACTGAATTTTATTGTGAAAGAAATGCAGGAAGCGTTGGGGTAGTTCGTTTTGAGGAAATACAGTGGGAAGAACGGATTTATTTTTGGTGGCAAACAGGCGGTTGGTAATGCTGAACAGTTGCTTGCAGGAGGAGCTCCTCGTAATCCGATCAGAAATATATGACGTTTTTGCTTTCAGAATGATTTTTATGACAAGTCTTTTAGCTATGTTATACAACTGTTTATGGACTGTGAGGCCAGTCTTCAGCCACTGTCTCTCGGCACGTCGTCGTTCCTTTTTGGCAGCCCTGACTGTCGCTGACTGCGCTGAACCACGGAGTACTCCTGCGTCTGGGAACGGCGCGCCGTGTCGCTGGAGCATGACAGTCCAACGCTGTGCGGAGGCAACAGTCGAGGTCTTCTGCAGTGACATAGGAATGGCCAGAGAGACGGGTGTGAAGGTCCTCTTTAAAGGCGGAATGGTCGATGGCACGAATGTTGCGGGCAGTGATGAAGGTGGGCTGAAGACGAGGAACAGCAATACTCAGGTGGCTGGTGACACAGAAGTGGTCCGAGGTGATAGCACAGGTCACTGACGTGGACTGCACCAACTGATCATCGCATCTGTGCACTAACCAATCCAGGATGTGTCCTTTAACGTGTGTAGGTTGGGAGACAGACTGAGACAGACTAAAAGTAGAAAGGAGGTCAATGATCCTTGAAGTGAGAGGATGTTGTGGTTGGTCGTAGTGGACGTTGAAATCTCCAAAAGAATCAAGACTAAACCAGGAAGAGTATTGCAGTGTTCGAGCAGATTAGGAAGCTGGGTCACGAACATAGTCAGTAAGCTTGTTTTTCCGGTTAGGTGGAGGTCGGTAGAGGCAGAAGAAATGAAGAGTGTTTTCTGACAGAGTGAGTGAAGGTGACATGGGCTAGCTCGTAGGATGAATGGTCGAACGAAAAAGTCGTGGTGAAGGAGACAAAGGGAGAGAAGTTGTCTCTGTAAATAACAGCCACGCCCACACCCCTCGAGGAGCGAGGAAATGACTGCAGGGTGTATCCAGGTGGGGTGAGATCAGCACATCTCGCTTCGTCGCCACTGGGTCGGAGCCAAGTTTCGGTCAGAAAAAACACGTCGATATCGTTATCTTGAATAAAAGAGGTAATTTCGGTTCGCTTGTCAGGACTACTTACAGACTGAGCGTTGAATAAGGCGAGATACAGGTCAGAACGGGGTTGTTTTGGTGCTGTGTATGTTCTACAGGGATAGATGAGTTTATTGAAGTTGACAGGGGACACTTTTTCGGAGGAATTATTAAAATGTGGGCCGGGCCGTCGCTGGTCGCGAAGAGAAATCACAATCGGTATTTTTCTCTGCTTTCTCCTCCCGCCTCGCTTTGTGCGTTTTCTCGGGAGACCAACGCCGATTTCAAGTTCTCTGAGGCCTGACATGAGTCCAGGAGTCAATCGAGTGGTGTTGTTTAACGACAAAAGTTTTTGCCGAGTGTAGCGAATAGGCCTCGGGATAGAGGAGTTAGAGCGGATAGTCGAGCTCGGTACATGCAGCGGTGCGTGCAGAGGTGGGGCGAGCGGTGGGACAAACGATGGGACGAGCGATGGGGCGAGCGGTGGAACGAGCGATGGGGCGAGACGGGGAAAAGAACTGTCTTGTTGAGAGGCGCATACCGCTGCATGAGGCTCAACGAAAAAACATGGCGGGTACTTACAGTTCGAAATTTTCAACTTGGTGGCGAGTAAAAACCAAATTACTGCAAATCTCACGGGCAGACACGCCGCCATAAGCCAGGAAACGAAACTGGGATCCATCACAATCATTCACACAAAGCACAACACGACAGCACACGCTAAATCCAACAGAATCAATCAAATACACAGGACGACCGACTCAGCTCAGCCTGCTAGGCGAATGACCCGGAATATATGGTGCTTTTCGTGCATGGTGGTGCTTTTTGTGCTTTTTAGTGCACTTTATTATCTGATTGTGCATGTGGGTATGGTGTATCGGTACAGTGCAGTGCATGACCTTTCCTCTTTTCAAAAGCACTGCTTTTGTCTTCCCAAAAGACAGGTCCTGGGTTCTAGTTTGTAAATAATCCAAATAGTAGAAGTGTCTTTGTAAATAATGCTCCCCACTGGTTAAATGTTTAGTTTGAAAATTAATTCCGCAATTCGGTTAGTCTATGGGCGTGAGTCTGCCAGGTAGAATGCAACGCAGCAGGCGGGACATATCTAGTTTTAAAATTGTCGCACTCAGGGTGAGGTTAACACGAGAGGGTAACTACACCTAAGTGTCACACATAATTGTAAAAGATATCCCTTGTGAATCGGCCCGGGATGGGCCTGGAGAAAGGGAGGGTGCAGTGTTACGGTTTTTAGAACCGGCACTTGTAAATAATAATCCATGGTAAATAATTCCCTGTAAATATTCCCATCTTCTAAAGGTTGAAGGTCGCACCCTAATTAGTCCATATACAACACGTAGGGCACCATCGGAACTCTAGTTATTTCATTAGTATGTGTTTTAGGTAAGGCTCTGTTTCCAATAGTTTGAATCTGCGTTGCATTAATTAAATAAGATAGGTCCTTCAATCCCATTCATTTTGCGGCTTGACTCTCTCCAAATTGTGGTTAACAAATAACGAACGATAAGATGTATGATTGTGAATCTACCAGGAGATTAGTGTGATAGTTAGTTCGGGAATAATGAGTATAGCCCTTGTATGTCTCACCTAGTAGTCAAACCTTGCCAGCAGCGTTCGCTGCCTGGCTCCAAACGCCATTACGCACGCGGTCAAGCCGGAGGAGAAGGGGGCGGAGTGCTCAGAACGAGGTGTGGCCCTGTTAGGGGCGGAGCCGTTGAGCCCTCGCGAACCAACCAAGGCTGAGGTGAGCTCACTGGTGGGCGGAGTGCGAGGATACGCGGCTTGATCTCAAAGCGCACGATATAAGCACCCGCGCAGAGCCTTTTGACGGACGACTTGTTGGACTGCTTCTCGCCACGGACTTCTGGCTGGAGCTGCACGTAAAACTTCCCCGGGAACTTCTGTTGAACTTTGGCCCTTCATGCATGTTGAGAGAGAGAGGGAGAAAGCCGAATACCTTCCCCGATATATGAACCCCGACAAATAAGGTCCGCTCGCGTTCCAACAAGACACGAACAGCGCTGCCTGCCGGGTTTCGCCGCGGAACCGGGGTGGAGCGTGGATCGGAGCCGGGGCGCACGCTGTCCATCTGCCTGGACCTTCCTTCCCTACCATCATTACCCCTACGTGTAAGTCTTTGTGTCGTCCTGGGGCGTGATAATTAAGACTGTTTAAGACTGCACTGTGTTCTGCTTCTTCTTCTTCCCTTGTACATTCTTCCTTTCGTTTCCTCTTTAATTATTGTTGTTAATAAATTCCTGTGTTCTTCCTTTACACTTTGGTTTCTTCTTTCATTCGATCGTCTTAGTATTTTCTGTCCATTGGGTACCCGCGGCACGATTTGGCCAACCGCTCAGGATCGGGTTAGTCCTTTTGTTAATGGCTCGGACTTCAGATTGCTAACCGCTCGGCAAATTCCATTTTGTCCGTGGTCTGTGCGGGAATTATCTCCCTGCTTTGCGGAGAGATTGGCACTCAGGTATTTGGGACCTCCATTGACCAATCACCCTGGCCAGTCTCGACCGTAGAGGAGCGTTATGGTTTCCAGGATCGGGGGACGGCCAGCTTAAAAGACAAGGCGATTAACCCCCCCCCCCCCCCCCCCCTTGGTAACGGGAGTGCCGAACCCCGAATCCGCAACAATATATATATTCACAATGCTTCACTGCCTCACCGCCTCTCCACTTCACGGACCATGTTTTTCGGTTTTATATCTATTGAAGAGGATATTTTCGTCACACATACATACATACATACATACATACATACATACATACATACATACATACATACATACATACATACATACATACATACATACATACATACATACACACTGTTATGTCTGGGGGGTAAAGCAATATCTAGAGCCAGGTAGATCTGTATAGGTAGGTATTCGACTGTCACGATAGGGAATCTACCTGTAATAAGTTCTTCATGTTTAGGCGTTTGTCGGGAAAAGATGTATGATTGTGAATCTACCAGGAGATTAGTGTGATAGTTAGTTCGGGAATAATGAGTATAGCCCTTGTATGTCTCACCTAGTAGTCAAACCTTTGTCCATTATGGCACTGCAAACCACATAAACATTAGTTAGGACCTTTAGTACAACACTAAATTACGCCCTCCCCCCCTGACATGACTGAGGAAGAAATCAGGCTTTAACACCGCCACAATGGGCCGCCACCATTTACACCTCCGAAAGGCCTACCCACCTCGCATAGCACGTGCTATAACACAAGGACCACAGGGTCAAGGAGTGGGGAGAGGTGCAGTGGGCGTGCCCCTGGACGAGCCGGCGAGTCGTGGGAGGCTCTGATTGGCTGAGCAGTGCGCCAATGTGACGTCATTGGCCAGGGATATTATCGAGGGTCGGACGCCATTTTCACAGTGGAGATCGGATGAGCCCGGAGTTGGTGGAGTCTGAGGAGAATCGTTAGTATCCTAGTTGAGTTGGACCAGAGAGTCGAGTCGAGTTGAGTGCAGTTCGAAGGAGTTCACAGCTTGAGAGAGTCCCAGTGCGATCCTGAGTTGGCTTGTGAGCGTCCCAGTGCGATCCTGAGTTGGCTTGTGAGCAGGGTCCTGGCCCGGGTTGAGTTGGCTGTCGTGTGGAAGATCGCCGTCGAGGTGGTTGGAGCTCGCTCCTTTTTGCTGGGTGGATTCGCGCTAGCCTGCTGTGGGACCTCGTGGTGATCGGTGCTTGGTGCTCGGTGCTCAGGGCTTTGGAACTTGGAGCGAGGCGTGCCGCAGGATGAAAGGAGCCGGGTGTTGGACGGCAGCCACCAAGACGACAAGGACGAAATAAGGCCGTATCCGCGAATACCCTTTACATAAAATACATGTTATTTTCGTATTGATCTCCCCCGTTTTGTATTTGAGGTCTGGAGTGCGGGATCCCGATTTAGCTACCTTATTTTATTACCGGCGCGTGCTTTTTCAGTCTTTGCTTTTCATTAATAAATCGTTGTATTATTTTTGTACATATATCTGAACGCAGTTTTCTTGGGTGCTGGATTTTAATAGATAAGGCTGCGGGGCTCTCGCTGTGTCCCGCTGTTGCGGATTTGAGAAACCTGTGTTTTTTTTAAATTGTTGTAAGTGTCATGAATCTTGTTGTAAATATCGCCCTCCGTAGTGTAAAGGTCAAAGGTCGTCCTAGTTAATCCATATACATGCACATAGCAAATCATATATCCTTCTAAATGGTTATCTCCTTATTCTATGTAGTTTAAGGCTCTGTTCCCACTAGTTGACACTGCATTGCATCAGATGACATAAGATAGTTCCCTTCCATATTCCAAAGCCTCCATTGCCAACTGCATTGGGCGGGTTTCTGCAAAGCCTCCATTGCCAACTGCATTGGGCAGTTTTCTGCATTTGCCGCCATTGCCATGTGCTGTACCTCGGAGAAGAAAGGCGTGTCTCCACCTCGTCATCAGAGGGTGGAGCCAGGAGAGCCCTTGCCGACCAACCAAGCACGAGGGGTTTGGCTTGAGAGGGCGGAGAGAGAACGATCGGGGAGGTTCGCGAAGGTTCGAGGGTGTGGCCTATATAACCCGTGGCGGGACGCCCCCACCAGAGATGAGTCCTTGGAGAGCACGCGACGCACCTGAGAAAAGATGCGTGATCCAGGAGATGAGAGGGATGCGTCAGATGCGGCAGAGACGGGAGCTTGAACCACCGCAGCTTGAACCACAGCAGCTTGAACCACAGCAGCTTGAACCACAGCAGCTTGAACCACAGCAGCTTGAACCACCGTAGCTTGAACCATCGCAGCTTGAACCATCGCAGCTTTAACCACCGCAGCTTTGAGCTTTAACGGCGGCTGCTCACCTCGAGCACACCCCAACCGGACCCGCATCCTTCCCGCCCTGAGATCCCACCTCATCCGTCCAGCCACCCACCTCCTGCCAGTCGTTCCTGCCTTCATCCCCCGTGTAAGTCTGATTGTCATCCGTCTTTTATGTTGTCCTGGGGTTAAGTAAGATTGTATAGAATAAGCTAGTATTTGCACTGTCTTCCTCTTCTTCTTCTTCCAGTTACTTTTGTTATCTTTCCTTCTCCCTTGGTTCTTTTTGATTGTGTACAATAACCATAATTAGTAATAAATCCCTGTTCTTCCTACTTCGTCTTCTTCTTCACATTCGGTCGCTTTAGAGGTTTCCAAATTGAGTGCACGTGGCGCGATTCGGCCAACGCATATGAATCGGGTTTAGCCCCTTTGATAAACGGCTCACGCCGCAGTTCGCTTCGCTCGGCGCAACCAATCTATTATGCTGCGGCCGTGAGCAGGGGGGGGGGGGGGGGGGGTGTTTCCTTGCGTACCGGGAGGCGCTGGTATTTAGGTCATAGGACGGTTGGGCCTAATACCCCACCCAGCGCTGACCGGGCGTGATGTCATACCCTCAGGACCACGTCGGTCAGTCATAGACGAGGGGATTAATCCCCCCTCGATAAGGGGGAAAGAGGCCGACGTTGGGTTCCGCAACACCCGCCATTCCGCGCGTCATTAGAATCGGCTATTGAGTTTTCGCCTCGGGAGTTAAAGCCTCGTAATCGGACTCCGCAACTCTGATGTTAATCGCAGTTGCACAACAATACATACATACATACATACATACATACATACATACATACAGTCACGTGAAAAAGTAAGTACACCCCATGTAAAGTTTTGACTTTTTCAACATATTTCATCATACAGCTATTTGATCTTCATTTCAACAATATTGATAGATAAAGGTGATATAATATAACAAATATCATGAAACATTTACATTTGGTAGTCCATTGTATAATTTAAATAAACATTCATGCAAATTTCACATGTGGAAAAATGGATGCGTACACCCTTGGCTCTAATAGGTGGTATTGCCCCCTTTGGCAGAAACAACCTCAAGTAGGTGTTTCTTATAGCTGTCTACCAGTCTCTGACATCGACTGGGAGAAAATTTTGCCCACTCCTCCATGCAGAATTCTTTCAGCTGTGCGATGTTTGAGGGGTTTCTTGCATGCACAGCTCGTTTCAAACCCCCCTACAACATCTTGATGGGATTTAGATCCGGGCTGTGACTAGGCCATTCCAGAACCCTCCATTTCTTTCTTTTCAGCCATTCCTTGGTGGATTTACTGGTATGTTTAGGGTCATTGTCATGTTGCAAGGTCCACCTTTGGTTGGGCTTCAACACTGACAGATGGCCTCACATTATCCTCAAGCACCCTCTGGTACAATGAAGAATTCATAGTGGATTATATGATGGTGAGCTGCCCAGGCCCTGATGCAGCAAAGCTGCCCCGGCCCTGATGCAGCAAAGCTGCCCCAAACCATAATATTTCCACCACCATGCTTTGCAGTTCGTATCAGGTTCTTGTGGTCAAATGCTGTCTTTAGTTTTCGCCAAACATGTCTTCTGGTACTGTGGCCAAATAGCTCGACCTTTGACTCATCTGTCCAGAGCACATTGTTCCAGAAGTGCTGGTCTTTGCCGAGGTGTTCATTGGCAAACTTTAGTCTTGCCCAGATGTTCTTTCTGGACAGCAAAGGTTTCCTCCTGGCACACCTCCCATGCAGATCAAGTTTGTGCAGCCTCTTTCTAATGGTAGACTCATGCACTTTGACATCAACAGTGGCAAGAGCTACCTGCAGGTGCCGTGATGACATTCTGGGGTTCTTAGAGACTTCTTTCAGCATCTTGCAGTCTGCTCTCGGGCTGAACTTGCTGGGGCAGCCTGGCCTGAACAAGTTGGCAGTTGTTTGGAATCTTCTCCACTTGCAGATGATCTTCCGGACAGTCGAATGATTGATTTCAAATTGTTTGGAGATCTTTTTAAATCCCTTCCCAGACTCGTAGGCATCCATAACCTTCTTTCTGAAGGCCTCAGAGAGCTGTTTTGATCTAGGCATGGTGACGCCGCACACTTCAACAACAAAGAGCAAACCAAACTAAATGTCTGAGTTTTAAATAAGACAGGTTCCTCCAAGATCCTCTCTAACGATGTTCTAATCATTTGCACCTGAGCTGGTGCACCTGATTGTAATTTTAGGTATTTGAAGTAGTGATAAATGTAGGGGTGTATTTACTTTTTCCACATGCGAAATTTGCATTTATGTTTATTTAAATTATACAATGGACTACAAAATGTAAATGTTTCATGATATTTGTTATATTATATCACCTTTATCTATCAATATTGTTGAAATGAAGATCAAATAGCTGTATGTTGAAATATGTTGAAAAAGTCAAAACTTTACATGGGGTGTACTTACTTTTTCACGGGACTGTACATACACTACTGGTCAAAAGTTTTTATTGAAATTTACGCAGTTTAATGTCCAGTGAATAACCTGAAATGGTACATAGATAAGCAGTAAACTGCCCGAGGTAAAAAAAAAAAAGTTTCGGTTTGCAAAAACGGGAAAAGAATGTAAATTACACAGTTATATTGTAAAAAAAGACTTTCTTCAGGGAACAAGCAATGGGTTAATAACTTACAGCTGTTCTGCAGCAATGTAAGTAAATTAA
The DNA here is from genome assembly GCF_964187855.1 of Myxine glutinosa. Lineage (NCBI taxonomy): Eukaryota > Metazoa > Chordata > Myxini > Myxiniformes > Myxinidae > Myxine > Myxine glutinosa. The sequence continues at coordinate 122,019,209 of NC_136264.1, read as the reverse complement.
GCCTTGAAAGTTGATGCAAACAATTCCTACAGGTGTCCCAACTTCTGCTGATTACTTGATTACAAACCCCCTGTCTGTATAAAAGCAGTATTGGAACAGACTGTTATTACACCCTCTGAAGCATTATTTGGACAATATTGCACTGCAGGAAGTAGTATATTGGAAACTGGAGGAAACTGACAGGAAGACGTATGGCAGACCCAAAGCCACAACAGAATCAGAAGACAAGTTTCTTAGAGTCAACAGCTTGCGTGATCGGCGGCTCAGAGGACAACAGCTTCAAGCACAGCTTAACACTAGTCGAAGTAAGCAAGTCTCAGTTTCAACTGTGAAGAGAAGACTTCGAGCTGCAGGTTTGACAGGTCGAGTGGCAGTAAGAAAGCCATTGCTAAGATGGCAAAATAAGAAAAAGAGGCTTGCCTGGGCCATGAAGCACCGCCAGTGGACTACTGAAGACTAGAAGAAGGTCTTATGGACCGATGAATCAAAATTTGAATTTTTTGATTCATCACGCAGGGTTTTTGTACGCCGTCGAGTAGGCGAAAGTATAGTTCCTCAGTGTGTGACACCAACTGTCAAACATGGAGGAGGAAGCGTGATGGTCTGGGGCTCTTTTGCTGGATCCAGAGTTGGCGACTTGCACAGAGTGACTGGCACCCTGAACCAAAAGGGCCTGCAATCCCCTGTGTGAGTGTGAATGAGACGGGCCCGTTGTCCCAGCGATAAGTTAAGACTGCATAAGGATTACTCTGTGTCTCTTCATCCTGGAACTGTAAATACGTGTGGGAATCATTAAATCAGTGTTCTTTCTTTCTTCCTGATTCGATCGTTCCCGTGATTTCTCCATTTGACTAAGCGTGGCACGAATGGAACCGCTTAAATCGGGGTCCATTAATTGAGACTGCGCGGATCACGTGTACGCAAACCGCTCGGCGTACTCCAACCTCACGTGGTTCGTGCGAGGCTTGCTACCTCGTTTCCGTGGCGGCGCGAGTACTTAGGTACGAGCGAGAATTTGGTCCCGAAACCCTATTTTGCGCTCGCCCGGAAAGGACGTAATAAGTCTCGGTTCCGCCAGGCCAGTAAAGACAAGGGGATTAATCCCCCCTTGATAAGGGGAAGAAGGCCGGCGAGAGAACCGTAACAATTGGTAGTCAGGAGTTGGGATTTGGAACCTGGGACAAAATTTTGGACACCAATTGTACATATTGGCCATAACAATTGGTGTCAGGAGTTTGGGATAGGACCCGAAGTGCGCTTAACGCACTCCAAATTACGAGTGACCAAAATTTAGTATTAAGAACCAAATTTAAATTCATGCCATGGCTAGCCAAAGCGGTCGAATGCCGGTGGGGGTAGAAGATGAGGTAGAAGAGGAGATTTAATCAATGACCCAGGACCCACGGGAAGAATTGGGAGAAGAGGAGGACATTGATGGGCCGGCCGTAGGGGTAGAACATGGCGGCGCCTCGCACGTGGCAGCGAGTGCCGAGCCCGCGGAGCCAGGGGACTTCCAATTATTTATGGCACAAATAAGGGCCTATATGATAAAGTCGGATCATAAAATGGATGCAATGGGTGAGCGGTTGGAAAACAAAATGGATATCCAAGAGGAAAAGATGGACGTCCAGAGTGACAAATCCACCCGGGAAAGGAAAGAATTGGGGGACAAATTCACCCGGAACATAAAAAAAATGGATGGCCAAATAAAAAAAATGGGGGAGGACTTTGGGCGCAAGCCGAGCGAGAAGGTCGCATTGGGACACGGCGGGGTAATAATGCGATGTGAGGAGAGCGGGGTCGAGCAGAGCGTGGCTAAATTGACCGAGGGAATAGAAATCGCGACTCGGGGTGTAAAAGAGCCAACGGCCGCCGAATTGGAAAAGCAAATTTTATGCGCGCCGGCGGTTGTCGAGGAAATAGAAGAAATAAAAGAAATAGTTGAAATTGGGGCCGAAGAGACGGCAGAAATAGAAAATGAATCGAGGGTAGAAATGGAACCTGACCAAAGTTTGCATTCGCACCGTGATGTCGGGCTTGCTAACCCCAATAAAGGTTTGCAGGTGCTGCCGGAGAAGAAGGTTCCTAAGGTGAGCAGGAATGTGGATGGCGGGAAAAGGTTTTTGGCACGCTTGGGGTATAGACGGAGCCCGGGCGCTCGTGGAAGGTCCTTTGTGCGATGTGTGAGGGTGAATGGTGCGCGTGTGAGAAAGAAGTGTGCACCGGAGCGCGAGTGTATGACGGAATGTGTCGGGGAAGAGTGTGTCGGAGATGAGTGTGAAACAGTGTGCGATGGCTGAGGAGAGTGAGTGCACACCAGAGCGTGTTGTAGAGAGTGTGCAGGAGTGCACACCAGAGCACGTGATTGGGTGTGTACCAGAAGAGTGCACACCTGTGGACGTTACGGAGTACATAACGGAGGGTGTGGGGTGACCGTGACCGATTGTGTTACGGAGTGTGTAACAGGGAAGTGTGCGGTAAAGGAGTGTGTGGAGGAAAAGTGTGTAATGGAGTGTATGGGAGGTGATGGAGCGCCGCGTTTTGCGAGTGTGGAATGGGTCGCGTGTGGTGAGAACGCGGCCCGAGCAGCGACGCAGTGTGTAATGGAGTGCATGGGAGGCGCTGGAGCGCCGCGTTTTGCGAGTGTGGAATGGGTTGCGTGTGGTGAGAACGCGGCCCGAGCATCGACGCAGACGAGGTAGCATTTAGGTAGGTAGCGACTACGCAGGTAGCGTTTAACGTGACGTATAGCCGACGCGAGCCCTGGGTGAGTGGGGTGCTTTGTGTGCTGTGGGGATCGGCGGGGATCGATGCCGCGGCGGTCTCGCAAGGAGCGCCGTGCGCAGTTCGCGCCGGGCCCCGCCCCGTATGGTCGGTGCCGCGCCTTGGCGGGAAAGGCGATCGGCACGGTTCGAGGGGGGGGGGGGGGTAAGAGAGGTCGGAGCCGTGCCCCCTGGCGGCTGCGATGCTCCGACCGTGGGCGGTTGGGCCATCGTGCATGGGACCGCAAGGCACCGCGCAGAGATGGCGCCTTGAACCTTGGCCCAACCAAGCCTCCTCCCCGGAATCGAAAATGCCGGACGGACCGAACCTACAGTAGACCAACCACCCGCATGCATCGCTCGGCTTTTCGAAGCCGAGCTGTGACGAAAATGTATTCCCACCCGACGAGGCTCGAGTATAGTGGACGGATAGCAATGGTGTTGGCGAATGGTACCCTGCATGGGGGAGTGGTGGTTTCGCCATTCCTCACACGACCTTGGGGCTCATGAGCATTAGATTATGGGGATGGCAGTGAAAGCTAGCCGAGGGCGGGCTAGGTTAATTGTTCGGGATTTAGATGACTTTAGAAGACAAGATGTAAGTAGTGACATTTGTACAGGTAGAGGGGACGTAGTTAGATTAGGTGGATGATCATGACAAGGGAGTGCTTAGTGTAAGGGAAGACGGGGAAGCACGAGTTCTAGGGGAAGTAGTCAGCTAGATGATGCTGTGTGTGTGAGGGTGGTGTTGAGCAAATGAGGAATTGGTTGAGAATCACTGTGTGTGTGTAGTAGTGTGTGAGGAATTGTGTATTGAGACAGATGGAGTGGTGTTTGGAGTGTATGGGAAACAGGTGTATGAGCACAAGAGGTGTGCCAGAGATTTGATGTAAGAGCACAAAAGGTGTGCAAATTTGGTGTGTGAGAGAAGTGGTGTGCGAGATAAATGGTGTGGAATGAGTAGTGTGGAATGCTTGGTGTTGAATGGAAGGTGTGGAATGCATGGTGCGAAGGAGTGAATGGGGGGAGATGGACCCCTTCACGGATACCCGGGGTGGGTAGTTTAAAGCCAGGTAGAGGGCTTAGGTAAATTGTTTGGATATTGACACCTGTGGTGCGGGACGTAGCAAGAAGTGCTTGGTTGGGTGCATGAGTCTATGAAATGGCTGGGCGTGTGGGTTTTTTTGGTCTGTATGGTTATTGGGGCACTCCGCCACTGGTAGTCTGTCGGGCAGGTGAGGCTGCAGGTAGGCTCTGGGAGCCAGTTAGGGTTGTGAGTAGTTGTTCAATGGGGCCCGAGGATCCAAAAGAAGGACCCGGGTAGCCCAACGCCAAAGAGGGCATCAGAGGGGTAGAGTGCCAGGAGGGGTCTTCCCTGGTTTAGGTAGTCGCAGGAGCAGGTAAGCTCGGGTGGCGACTTCAGTGGCGGAGGTGCGCAGGTATGTAGACCTGCTAGTGGAGCCACACGACCCAGCCCCAAAATTGTTCAAGGGCACACTGTGAAAAATTGGGGAGTGAGACCCAAATTCGGAAGAGCACCGCAGAGTGGTCAATGGGAATCAGGTTTTTAGAACCACATAGTTTAAAGAGGCCGATTGGCAGGGCATGACCCCGGGTAGTGTAAGTGAGTTCATGTCATTAGAGTAGTTAGGAAAAGAATCCCCTTCGCGCCATCCACATCCATTCACCGAGGATGACAAACCTCCACACCAGGACTCTGTGAAACTGATTTGAGTGAGTAAGACGCATCACGACGTAGAGTGACAATGTGTTTGTTCCATCTCTTCCTTCCTGGGAGGGATTGGAAGACGAATTTGGAACTAGAGGGGGATATGGGAGACGAGACGTAGAGACGAATTTGAATTTGTAAATACCAGAAAGGGCTAGGGTACTGTTAGTGTAAGCCGATGTGGGGGTGGGGGGTACGGACAGTAGGGAAGAGTCTGCTCTGCTCGCTCCTCCGCGCCCCTCGCGTTGCATTACCTTGTTTTGATGTGTACCTTTGCGACCTTTCCGTTTGCTGACTGTGCTTTATCTCTCCTCCCCACCCATGGACCCACTTTGGAGGTGGAGTAGTGCAGAAACATCAAACTGTGCAGCATCCCTGCTGCACTTCGCTACAACTGGCAGCACCCCCTGCTGCACTTTGCTACACCTGTGCAGCTGAACGGCGTGGCACTTTGCTGCCGTTTCCTTATCCTTTGTTGTGACTTTGCTGCACGTGTGCAGCACCCTGCTGCCACAAACACTTTGCACATCACATTACACATTATGGACCACACGTTCTGTGGCCTTACACTTTGCTGTGCAGTACTTTGCTGCAAATTTACCTTGCATCTTCGGACCACTGGTTTTGAGTGGCATCAATGTCACGCAGTTGGACCACATAGGGTTGGCCCTGCTGGCAAATCCAATAAAACGAACACGTGTTTTGTACATTTTATTATTGGTGTGCTAGGAAAGAAGAACTGGAAGTTTTATTGCATAGAAGATGCGACATGCAGGAAGCAAGAAGATGCAGGAAGACAGAAGATGCCAGACACCAGCAGCAAATGTGAACTTTTTGAAATGTGTTTTGTGTATTGGTGCGATGATGTGCTTTCTCTCCCCTCCAATCTTCTTTCCACAAAGAACAGGTCCTGGGTTATAGAACTGTAAATAAGTAGGTTTTGTGCTTGTAAATAATAGATGCTGCCCACCGGCTTTATGTGTAGTTTGAAGATAAATCCGCAATTCGGTTAGTTGTGGGCGTGAGTCTGTTAGAGTTAGTTACACAACGCAGTTGGTGGAACATATTTAGTGTCGTAAAACTGTCGCACACACGGGTTAGAATAAATGTTAGGGGGAACCACATCTAAGTGTCACACATAATTAAAAGTTAGTCCCAAGTCTTTCTCAAAACCGGTCGTTCCAGTGTTAGTAGGCTCGACTCGGGGACGAGTCTGACGAGGGAGGGGGGCAGTGTTACGGTTTTGAGGTTTGTACAGTGAGTTCAATAAATGTTAAAGGTTTGCCCCCCATAGATAGTCACACAAGCAACATGTAGCCTCATTTGTAGTATAGTTATTTCTTAGTATGTGTGAGAATAGGCCATTTCCTGTGTTAGTTCTGCATTGTGTAAAGACAGGAGAATAGGCCCTACTGCCACCGATCATCCTACGCCTGTAGCTTCAACCCCTTTTGCGTTAACGTTGGTTCATATTGGGCGAGTTAATACGAGGCAGGCAGAGGAGGATCGGGGCGGAGTCGAGGCGGAGCGGCAGAAGCGATGACGGTAAGCATGAGCCGCCAATCAGAGCTCAGAGGTGGTGGCATCAGAGGGCGTGGTGAGAAGAGTCTGGTGAGTTCCAGAAGGTTCGAGGGGCGTAGCTATAAGAACCGCTGCGCAAAAGCCCTCGACAGGACTTGCACCAGTTACGGGAAAGGACTTGCACCAGTTACGGGAAAGGACTTGCACCAGTTACGGGAAAGGACTTGCACCAGTTACGGGAAAGGACTTGCACCAGTTACGGGGAAGGACTTGCACCAGTTACGGGAAAGGACTTGCACCAGTTACGGGAAAGGACTTGCTCGTTGGATAATTTGCACGGGAGAAGGACTCGTTGAACTTCCAGCCAGAACGCGCGGTGCTTGATGAGCTTGATGAGCCTTGCCGCACTTGCATAAGAATGGCTGAGTAACCGCCCTTTGCCGTAAAAGTCCGCCCCTTTGCCGTTCCGCCCGATATCTCCTTCGTTCGAGAGACGCGCTCCGAGCCCCTGTCTTCGCCTGCTGCCATCTTCGCGGGACGTGCTGGGAACCGTGGAGAGCTGGACGAGGACCATCCCTGGACGCGTTGGGGAACACCTGCCCATCTGCAATCCCCTGTGTGAGTGTGAATGAGACGGGGCCCGTTGTCCCAGGGATAAGTTAAGACTGTATAAGGATTACTCTTTGTCTCTTCGTCCTGGAACTGTAAATACGTATGGGAATCATTAAATCAGTGTTCTTTCTTTCTTCCTGATTCGATCGTTCCCGTGATTTCTCCATTTGACTAAGCGTGGCACGAATGGAACCGCTTAAATTGGGGTCCATTAATTGAGACTGTGCGGATCACGTGTACGCAAACCGCTCGGCGTACTCTAGAGTCCCTGTATATAGAGAGTTGTGTCAACTCAAATTTGGACGCCATTTTGTGTCTAAGTGTGTCGGATTAGATATACATGTACATTCGCGATATGGGGTGATATATTCTAAACCTGCTAAAAAAAATTTTACTACACATATTTAGTCTTATTATTACATACAGGTGATATTTGTTTTGTCAAAAACTCAGCTATTGCCGTGAAAAAGAGCTGTGTGATGATATTAAAAGTGGTATGGCAATGCATATTACAAGCCATGATTTTGTAATAAATAAAACAATTCTTCCATTGAGATTCATTTGAGGAATCAATACGTTCATGAGTGGAGTAGGTGTGGTCGGACAAGTTTGGTAGATGTAGTCTCTCAGTTCTGGACGGTCCACGCTTCTTGGGGGAGTTGCGCAGCTTCACGGGTTTCCGGTAGCTAAATATTGTTGGAACTGCAGAGCACTTCAACCTCTTTTTGTCATCAGCTCGCCCCCTCTCAAACTGATTCACATCGAAATGTTCCTGCAATCATACAATGAGTGTCCTTGATGTATTTATTTATTGAAATTTTTATTCTAACACAACACAGTTTAATTTTAATGAGCTGTCATGTACTAGTACTTCCACAACAGAAAATCACATGGACAATCTTCCGGAAGATGGCCAGACAAATCGCTAGCTCTATCGACCACATGTATATTGATATCAAACAGGGATAACAGCTTTTGAAAGTTGAGCCAGTTTTAAATGTGGGTACACAAATACACCTGTTTTACTGCATTAATCACCTAGAAATATTGTATGTTTTGGGAACGATAGCTGTCACCAGGTTAAATATATAGGGATTGTCCAATGTGCAAAATCTTCCATCACTACAATTTGGCCATAAATCCCGGGGTGGGAAATATTTGAGCAAATATGCCACAAGACGCATGAGCACTGTACAAAGCAAACAATAACTCGTCAAATTTTGGACGTATGGATGGCTGCACAACCCGCAAAAACATTGAGCAGGTCCCCCCCTAAAATTGCTTTTATGATTGCCGATTAGGCTAAAGATTTTAAACCAAAAAAAATAACTTGCCTCGGAATACGTTTTGAATGGACGGACAGACAACTGAAAACAAAACGGACCATGGGTTTCCCACCCCTATAAAATCAAAATTAATTCCCTCTGAAAAAGTACAGTGACATTGCCCGCAGACTACCCAACCGCAGACCAGGCAATGTCACTGTACCGGGACATTTCATCAATCAATGACAATATGCGGTCCGCTAGGACTACCCGAAAAAAATTGAGCAGGGTTCTTCCCACGGAAATGCATTTTTGGTCAGCTCCTTGAAGATTATAAACAAACACAAATCACTTCCCTTTAAAAGGGTTTTCAACGGACAGACAACCAAAAAAAAACCGAGCAGATACAATTGCTTTTGAACATCGATCATCAAGCGGCGTGGGCCTACCTGGCAGAGTCTCGAGGAGTCGATCGCTTTCCAGCTCTTTCGTCTGACTTTCGCTTCCCAAATTTGTCTTCTGACTTTATCACTTGGAAATCTATACATCTTATATTTCCCAGATTGGTTTGAACAACCAAAAGCAGAACAACCAGTCATTTTGTTTGGCAATAAACAACACTCCCGTACCAAGCTGACGTTCACGTACGGTGAAGTTAGGCACAAAATGGCGCCACGAAATCACGTGACCAGAAATCTCGGGTCAGCGCATGGCGCAACTCTCTTTATACAGGGACTCTAGCGTACTCCAACCTCACGTGGTTCGTGCGAGGCTTGCTACCTCGTTTCCGTGGCGGCGCGAGTACTTAGGTACGAGCGAGAATTTGGTCCCGAAGCCCTATTTTGCGCTCGCCCGGAAAGGACGTAATATGTCTCGGTTCCGCCAGGCCAGTAAAGACAAGGGGATTAATCCCCCCTTGATAAGGGGAAGAAGGCCGGCGAGAGAACCGTAACAATATATATATATATATATATATATATATATATATATAATTACTGTATATTATACACATACACAGTGTCCCATAAGTCTGTGGCCACCCTCCTGATCCATCCCATTCACTCCCCCTCTGGAACCATAGTGCAAAAGAATGGTGGATACATTGAACACATTCTGTGAATACAAGCCGTCCAGACTTGTGTGACACCTTGGTATACAGTGTATCCTATAAGTCTGGATGGCTTGCATTTACAGAATGTGTTCAATGCCTTGGAGAGGTTTCACCGGGGTCACATGGTGCGAAAGCAAGAGGACAGATCATGACCCACTCGTGACATGCTGAAATTGGATACGGCTGAGCAACTACTTTGTGCACATCGGACTTGAACTTATATACTTACTTATCCTCTTCTTCCCAATGGGACACAATACTGGACTTGGACTAGAGCCAATTAATTGGGGAATTACAATCTCCCAGACAAACCTACGTGCATCCAGTGTTGGACCAATGGAGAAACAGATGGCCACAGACAGATCAGAAATAGAGTTCAACAAGAGTGAATTTATTATTTGCAAACGAAAGGTGTGATGCATAATGCTGCATCATTGCAGGGGGAGTTCAAGGATTTTAATGTGCACAGCAAGGGCATTCAAAATGAATCAAAAAGGGTGGATGCAAGAACAATGTACAAAAGAATAATCGCGAGCAATGGATGGTGCAGGCGATTTACAACAAAGAAAACGGATGAGGAGCAGAACGTATCACCATGCCTTACCTACCATCTTGTACGCAAGACATGGGTACCCAATCAGACCATCTGTGGAAAGGAGATAAGTACAGAGAGAGAGAATGGACAAGGTATGATTGGCCTCTTGGCTCACCGGTGGGGGGTGGGGCGGGGCATCGTGCCCCCAGTACCCGAACGCTAAGGGGGGGATGGGGGGGGGGGGGGTTAAGGGGAGTAATACTGGGTGTCGAAGGTGTGTGGGGTGAGTGAATGCAAGAGGAAGCTGACCACATGACCCACTGCCTTCCGAACGACAGTTCATTCTTATGGAATGTTTTCACCATCGCCAAACTTGTGGTTCATCTGCGGAACACGTCCGGTACAACTACGGACTTGGCATCTGGCGATATTGCTGCTCCACTTGTGTTACGTGTGCTTTTGGTGGTGCTCAAGGTGGCTGGGCATCTTCCCTATTCTAATCCTGCAGGTGCAGTTAGCTGCTACCGATGTATTGTTGCAAAATTAAAATTCAAGCAATAGCTGCTGAAAAATGGACAATATGTTACAGCCCTCAACATTTTAGATTACGTAAAATGTCATGTGGCAAAGTGCAACTCGCAAACAACTGCTTGTGAACGTTGGCGAGAATAACATTGCATGATTAAGGAGTCGTGGACGATGTGTAAGAACTCATATTCACAGACTAGATAATGTTGTACAACCGCAGCCTTTGTATGTGTGGTAATGTGAATATCTGTAAGATTGATTGGACAGTATTGATCAATACTCGGAGATGTTATCCGCAATCTGGTTTACCATTTGTGTTATTATTCAATGCTCGCTCACTTAATATGTTTAATGGTTTTGAAGCTACTTTATATTCTCATTATAGGGATGATCACTTAATTGGTGTCACTGTAATCTGGTTTTCATCTGCAAATCCTGCGTCTGCATGTCATCTGCCACTTTTTCAGCAATTTCATCGTGGCAGCAGCAACCGTTTGGGTGGAGGTGTTGTTGCTCTCTGTGGTTGTGAGAACATTAATGTGAAGGAACATTTTAGAGACCTTGTCTCTCATCTCAACATCTTGAAGTATTAATGCATCTAAGATCTTCTGGTTCTGTTTGTCTGTTGAGAAACATTTACGTTTTTGTTCTTTATTCATCAGTTTGTTCACCTCTCAAAAACCTTGGTGTTGTCATTGAGAATAATTTCAAGTGGCATCAACAAGTACAATGTCTTGATAGTAAAACTTCGTGGTGACTTTACATTTTGGACAAATTGAAGAAAAATGGAGTCAAGGCTGATTATCTGGTTTTGATCTATAAAATGTATATTCGTCCGATGCTTGAATTTGGAGCACCTGTGTGGCCTTTTGGCATTACTGTTGCCCAAGCCCAATATTGAACGTATCCAGAAGGGAGTGTTACGAATGATTGTTTTTTTCCGAACATTTTGCCCTATGGTGAACTTTGGAACACTATTGATGTTGCCTCATTGTTACAGGCGTAATATAATTATCACACGATTTGCAAAATCCTTGCTCACTCCTGAGCGGTATCGTCATCTTGGAGGGGGGAGAGGGGGAGGAGTGAGGGGATGGTTATTATTACTAATTTTTTTTTATGCCGTGAAGCCGCTTCAATATTTGGCTATGTCCCACCGTTTAGACCCACCGTTTAGAGGCCATTTTTCCCCGCAAAGCGGGGGTTGGCCTTTTTCGTGGACCGTGGTTGTTGTTGTTTTTTGCTCCCCTTTTTGAAGCAATGTTTTACGGCCGGATGCCCTTCCTGCCGCCAACCCTGGTTGTCGCCTTTTTACGACACACAGGGAATTACCAGTGAACTGGTACTCAATTTGCCGACCTCGGAAGGATGACAGGCTGAGTCAACCCCCCTGGCGTTAATTCAGCGATCGACCGGGATTTCGAACCCAGGATCCTTGGATCCTAAGCTGGCACCCTAGCCGCTAGCCCAACACCAGGCTATGTCCGTACGTCAAAAATGAAAAAGAACCTTTCTAACCCACCATGTTTAATTCTAAAGGGTAATTCTAATGGGTTCTAAAGGGTGATGTTAAAGATTAATTTATATGCTTTGCCTATGCCTTATTAAAAATGCCAAACTGAACTGCTTCCTTTGGACATGAGTGTGATTTTTAAATTTTTATTTTTTATTTATTCTGTGATAACATTCATATTATTAGGCTATTATCATTATTGCTGTCATACCATTTTAACACAAAAATGTCCTCCAAAGGTGAAATGCTCGAAGTCTGCATCTTCTTCGTGTGATGGATGGATAGAAGCATGTTAATATTATTGTTAGTTTGTCATAATGTTGATGTTATTATCATGCTGTTATTGTTGTAATTAGAAGGGACCTTTGAAAACACCATGATAAGTATTGTAAGACTTCACGTGTAATCTACCCAAAGCTTCATTGTATTTTGTTACATGGAGAACAAGAACTTCATGTGCTCTGGCTAGATCACAAGTTACCCTACTTTGTATTTTCTCTCTGCAGATCAACATTCTGGGTCGAAAAGAAGAAACACCGGTTCACTTCTGTGATAAGTGCGCCCTTCCAATAAAGATTTACGGTCGAATGGTGAGTATATGGAGAAGTGAAATCGGCGTCTGCTGATGCTCTGTTTCCTGCCATTATGACATTTATTTCATTTATTGGCACGATTGACACGTTTTTGAAGAAAACCACCGTTTAGAGGCCATTTTTCCCCGCAAAGCGGGGGTTGGCCTTTTCGTTTTTGAAGTTTGAAGCATAGTGAACGCATACGTTCACGTTTTTGAAGCATAGTGATTTTCACAAATGCTGTCATTTTACTTCTTTAGAAAGCTATAATAACAAGAAAGAGCAAACAGAGATTGCAGACACTCGCCAGGACGTGCTTATGTGGTGTATTTTGTGTGGTGTTTGTTCGGTGCCGTGTTTGTGTGGTTTATTGACAACATAGATTTTATGTTCAATCCAATATGGCTGCCGAACAACCACGTGACAGATGACGTCGTCTATTTAATTCAAATTTAATGTACAATGTTTGTGTAGATCATGCTCAAGAAATTTCAAACTGATTGGATCAAGTGTTCTACTTTTCGTTCTACTTTCGTTTTTAGTGTTCTAAAAAAAAAAAAAACCGTTCGGCTATTCGTCATCCAGTGGTCTTCATCGCTGGTGACAGGACAAAATAATTGTTTTTTGCCCTGTCTCTCAATGGTGAAGAACCATGTATAAAATTTTCGGATCCAATCCTGTTCCGGATCTTCACCAATATATACACAAAGAATTAAGTTAAGCACCCCCCCCCGTTTTTTTACAACCTCGCACATTACAAGTTTGTTGTCGTCAAAACAGTGTAATATTCCCATGATATTGCTATATTTTCTGGAGAAGTGATATTATGGTCACATAAAAACATAACAATCATGCCGTTTTCAATATTTTATTCTGAATAATTTAAGGTGAAATTTTTTGGGAATTTTAGGCATATTTTCACCTCAATTTAAGTATGGAGCTATAGGTCCATCACGGACAGTGTGGATGACGTTTATGTTTTCTAACGTACAGTCATTGTTCTGAGAAGACCTCTAGCGATCGTTGCGTCAATAACGTGTGTAGGACCCACGTGATCGGATCACTGACTCAACCAATCACATTTTTTCACTTTGATCACTCGATTTCATCAATGGATAATTGCTAATGTCATACCAATCATTATTTGATCTCACATACCTTAGAATATATGCCAATGTATACATATACACAAAGAATATATATTAGGGGGTGCTTACCTTAATTCGTTGTGTAGGGGTGCTTAACTTAATTCTTTGTGTATATAAATCATTTCATGCTTGTCACCTACCCAAGCTCTCCACCAAATTTTGTCTGAATCTGTCCACAACTTTTTGATCCCGTTCACAAAGAAACAAACAGACAAACAGACGGGTGAAAACATAACCTCCATCCACCTTTGGCTGTGGAGGTAATTATATTTGTGTTGTTGACAACAAATCACTACAACCTCGATTATATGATCTTCACAATGTATATTACTCGACCTTTCCGTGAAAAAAAAATCCATGCAGTGTATTAGCACAAGACCCAATCAATGGTTGAAGGCCAATTATCTGGTTTTATCTGGGGCCATTTTAAGAGGCGACTAAGAGGGTTGGCGTCAGGAAGGGCATCCGGCCATAAAAACATTGCCTCAGAAAGAGAACCATGCCAATTACAACTACATATAGGCAGGGTACAGCCCGAAGTGGAGATCGGTTTCTGGGGTTTGGGACATGGAATGTAGGGACAATGACAGGGAGATCAGGAGAAGTGGTGGAAGTATTGGTCAGAAGAAGAGTAGACATATGTTGTGTGCAAGAGACGAGATGGAAGGGAAGTGGTGTGAGAATGGTTAAGGGTAGGCAGGGACAGAAATACAAGTTTGTGTGGCAATCGTGCCCGGAGGGCGTGAATGGTGTTGGTGTCCTGTTTTCTGAGGAGTTTGTAGACAGTGTGGTGAGTGACTAGAGTGAGTGATAGGTTGACGATGGTGAAAATGATGATTGGAAAGTTATTGGTGAACGTCATCTCGGGATATGCTCCGCAGGTTGGTCGGAGCGATGAAGAGAAGGACAAGTTCTGGTGTGCGATAGAGAAGCTGATGGAAAATGTGAAAGATGAGGAAGTTGTTGTGGTAGGAGGAGACCTAAATGGACATGTGGGAAGGAGTATGGACGGTTTGGAGGGAGTTCATGGGGGTTATGGATATGGTGTGAGAAATGGAGAAGGTGAAAGGATTTTGGAGTTTGCTGATGGAGCTGATTTGTTGATTTGTAATACTCAGTTCCAGAAAGAGGATAATAAGCTTGTTACATACACGTCAGGTGGGTCAACGACAACCGTTGACTACCTGATGGTGCGTAGGCGAGATAGGGGGCACCTCCGGGACACAAAGGTGATCCTGGCCGGGGGAGGAGGCTGTTTCACAGCACCACTTGGTTGTCTGCGACATAAGGGTGAAAGGTGCGAGGAGAGCTCGGCGGTGAAGTACCAACCGAGAATGAAGGTGTGGAGGTTGAAATAGGTGACGGTAAGGGTGGCAATAAAAGAGAGGCTGAGTAGGGTAGAGGATGATGTGGTTGAGCTTGAACGTGGTTGGGTGTCAATGAAAGATAGTCTGTTGGGAGCTGTTGGTGAGCTATGTGGATGGACAAAAGGACCACCGAGGCACTCAGAAACATGGTGGTGGGATGAGGAAGTTGGAAAGAGGATGGACGAGAAGAGGAAGAAGTTCAAGGAGTGGCAGAAGGCGAAGGGTACGGGAGCAGAAAAAGCAGAGCATGAAAGTTATAAGGCAGCCAAGAAGGCTGAAAAGAGAGGTAAGGTGGTGCGTAGGCGCAGGAGGCATGTAAGGCGCAGGAGGCATGTAAGGCGCAGGAGGCATGTAAGGCGCATGTAAGGCGCATGCCTCCTCCTGCAAAGGCGCAGGAGGCATGTAGGAAAATGTTCGGAGAATGCTTGGATTCGGAAGAGGGTCAGAGAGCGGTATTCCGGATTGCAAAGCAGATAGCGAAAGAGAGGCGTGATCTGATGGGGTGAGTTGCTTGAAGGATGAAGTGGGACAAATCGTTGTGGACCCAGATGGAATTAAAGGAAGATGGAAAAGATATATGGAAATGCTGTTGAATACAGAGAATGAATGGGATGGCAACATAGAGAGTAACCCAGTCTTAGGACCGGCAGAGAAGATAACTGAGAAGGAAGTTGAGGAAGCGATAAATGCAATGAAGAGTAGAAAAGCGGCAGGGCCGACGGGAGTTGTGGGAGTCATGTTGAAGGCAGCAGGAAGTTGGGGTGTGAAGAGAATGAAAGAGATCTGTAATCTGGTGGTGAAAGAAGGCCGCATTCCAGTGGATTTGGGACTGAGTACCCTCGTCCCTCGATACAAGGGGAAAGGTGACCCTCTGGAGTGTGGCTCGTACCGAGTCATAAAGTTATTGGAGCATGGAATGAAGGTATTGGAAAGGGTGTTGGAGAGGAGGATAAGGAAGACGGTGAAGATCGACGAAATGCAGTTTGGATTTATGCCAGGAAGAGGAACGACAGACGCGCTCTTTATTGTAAGGCAGTTGCAGAAGAAGTACATGGAGAAGAGGAAGAAGTTGTTTCTTGGGTTTGTTGATCTGGCGAAAGCATTCGATCGGGTTCCACGCGAAGTATTGACATGGGCATTGAGGAAGTTAGGAGTGGAGGAATGGTTGATCAGAATAGTGATGGCAATGTACAAAAGAGCGCGCACAGCTGTAAGGACGAAGGACGGGAACAGTGGTGAGTTTGAGGTGAAGGTGGGAGTGCATCAGGGGTCGGTATTAAGTCCACTACTATTTGTAGCTGTGATGGAGGTGCTGGCTCAGAACGTAAAGGAGGGTTTACCGTGGGAGTTGTTGTATGCAGATGATCTGGTGTTGATTGCGGAAAGTATGGATGGACTGAAGGAAAAGCTGAACAAGTGGAAGGAATGTATGGAGACAAAAGGTCTGAAGGTGAATATAGGAAAGACGAAGGTGATGGCACGTGGTAAAGCATGTGGTGAGGTGGAAAGATCTCGCGAGATCTTGGAGACGGTGGCAGGGATTCTCGAAGCTCCACACGGTCTCCACGTTTTCAAAGTTAAGTCTGTTCACAATTGTATTTTGTTGAAACTGTATTTATCTTTCGGTGTGTGAAGTTATAGTGTGCACCTTGGAAGTTTCTCGGTGTTTATCTTTCATAAATTAATCGTCTGTTTGCCGCGTTGCGAGCAAGGCCTTTGTCGCGTCGCGAGCGATTGGAAATCGAAGTTAAGTAATTGTTCCCATTTGTATTTTCGTTATAACTTCCCTCACCACCCTCACCCTCACCCTCACCCTCCCTCCCTCACCCTCACCCTCACCCTCACCACCATCTCTTATCTTCCCCCATCCAAAACCTTGATCTTTTCTACCCCCGCTAATTCACCCCAGATCCACCTTGTTTGAAATTCCAACTTCTTTCCTGGAAGTCCTGGCAGTGTCCATATGTTTTATACCTCTCCCACTGCCCCCTTCCCACGCCCCCCCCTCCCCCCAAAGCCCTCGCCCTCTCTCAGATCTCTCGATGTCTCCATGTCTCTCGGTCCCTGCTCTCAAATGTTGTGTTTGTGTCCTTCCCCCTCTCTCCCCATCTTGTCTACCGCTCCCTATGTTATATGTTTTATGTGTCGGTTTGTCTTTCTGTGTGATTAATGTTCGCTCTTTCACGAGCCTCGATATTGTATACAAAAAAAAAAAAAAAAAAAAAAAAAAAAAAAAAAAAAAAAAAAAAAAAAAAAAAAAAAAAAAAAAAAAAAAAAAAAAAAAAAAAAAAACTGTATTTATTTTATGGTGTATGTACGTATATTGTGTCCCGACGAAGATTTTCGGTGCAAATCTTTCATACCTGTATTGAAAATCGTGTTAATTCGTGTCGTGTCTTGAGGCCTTGTACAGTGTACACTGTACAACCTTGAGGCTTTGTTTTTCTCTCAGCGGTCCGTCGTTTGTGATCCAATAACTTTCGTTCTCTGTTTTCCCAGTCTTTTCACCCCATAGCCTACTTCCTTGTGTAAATCTCAACAACAAAAAAAAAAAAAAAAAAAAAAATTTCCTTCCCTGTTCTCATTCGTTTATTCATTCTTATTCGTTCGTTCGTTCTTCGACCACGTGTTTCTCCCCCATTTCCCCAGATGGTTTTCACTGTTATTAACCTTCAATGTTTGCACTTTCCCCTCACGTTATGTATTCCGTCATATATTATAACACCTTTTTCTTCTTCTTCTTTAAAAGGCTGCTTTCGACTTGCTCACCAAATCTATTCATCCCCAAAAAAAATTCTATCTCCTATAGTGCCTTTTTTCTACATTCCCTAAACTCTCCTGCACTCCATCCTCCATCCAGCGTCCTTAAACGTATTTTTAACTCGAAGGTCACAAGAAACTCATTTTGCAATAAATGTTCGTTTCCCATTAATCGTACACTTTCTAAAATCAAATCTCACCCCTCCCCTCCAAATCTTCCCCATAACCCCTCCCCTCCAAATCTTCCCCATCACCCCTCCCCTCCAAATCTTCCCCATCACCCATCCCTTTCAAATCTCCCCCCTTGCCCCTCCCTCCTAAACTACCCCCTCACCCCTCCCCTCAAAGACTCCCCCTCGCCCCTCCCCTCCTAGACTCCTCCCTCACCCCTCCCCTCCAAATCTCCCCCATATCCCATCCCTTTCAAATCCCTCCCCTTGTCCCTTCCCACCCAAACTCCCCCCTCGCCCCTCCCCTTCAAATCTCCCCACCCTCATTTCTTCTCAATTTCCCCCCTCTCACCCCCCCCTCCTCAAAGCGTCCTCCCTGCTTCTTCCCCCTTCCAACTCTCACCTCCATCTCCCCCAACCTTCTGCCTCGCTCTTCCCCCTCCTCAAATAACACCTCATTGTGCCTCACCCAATCACCATCAAACCTTTTGTCCGCCCCTTCCTTCCCTTTCTCCGAGCTATTCTGAAATCTCTGACACACCTTCAACAGCTCTCCCTACCTCTTCCACCTCTTCCACATCTTACCCTACCCCTCCTCCCCCCTGTTCTGTATCCGATGCTCCCCCTTCCTCTTCATTAACGGTATGGACCTCAAACATCCGGGGCCTTCGTTCAAACTTAACTGATCTCTCCATACAGGTTGCTTCTGTCAAACCAGACGTGATCTGCTTAACAGAAACTTTCCTCCTTCATGATGTCTCCGATTCCTTAGTATCTCTCCCGGGTTACTCCCTCCTCCGGTATGATAGACCTGAGCCTCGTCCCGGAGGTGGGGTTGCTATCTTTATCAAAAACTCTCTTCCTCACTCGCCCTGCACTGCACTCTCTCCACCTCACCCCCAGGAATACCTCTGGCTACGGCTTCCCCTTCGCTCCCACCTCTTGTTCATATGTGTGTTGTACAGTCCACCAAACAGTGATGACTCCATCTACATCTCGCTGTCTGATAATATGGACCAACTTCTATCTACTCATCCCAACTCTCTCTTCCTCATATGTGGTGATTTCAACTGTCATCATGCCAGTTGGCTGGGTGTGGGTCCCTTTCTCACCAGCCATGGCTCCTCAGCAAAGGACTTCTGCGACTCACTGGGACTGACACAATCTGTCAATTTCCCGACCCGGATCTCAGTCAACGGAGCATCTTCTCTTCTGGACTTGGTTATGACTAACTTCCCTGAAAATGTCTGCTGCTCTTCTTCTGCTCCAATCGGATCATCTGATCATGTCCTTGTTAAAGTGGACATCTCTCTGACCATCCTCAAGGAGCCTGCTCAGCGTCGACGAGTCTGGCATTTCACTCAGGCCAACTGGCACGGTCTTCAAGCAGCCATCAATCATCTGGACTGGTCTCCCATCTCTACCACCTCTGACATCAACTCATCCTGGGAATTCTTCCAAAGTAAATTGCTCTCTCTCATGCACAGATTTATCCCATCTCGTCTTCAGTTGTCATACCCTTCCTCCCGTCCATGGTACATGGAATCTTGTGGTGAGGCTGTTGCCCAGAAACAACTTGCCTTCGTCTCCTGGAAAGCAAATCCAACGGAAGGAAATCTCATTTCCTTTCACAAAGCCCGAAACAAGTGTGTGTCCACCCTCAGGAGAGCCAGGAAACAATATCTCTCCGTTGTCAAGACCGAACTCTCTTATCTGTCGCCCTCTTCCAAATCCTGGTGGCGTCTGGTCAAATCCGTTTCTGGTGTTTGTTCCCCCTCCATCCCCTCCCTTACCTCAAACGGCTACACAGCTGACTCTGCACGTGAAAAAGCTGAATGCCTCAACTCTGTGTTTGCCTCTAAATCTTGTGTCCCAAACCCATCCCTCTCTGTACCCACCATACCCAGTCGTACCCAGCTGCTCCCGGACTCCGTGTCCTTTCCTCCTGACAAGGTGGAAAAGTTTCTGTCAACCCTCGACTCTGATTCTGCAACTTGACCCGACGGCATCAGCCCACGGGTCCTAAAATCCTGCTCTGCCGCTCTATCTCGCTCTCTCTCTGTTCTCTTCACCCTCTCTTTTGCTCAAGGTCAACTGCCATCTGCTTGGAAATCAGCCAACATCACCGCTTTGCACAAAAAAGGTGCAAAAACAGATCCTAGCAACTACAGACCAATCAGCCTTCTCCCAATTATCAGCAAAGTCATGGAATCCATCATTGCTTCGGATATGAAATCTTTCCTCTTCTCCAATGGCTTGATCTCTGATCATCAATTTGGTTTCAGACCAGGTCACTCTACTCTGGACATGCTGCTTCTGCTGTCTCAACAATGGATGGAGGTCCTCAATGCCAAACAGGAAATTAGAGCTGTCTCCCTCGACATATCACGTGCCTTCAATACGGTCTGGCACCCTGCTCTGCTCACCAAACTCTCCTCCTTTGGTATCGATGGAAATCTCCACGCATGGTTGGCGGACTTCCTCTCTAGTCGTCGTCAACGTGTGGCCCTGAATGGGTTTCTCTCATCTCCTCTTCCTGTTCAGGCTGGAGTTCCCCAAGGCAGTGTTCTGGGCCCTGTGCTTTTTCTGGTCTTCATCAATGATCTCTCTGACTCTCTTGAAAATCCTCTCTATCTCTTTGCTGATGACTCCACTCTCTGCCGCTCCATTCCTCTTCCCTCAGATCGGCAGTCTGCAGCCTCCTCACTCTCTGAAGACTTGGACAAAATCACAGACTGGTCAAACAAGTGGAACATGTCTTTCAATCCTGACAAATCTCACACTCTTACTATGTCTCTCCGAAAAGATCGACTGGACAACCCTCCCATCTACTTTCTCAACAATCCTCTCCAAGAAGTTCTGTCGCTCAAGCTTTTGGGTCTCACTATCTGCCATGATCTTTCTTGGGAAAACCACATTTCCAAGCTGGCCTCCAAAGCCAGTCGCCGACTGGGCATCCTCCGTCGTGCGAAGTCCTTCCTCGGCACACCTGAGCTCCTCACCACATACAAGGCTTTCATCCGCAGCTCAATGGAATACTGTTCTCCCCTCTGGGCCGGTGCTCCTGCCTCACACCTAGCTCGGCTTCCCGCTGTTGAAACCAAAGCTTTCAGAATTATTGGAATCTCCCGCGGTGAAGCTATCTCTGAGGGCCTCTCACTCACTTACCGCAGGCAGGTAGGTGGTCTTTCTGTCTTCTACTGACTCCTCTCCGGCCTTGCACCCCCAGCTCTCTCTGTGCTCTGTCCCCCAAATATTCCTACAGGTCGCACAAGATCTGCCAGCAACCCTCTGATGGTTAAACTGCCGAAATCTCGGCTCTCTGCTCACCTTCACTCTTTCATTCCTCTTTTCTCCCGCCTCTGGAACAAACTCCCTCACTCCCTTCAATCCCACTCCTCCCTCCAGGTCTTTAAAACAGCTGTTCACCACCATCTCTTATCTTCCCCCATCCAAAACCTTGATCTTTTCTACCCCTGCTAATTCACCCCAGATCCACCTTGTTTGAAATTCCAACTTCTTTCCTGGAAGTCCTGGCAGTGTCCATATGTTTTATACCTCTCCCACCCCCCACCCCCCCCCCCTTCCCATGCCCCCCCCAAAGCCCTCGCCATCTTTCGATGTCTCCATGTCTTTCGGTCCCTGCTCTCAAATGTTGTGTTTGTGTCCTTCCCCCTCTCTCCCCATCTTGTCTACCGCTCCCGATGTTATATGTTTTATGTGTCGGTTTGTCTTTCTGTGTGATTAATGTTCGCTCTTTCACGAGCCTCGATCTTGTATACAAAAAAGAAAAAAAACAAAAAGAAAAAAAACTGGGAAGTGGCCATGCGCTGTGTGCAGGAAGGGTGTCGGAGTGAACTCCATTCAATGTACAATGTGTGCTGAGTGGGTTCATCAAAAATGTAGTGGTCTGAGAAGGTCATTAACCAGTGTGGCAGCTACATTCAAATGTAAGGTGTGCACAGAGTGAGCTGCAGATGGAGGAAATGTTGAGTTGGATCTAGGAGACGGCGTGAAGCTGGAAGGTGTGAAAACATTTTGCTACTTCGGAGACATGCTGAATGGAGAAGGTGGATCAGACTCGGCAACGGTTGCTGGAGTGAGATGTGCATGGAAGAAGTTTCGGGAACTGAGTGGCGTGCTGACGAGGAGGGGAGTGTCGTTGAAGCTGAAGGGAAAGGTGTATGCTGCACGTGTGAGAAGTGTTATGATTTATGGGAGCGAGACATGGGTAATGAACGTAGAGCAGCAACGAAGGCTGGAAAGGGTGGAAATGCGAATGGTTCGGTGGATGTGCGGAGTATCGTTGAGAGAGAGGAAGACAAATGATGAATTGCGAAAGATGATGGGAATAGAGCCTGTGATTGATGCTGTGAAGAGGAACAGGTTGAGATGGTTTGGTCATGTGTTGAGGAAGGATGAAAGTGACTGGTTGAGAAGAGTGATGGAAATGAATGTAGAAGGAACTAGAGGACGGGGAAGACCGAGAAAGACTTGGCTGAAGATGGTGGAAGAAGAAATGCGGGCAAGGGGGTTAACAAGGAGAGATGCAGAAAATAGGGCAAAATGGAGAAGATTGTCATGGGGACCGCAATGCTAACCCCTGCTCTAGCAGGCAAAATGGCCTTAAAATGCATGTTGTTGTTGGTGTTGTTGTTTTTGTATCTGGGGCCAATCTTTTTTATCCAAACATAGCCTTCAACCTTCCTCTGGATGAAAGAGGAGGCCATGCAAAGTTTGCTTGCAGTGGTTCCTGCGCAGAAAAATGTATTCCTTATGTATTGAAAATATCTTGGTATATGTATACAGTATTTATTGATTTTCCACCCAACAGATTCCCTGCAAGCATATTTTCTGCTTCGGTTGTGCCAGTTTGCATGAGCAAAAGGGAGATAAGAATTGCCCTGGGTGAGTTTGTAAACCACGTGTATAAATCTGATTGCAATGACTTGCATTTCATCTCTGGCGTTTAATGGGATCTCCCTCTCTAGTGTGTGGGGCATTCAAAAGTTCTACAAATGAGAAATATGTAAGAATCTAATATGCCCCTCTCCCTGCAATGAAGAGTATAACTCGGTGTGTTTTTTTTTTTTTAAAGTAGTTATATTTTGTGTTGCTAATTTCAGTCTTTCAAATTAAATAATTATGCAGCCAAAATGAAATGAACACCCCTGATTGGTAATTTTTTTAAACCTTGTATTAAAAATAAAAAAATGCCTTGCTGGTATATAAGAAACGCTATTATCACTATTTTAGCAAAGTATTTTGCAGTATTGAACACATTTACTGCAGGAATATGGTGCCACATGTCATACGTCCAGAACCACATCTGCCTGAAAGAGATGGATTGGGCTGCAGCGTCTTGCCTAGGTGCCACATTCTTGAAACTCATCGACACGTCTGGGAACATCGGTCGGGAGCTGCGGAAAATCTGCCCTTTGCAAAGTAATACACAAGACCTGCAACAAAATCTATTCTACATTTGACAAAATCTGGATCAGGCAGGCTTTCTGAATGCAGAATATCATTGATTCGATGCCTTCACGGGTTCAAGCACTGTATGATGTCAAAGGACTTGCTATCAGATACAGTACTAATGTATTTGTGTGTCTTTCATTGTGTTCGTATCGCTGATTGTTAAAATAAAGTGTCTTTACAATCATGGGTGTTCATATTCTGGCATAGCATTGTATATACCTGTATAATGGAATAATAATTCTCATATGTATAACATTTTGAACACCCCTCACCTGTCTAGCTTTGTGGATGCTTTGCTGAGGCCAAAACGAAATATGTATACTTTTTTGCAATTTGTATTTGCATAATTTGTGGAGGCTATTAAAAATATTAAGGGCAGTCCTAATAATTGCCTCTATCACATGTAAATGAACAGTGGACATGTGACACAAGTTTGCAGATTTTATTCTCATGATTGCAGGCTGAATGTAATTGCTAACAGTGGTACAACTTGTATAACACTTGCAAATTTGTGAAGTCTTAGCAGGCTCTTGGAGAGACCTTGAAAAAACTGCTGTAGTTTAAGTCTATTGGGATTGTAATGAAATTGTTCAACTTTCATTAAATGCAGAATGATACCATTTTTGTCCTTGTTAATTGTAGAAATATATCACTCAAAGTTCTGAAATTGAGTTTTTATGATTTCTCATTTCTGGCTAATAAGCTTTATGGGTATTTAAATGATTCCCAACATGCAAGCATGAGTGTATGGCCATTTTAATTGTTAAACAAAATGTTTAAAAAAAAATTAAACAAAAAACACATTGATGATGTCACTACTTCGCATTCCTTGTTATCCCCGAATAGATGCAGTGATGGTGTGCAGCGAATTGAACAGTGTGCGCGTGGCACAGTTTTCATGTGTAGTGTGGTGCCCGGCTGCAAGCGCACATACCTTTCACAAAGAGATTTGCAGGCACATGTTAATCATCGGCATGTGCGCCATGCAAAACCTTTCCCACGACCTCCAGAGCTTTCTCCAGGTAGGCCTGAGTTTTCTTCCCACAATTTAACCCTCGTTTCCCGCCTGTTCCGAGTTTCCCTCCCTCCCTCCCGAGTTTCCCCCCCCCCCCCCCCCCCTACTCGCCATCAAAACTGTAACATTTTTGAGTCATTCCGAGGACTCTTTTATTCAAAGAGGTTAATTTTAAGGCTTTTAGGTTTGTTTTTCATAATTGTGATTGATTGCCAAATTTACCAGAATCAGAGTTGATGGTGGCCAGAAACCTCTTCCCCATCTCATTTTATAAAGACAGAGTCGAGTAGCAAGTGGGTGTGAGTGTGTAGGGTAGGTACAGGGAGCGAGGGGTTGGATATGCAAGATTCGGAAACTAACTCAGACTTGAGACATTTGAGCCTTCTCACGAGCATAGCTGGCCGGCTTTTATGCCATTTGAAGTGAGGGAAGGGATTGAGGAGGAGCATATACCAGGTACAGACTTCAAAAGGCATCACCAGGTCTTCAACCAAGGAGACAGGTTCAAGAGTTAATATTTGAGGTTGGCCAGATGTTATCCGGCTCTCCTGAGTGGACACACAATTGTTGCATGCTTTTGGAACTGCCTGACTTCCGATTTCCCTTCTGTGACGATAGGGCAAATTGTTTGAAGGCAACGGCCTGGACAACAACAACAACAACAGGATCAGGATTTGGCAACAGGATCTGGTATACCAGTAGTGAGAGGATGGATGTGATAGCTGTGGATGAGATGGTGTGTGTGTGTGTGTGTGTGTGTGTGTGTGTGTGTGTGTGTGTGTGTGTGTGTGTGTGTGTGTGTGTGTGTGTGTGTGTGTGTGTGTGTGTGTGCTGAGTTGAAACTTTTCTTCGAACAATTCGTGGCACAAGTGCAAATGATCAAGAGTGATTTGTGCGTAACAAGTAAACGAAAAAACATGTTTTCGGGCTACACACTTTTATTTTTAAAAGTTTAAAACCAATGTTTTTTTCATTTGTTTTTTAAAATCAAATTTTGATAGATGAAAATGTACCAGAAAAGAGGACCGTAGGCCTAATTTCAGCTCTCTAGGACGTATTGAACCTAGAAAACGAACGGCTCAAAGATTTGAAACGTGACAAACAAACAGAGTTCAAATGAAGTTAAATAAAAGTGTGTAAAAAGAAAAAGGGAGAGAGAGAAAAAGAGAAAGAAAGAAACAAAGCAGCCATTTGTGGAGGGATTCTGAGGTGGGGCATTCCTTTTTGGCTAAACAACCAATCTTCAAGTCAGAGGGCAGCTTGCAGTCCCTGCCACTTAGCATGAGTGAACTTCCAGATTCTGCGGCACTGAGGCGACTGCCTGATAGCAGCCGGAGATGTGAACTCACAAGAACATGATCAGATGAACCAATAGGAGCAGTGGAGGGCACTGATGTTAGATTGAACGTTTGTCATTCCCAAGTCCAGAGGGGATGATTTGGCATTGCTAGTAATTGGGGTCAAAAAGTTTTCAGATTGGGGCAGGTTCATAACAACAACAACAACAACATGCATTTTAAAGGCCATTTTCCCTACTAGAGCGGGGGTTAGCCTTGCGGTCCCCATGATAATCTTCTCCATTTTGCCCTATTTTCTGCATCTCTCCTTGTTAACCCCCTTGCCCGCATTTCTTCTTCCACCATCTTTAGCCAAGTCTTTCTCGGTCTTCCCCGTCCTCTACTTCCTTCTACATTCATTTCCATCACTCTTCTCAACCAGTCACTTTCATCCTTCCTCAACACATGACCAAACCATCTCAACCTGTTCCTCTTCACAGCATCAATCACAGGCTCTGTTCCCATCATCTTTCGCAATTCATCATTTGTCTTCCTCTCTCTCAACGATACTCCGCACATCCGTCGAACCATTCGCATTTCCAGCCTTTCCAACCTTCGTTGCTGCTCTACGTTCATTACCCATGTCTCGTTCCCATAAATCAGAACACTTCTCACACATGCAGCATACACCTTTCCCTTCAGCTTCAACGACACTCCCCTCATCATCAGCACGCCACTCAGTTCCCGAAACTTCTTCCATGCACATCTCACTCCAGCAACCGTTGCCGAGTCTGATCCACCTTCTCCATTCAGCATGTCTCCGAGGTAGCAAAATGTTTTCACACCTTCCAGCTTCATGCTGTCTCCAAGATCCAACTCAACATTTCCTCCATCTGCAGCTCCCTCTGTGCACACCTTACATTTGAATGTAGCTGCTACACTGGTTGATGACCCTCTCAGACCACTACATTTTTGATGAACCCACTCAGCGCACATTGTACATTGAATGGAGTTCACTCCGACACCCTTCCGACACACAGCACAGGGCCACTTCCCAGTTCTTTCCACCTCCCCACATGCTTTACCACTTGCCATCACCTTCGTCTTTCGGGCTACACACTGAGATTCACCTTCAGACCTTTTGTCTCCATACATTCCTTCCACTTGTTCATCTTTTCCTTCAGTCCATCCATACTTTCCGCAATCAACACCAGATCATCTGCATACAACAACTCCCATGGTAAACCCTCCTTTACATTCTGAGCCAGCACCTCCATCACAGCTACAAATAGTAGTGGACTTAGTACCGACCCCTGATGCACTCCCACCTTCACCTCAAACTCACCACTGTTCCCGTCCTTCGTCCTTACAGCTGTGCGCGCTCTTTTGTACATTGCCATCACTACTCTGATCAACAATTCCTCCACTCCTAACTTCCTCAATGCCCATGTCAATACTTTGTGTGGAACCCTATCGAATGCTTTCTCCAGATCAACAAACCCAAGAAACAACTTCTTCCTCTTCTCCATGTACTTCTCCTGCAACTGCCTCACAATGAAAAGCACGTCTGTCGTTCCTCTTCCTGGCATAAATCCAAACTGCATTTCGTCGATCTTCACTTTCTTCCCTTATCCTCCTCTCCAACACCCTTTCCAATACCTTCATTCCATGCTCCAATAACTTTATCGCTCGGTACGAGCCACACTCCAGAGGGTCACCTTTCCCCTTGTATAGAGGGATGAGGGTACCCAGTTCCCAATCCACTGGAATGCGGCCTTCTTTCACCACCAGATTACAGATCTCTGTCATTCTCTTCACACCCCAACTTCCTGCTGCCTTCAACATATCTCCCACAACTCCCGTCGGCCCTCCCGCTTTTCTACCCTTCATTGCTTTTATCGCTTCCTCAACTTCCTTCTCAGTTATCTTCTCTGCCGGTCCTAAAACTGGGTTACTCTCTATGTTGCCATCCCATTCATTCTCTGTATTCAACAGCATTTCCATATATCTTTTCCATCTTCCTTTAATTCCATCTGGGTCGACAACGATTTGTCCCACTTCATCCTTCAAGCAACTCACCCCCATCACATCACACCTCTCTTTCGCTATCTGCTTTGCAATCCTGAATACTGCTTTCTGACCCTCTTTACGAATCCAAGCGTTCTCCGAACATTTTCTGACATGCCTTCTGCGCCTTTGCTACCTCTTTCTTTGCAGCCTTCCTGGCTGCCTTATAACTTTCATGCTCTGCTGTTTCTGCTCCCGTACCCTTCGCCTTCTGCCACTCCTTGAACTTCTTCCTCTTCTCGTCAATCCTCTTTCCATCTTCATCATCCCACCACCATGTTTCCGAGTGCCTCGGTGGTCCTTTTGTCCATCCACATACCTCACCAACGGCTCCCAACAGACTAGCTTTCATTGACATCCAACCGCTTTCATTGACATCCAACCACTTTCAATCTCAACCACATCATCCTCGACCCTACTCAGCCTCTCTTTTAATGCCTCCCTTACTGTCACCTCTTTCAACCTCCACACCTTCATTCTCGGTTGGTACTTCACCCGCGGAGCTCTCCTCGCACCTTTCACCCTTATGTCGCAGACAACCAAGTGGTGCTGTGAAACAGCCTCCTGCCCCGGGATCACCTTTGTGTCCCGGAGGTGCCCCCTATCTCACCTACGTACCATCAGGTAGTCAATGGTTGTCGTCGACCCACCTGACGTGTATGTAACAAGCTTATTATCCTCTTTCTGGAACTGAGTATTACAAATCAACAAATCAGCTCCATCAGCAAACTCCAAAATCCTTTCACCTTCTCCATTTCTCGCACCACATCCGTAACCCCCATGAACTCCCTTAAAACCGTCCATACTCCTTCCCACGTGTCCATTTAGGTATCCTCCTACCACAACAACATCCTCATCTTTGACGTTTTCCATCAACTTCTCGATCGCACACCAGAACTTGTCCTTCTCTTCATCGCTCCGACCAACCTGCGGAGCATATCCCGAGATGATGTTCACCAAGAGCTTTCCAATCATCATTTTCACCATCATCAACCTATCACTCACTCTCGTCACACTCACCACACTGTCTACAAACTCCTCAGAAAACAGGACACGAACACCATTCACGCCCTCCAGGCACCCTTGCCACATAAACTTGTATTTCTGTCCCTGCCTACCCTTCACCATTCTCACACCACTTCCCTTCCATCTCGTCTCTTGCACACAACATATGTCCACTCTTCTTCTGACCAATACTTCCACCACTTCTCCTGATCTCCCTGTCATTGTCCCTGCATTCCATGTCCCAAACCTCAGAAACCGATCTCCACTTCGGGCTGTACCCTGCCCATATGTCGTTGTAATTGTCATGGTTCTCTTTTTGAGGCAATGTTTTTTATGGCCGGATGCCCTTCCTGACGCCAAGAGTTAGGTTCATGGAGTTCCAGAAATCCTCTGCTGCAGTGTCATGGCAGATGGAATACGGTAGGTATCAACTCCAAACCAATTGGCATGGGACATTTGAAATTGCAGCTTACAAGGAAGAGAGAATTGGAATAGTTGGCTCATGTTGGTGCAGAGAGATGTATCGCGCCTTCAGAAAGTATTCATGATCCTTGACCTTTTCACATGTTGTTGTTACATCCTGAATTAAAAATGGATTCAATTGAGATTTGTTTTGGAACTGAACTGCACAAAGTACCCCATAATGTCAGTGGAGTATTGTTTTTAGAAATTTTTACCAAATAATTTAAAAATGAAACACAGAAATATCTAATATACATTAGTATTCAACCCCCTAATTCAATACTTTGTAGAAGCACCTTTGGCAGCGGTTACAGCTTCGAGTATTCTTGGGTATGTTCTCATCAGCTATACACATCTGGATTCGGGGAGTTTTTCCCATTCTTCCTTGAAGATTTGCTCAAGCTCTCAAGTTGGATGGGGAGTGTTGGTGAACAGCAATCTTCAAGTCTTTCCACAGATTCTCAATGGGATTCAATTCTGGGCTTTGGCTGGGCCACTCAAGGACTTTCATGTTCTTGTTCTGAAGCCATTCCAGTGTTTCTTTGGCTGTATGCTTGGGGTCATTGTCCTGTTGAAAGAAATCTTCGTGCAGTCTAAAGTCTTTTGCACTCTGAAGCAGGTTCTCCTCAAGGATTTTGCCTGTATTTAGCTCATTCATTGTTCCATTTATCCTTACAAGTCTCCCAGTCCCTGCTGCTGAAAAGCATCCCCATAGCATGATGCTGCCACCACCATGCTTCACGGTAGGGATGGTATTAGATGGGTGATGAGCTGTGCTTGGTTTTCGTCAGACATAGTGCTTTGCTTACAGGCCAAAGAGTTCAATTTTCGTCTCATCTGACCACAGCATATTTTGCCTCATGCTCTGTCTTTCACGTGCATTTTTGCAAACTCCAGGTGTGCTGTCATGTCCCTTCTTCTCAGGCATGGCTTCCGTCTGGTCACTCTCCCATAAAGCATAGATTTGTGAAGGGCTACAGGGGCTGTTGTCCTTCCGACAGGTTCTCTTATCTCAGCCAAGGAACTCTGTGGTTCTGTCAGAGTGGTCATTGGGTTCTTGGTCACCTCTCTGACTAAGGTCCTTCTTGCCCGTTTTCTCAGTTTGGTCGGACGTCCAGCTCTAGGAAGATTCTCGCGAGCTCCATATTCTTTCCATTTCCTAATGATGCAGCTCACTGTGCTCCTGCAAACTTTCAACACTTGAAATTGTTCCTGGGAACCCTAACAACCCCAACCTTAGTCTGTTGTATTAGTTGTTTTTTTTTTGGTTTCTTCATATTGTCATTGTTGTTTGACTTTTTGTGTGGAAGTTTTTAAAATCTCATTTTTGCTCGTATCTGTTTTTTTCGCCCTGCAAGCTTCGCTTTTATTGCCTCATGCTGCTGAAGATCGCCACGTCATGCCACCTGAAGTCTTTGGAAAGCCAGGTCCACCTCCGGAACCGAGGCCGCCATTGGTTCCACCACCACCTGTGCTTGACCTTGGGGCTGTTGTGCTTGCAGGCAGCGTGGGCACAGCACCCCAACCAAGGCAGCCACCCCCTGGCCTTGCTGTTTTGGCACCTCAGGTGCCACAGCCTCAACCACCGCAGCAGGAGAGCTACCGCATAACAACGATAACCACACCACGAACGTCACACTGTAACTTAATTTCTGTACCCATTCAGGGTCATGATGCCAACCCTCAGGGCCCAGCTGGACCCCCTTACCCTGAGGTTGTGCCAGGCTCAGCCACTCACACGCACCACTTAGACTATCAGACTCAGACTCCTCCCCCACCACCACCTCCACCACCACACACTGCGCATATGATGTTACCTCCCAGCCCTTACGCACAACCCCCACCGCTTGGACATTCCACAGCTCCTCACCTTGCTTATGGGCAGCCTCCTCCACCTCCACCCCCTGCCATGGTTTCAGGACAACGTGCGCCACCCCCACCCCCACCGTACTTGACTCAACCTCCCCCTCCCCATCATCCTGCCGCACCTCCCATGCCCCTCCACTACAATCCTCAAGGTCCTTTGACTCCTCCTTATACGCAGCCCACAGCCGTGGGCATTTGGGTTGCTGGTCCCCCTCCCCAAGGCCCCCCACCACCTCGTGGGCCACCACCGCCCCCTCCTGGCTCCCATCCTCCTGGTCCGGCACCACATGATCAAACTCATTATCGAGCCTATTATCAGTGAGAGATGCAGTGGTGGCCTACGAAAAGGCACTGGGGGCGCATATAGACCCTTTTGTGGACGTCATCTTTATTATTCTATGTTTGGAGTGCGCAGCTCACCAAGGGTCTGTGTGCCTCTTGCTTGTTCACAAGTTACAAACCCACCTCCCTAAAAGCTCAAAAATACAAAAAAACTCTCCCACTGTCTTGCACCCTCCTTTGCAGCAGCACTGTTTTCACAGCTTGTTTGTGTGACATTCATTTTTTTTTCTTCGTCCTCTTAAAGTTGTGAGTAGACCCATTGCTAAAAAGAAAAAAGAAGTAGCAGAGAGGAATAAAGCTGCTTTGGTGATTTAATATTGCTGAAATAATTGTCCCATGTTGTAAACATTTTGAATGTACTTTGTAACATCTAAATTGTAGTTTAGACAGCTCATCGTGTCTCGCTCTTGAGGCTTTTTTTTCTTTTAACTTCCAGCTGCACCGATTAATTCCTCTTATATGATCTTGCGTCATCAGGATTTGAATCCGGGTTTAAAGGGCCTGGCTGACAGCCAGGTAGTGCTGGGAGATTATTGGGTTGAAGCTCTATGAGGTGAATGGTTAGCTATGATCTTCAGTCAATTTCCTCTTTCAAAGCCGTATTTTGCCGGCGAAAGGAGGTGAAGGTCCTGCATGGATGTAAAAGTGATTTGTTCCTCCTCGCACAGCTCCTTGAACTGTCTCGATGTCTTGTGTATATCTTGGATATTTAACAGCTTTGGGGCCATCGACATAATAAGTATGCAAAAACTGATTTTTTTGGTTTTGTCCCTTCCCCTATCTTTCCAACCACACCTCCCTCCCCTCTTCCCCTCCTCCCATAATCCCTTCTCCCCTTTCTTCCCTTTTCCCAATCCTTCCCCATGCGTATTTAATATGCAGTTGGCCTCTTGGTTAATCGTTTCTATGGAAACCGTTTTTGTTAAAGCTCGAATGTCCAGCCGTTTTATACCTTATGTTCTTGTCACTAACTGGGGAGTTAACGAAGTGAATTCTGCAGTGAGTGTGCAGCCTCTAGCCAATTGGATTAAAAGTGGAAGGCTATAAATTTACCAATCACTGCTAAAAACCTTTTTCCTTTGTCTCGTTGTTGAACCAATTTTTTTTTTATCTTTTATTATTCGGTCTCCATTGAAGATTCAGAGCTGGCTGTGCAACGTTTAAATTAGTGAGTATTTAAATAAGAATGGCTTTCAACCCAATACTTGGCTTCAAATTAATCTTTTTTTTGTTCGTTTTTTTTTTTTCCTTGTTTGCCTCTACATGTTTGGAGATTCCCTCTGTACCTCTTAAAAGAAGCACTCTGTTTTTAAATGGATGTTTTGGTGAATTTTTTTTAATTAATCCACGGTTTGGCGTTTAGCATCGATGAACTTTTTATTTTTATTTTGTTTACTGTAATAAAAGTGGCTGCAGCAGTGTTTTGTGTCTGGGGATTTATTTATTTATTGTCGTGATATGCACCGTTGATTCCTTTTAGAAGAACGCGATGCATGCTAGCTGATCCACTACCCGTGAGTCACTTTGTGTGGGCGAGGGAGGTAACTGGATTAATTTTATTATTGGTATTCTTGTTAAGGGGGGGGGGGGGGGGGGGGAGGGAGTCGTATAACGGTGTAAGGGATTGGCAGAGTGGGATGGCCGAATGAACTTTCAGACTATCTTCTCTCCTTGCTTCCTCTAAAAGAGCAAACGCTGCGGATTTTTCGTGTCGAAGCTGTAAAGGAGAAAGACGAGGGTGACGTCAAACATGATCCTGCGTCATTTATCAGTAGGCCAAGCACGTGCGCATGTTCAGCCCGTTCCCGTACGCTGCGGCATCTTGCGTTGTGTGTGTGTGTGTGTGCGCGTGCTATACATGTTGGTGAAAAGGGTTGGCAGGTTAGCCTAGAGGTATGCACACTCGCCTCAAAGCTGTCTAGTTTGGATTAAAATCCAGACCCGGCTATGAACTGTCGTCCTGGTGTTTCACAGATTGGGTGATTCATGGATGTGTGTCGTCCCAAGGATGGACGTTAAACGGGAATCCTGTCTGCCATCATTCGCTGGTGGACGTTCAAGATCCCACCGTGTCCTTCGCGAAGAGTAGGCGAGCTGTAGCCGGCGTCCTGAACAAATTCCTGACATAACCTTAGTCGAACTTCAGGCCTCGCCAGCCCGTTCGTGAAAGACTTGGGACGAAACTTCCCCCAGCCATTCCCACAAGAACGTGGGAATAATTGTGGCCTTTAAAGAAGAAGAGTACAAGGTTGTGGAATTGAATGATTCCTCATGGTCTTTTAATGTATAGGTATTTAATATAATCATGATCTTAAGACCACCCTGCCTTTTGGGTGGTATGAGAAATAGATCTGTGTAATTTGACGTCTAAATCTTCAACCGTTTTTGAAATAACTCGTGCACAAGCCAAATTACCGAGATGGTTGCCATGGCAACGTAATTTAGCCAATCACAGCCGTGATCTAATCGGGTTGAGATAATGCCACAAGGAATATAGATATATGAAATACGAAAGCTAAATGTTCAACGGTTTTTGGAATATCACGTCCACAAAATACATGGACGGATGATCGGTCGGTCAGACGGAGCACATTTCAATGTCCCCCATCTCCGACCTCGTCAGAGGGACGGGGACAAGAAGATACAGGGGACCCTAAAACGATAAGACTGCCGAAGCAATTCCATTGGCTCATGGCACAATCCTGAACAAGTCACCAACCACTCCAACAGGTAATACTCGAATGGTTTGCTCCCAGCAAGCTGCTCCACATTTTCCCGACCTCAGAAGGATGCACAGGTTCAGTCAATCCACCTGGTGACATTTTGACAAAGCTGGAACTTGGTTTCAGTACCTTGATATATGAAGACAAGCACCTCAACCATTAAGCCACCATCTAAACTTACACTCTTCCAAATACTTAGGTATCGTATTTGTACGAGTTTTTATAGTGTTATATTTAGAAAAAACACCATATGATGTCCGATATAAGACTCATATGATGCCACTGTGCACATTGCTATTCCAGACATCCTATAAGATTTATCGGATACTATATGCAGTGCAATAGTGGAAAAGGCAAATTTAGGATGTCCTATATAATATAAGATGGTTTCCTTTGGGGCGTTTTTTGTAAGTGATGAAGTGGGTTCAGTCACGTGACAATTTATTACCTGCGCCACCAAAGGTGGATGGAGGTTATGTTTTCACCCCTGTCTGTTTGTCCGTTTGTCTGTGATCAAAATATCTCAACAAGGTGTGGACGGATTCGGACGAAATTTGGCAGAGATGTAGCGTATGTGACAAGGACGAAATGATTCGATTTTGGTGAAGATCCGGATTCGTATCTGGCTACTAGAATTTTTAAGTGATTCTTCACCATTGGGAGATAGGGCCAAAAACTATACATAGCAGGATATCTCAAAAAGTTATGGACGGATTTGGACGAAACTTGGTGGACCAGTTGTGTGTCTGATAAGGACGATTCGATTCGATTTTGGTGAAGATCTGAATATGGATTCGGATATGAGAATTATTTAATTTTTAATTGATTCTTCACCATTGGGGGATCGGCCAAAAACGATACATAGGATATCTCAAAAAGTTATGGACGGATTTGGACGAAATTTGGTGGACCAGTTGTGTGTCTGACAAGGACGATTCGATTCGATTTTGGTGGATCTGAATATGGATTCGGATATGAGAATTATTTAATTTTTAAGTGATTCTTCACCATTGGGGGATAGGGCCAAAAACGATACATAGCAGGATATCTCAAAAATTTAAGGACGGATTTGGACGAAACTTGATGGACCGATTGGGTGTCTGACAAGGCCGATTCGATTTTGGTGAAGATCTGAATATGGATTCGGATATGAGAATTATTTAATTTTTAAGTGATTCTTCACCATTGCCAATGGCATTGGGGGATAGGGCCAAAAACGATACATAGCAGGATATCTCAAAAAGTTATGGACGGATTTGGACGAAACTTGGTGGACCAGTTGTGTGTCTGACAAGGACGATTCGATTCGATTTTGGTGAAGATCTGAATATGGATTCGGATATGAGAATTATTTAATTTTTAAGTGATTCTTCACCATTGCCAATGGCATTGGGGGATCGGGCCAAAAACGATACATAGCAGGATATCTCAAAAAGTTATGGACGGATTTGGACGAAACTTGGTGGACCAGTTGTGTGTCTGACAAGGACGATTTTCGATTCGATTTTGGTGAAGATCTGAATATGGATTCGGATATGAGAATTATTTAATTTTTAAGTGATTCTTCATTTCCAATGGCATTGGGGGATAGGGCCAAAAACGATACATAGCAGGATATCTCAAACATATATGGACGGATTTGGACGACACTTGTTGGACAGGTTGTGTGTGACAAGGAAGAATCGATTCAATTTTGGTGAAGATCCGGATCCGGATCCAGCTAGTAGAATTGTTTAAGTGATTCTTCACCAATGAGTGATATGGCCAACCAGGTGGAGGATCATGGTGGATGCTCTCTACTGAGTGCCGTTTTAGTTTCCCATTGTAAATACTGTGTGATTTTCTATTATGATATACAGCACTGCATTAAATAGTTTGTGACGTCAAAAGATCTCTGACTTTTAATGATCGATTATGACTGGCTTCATTTAATGCAGCAGAGTAAAATATCACATTTGGGGATTTTTTTCCCATGTTGGAGTGCAGCACATCATGTATATTTTATTTATGGAGCGTGATATCGTTTTTCAGCTGCTAAATAATTGCGAATTTACTCAGGAGGAATTTGCTGCTAATATCATTGATAACGTTATCTGGCTGCCGCTGAAGGCAGGGTGCACGGTCAGCTGACCGACGATCGGCCTTCCCATTGGTCGGTTCCCGGGTATAAGAGGCTTCGCTCGCGTGAACCTCAGCATTTGAGGATACGTGCTGTGCGTGTAAACGTGTAGCGCGCGGTTTTGCTTCTGGGAGCGTACGGCACAGTCGGCAGTTTCCCTCCTTTTTCGTCTTCGTTTTTACTCCTTCCAGCTCACATGCGATTTTTCCGCCTCACCTTCAAGTGCTTCGTCGACTGCTTCTGAGGCGCCTGTGTAATTCCGAGCGCCCGGCGGCGACATTGACTTAAAACCAAGGCAGACCTGCTCCATCCTCGTCCCTCCAGACGTCCTCTCACCGTTATTTCTTTCTCCGTCCGTTCACTCAGACACCTGATCAACACCTTCTCGCACTTACCCGTTGACTTGTTATCCACCTTTCATCATTAATTATCCCCGTGCATCCCCTTCCTTTCACGACATCCCAGCTCGTCTTGTCACTTTTCACCTTCAATCGTGTCGCCTTTCACATAACCTTTCACGTTATTCTCCATCTCCACACCTTCCCTAGTCTCACCCTTAATTCGTCACTGCTATCACCTCTACGACTCGTACCATTTGTCTTCTTCTTCTTCACGTCATCCTCGCTCATCGATGCAGTCTGAATCTTTCTCTCCCTGTGCTTCCTCCCTCGATGGGGGTGGTGAAAGTTGTGAACGAAGAGCTGCAGCAGACCCGTCCATCGGTTGTAAAGACCCCTCTCCTGGTTCTAACGTTTCCATTATGGTCGCTCTGACCGATCAGGTGGTCGTGCCGTGCGAGCGGGGCCTCTCGGAAGACTTTGAGAGGACGGGATCTGGAGGTGGACGTGCTAGAGGTGGAGACGAGAATGGCTGTGGTTTCCGTGAGGCCGAGGAGGAATACGACGAGGAGGAGGAGGTCGTGGCAGTGGTGAACGGGCAGGTGGCACCATGTGAGGTGCGCCAGACTTGGAGCCGTCAAATGGACTTCATCCTGTCGTGTGTGGGTCTGGCTGTGGGTTTGGGAAACGTCTGGAGATTCCCTTACCTGTGTTACAAGAACGGTGGAGGTGAGATGGTGATTAATGAGTAAAGAGTTGGAGGGGGGGGGGGGGGGGGGGATGGATTATTTTTGTTACATTGGACAACCGAGGGATTGTGGTACTTATTGGGGAAAAAATGAAATGTTTGGGGGAAAAAAATCAGAATGTTTCTAAGATCCATATATTGAAAAATGTAACATCCCACCAACTATATAAATGGTGTCCATTATGCAATTTCTCCAAAAAATAAATAAAATATCAGAATATTGTTTCTAGGATCCATATATTGTAAAATGTAACATCCCACCAACTATATAAATGGTGTCCATTATGCAATTTCTCCAAAAAATAAATAAAATATCAGAATATTGTTTCTAGGATCCATATGTTGTAAAATGTAACATCCCACCAACTACAGACTTGGCATTTAATATGAAATTTTTTTTTTTTCTTGACTTGGGTTTACTTTCTTAACTCAGTATATCAATCTGGTGAGTTTCTTTTACACTTTGGTGATTTATTTGTTAAAAGAACCATGTCACTGATTGTCTGTCGCAGCAAGAAGTCAACAACAGGATTATATCACAGGTGGCGTGGCAAAATGTACGGACAGGTGCATTTGACGATTGGCTTCACAGTCGGGTATACAAGGGTTGTTGCGTTCTGTATTAGTGGAAAACAACTGCTGCACGTCTCCAAAAGTTATTGCCGCTTCCTCTGGAGATGGTCCGTCAACTCGACAATGCTGTTTGTCATGGAGTGGTGGCTTTACGAAATTACGGCATGAAAGACCGTGCTATTGCTCGGCAGTATGGCATCACTCGAGGTCAGGTGTCAAAGATCCTGAAACGAAATGCTCAGAGGGGTGTCCCTACTCCAATACCGAGGCCAGGACATCCCCGCAGAACCACAAGGAGGGATGATCGCCAGCTGCACCGGTTAGTCCGCAATGGCCGTACCAAGTCAGCTAATCGGCTTAGGGCTGATTGGCAGGAACTGACAAATGTGCCTGTATCCAGAAGGCTTGTCAACCAACGACTGGTTCAAGCAGGCTACCGTGCCAGGCATCCCCTGATAAAGCCACGCGTGACCAGACAACACCGCCAGCGCCGATTGCAGTGGGCCAGAGAGCACCGTCAATGGCAGCCAGGACACTGGAATCACGTGATCTTCAGTGACGAGTCTAGATTTCTGGTCTATCATCAAGATGGCCGCGTCCGAGTTCGCAGACAAGTGCATGAAGCCTACAACAAAGATTGTATAGTGCCAAGAGTCCAATCTGGAGGTGGTGGGGTGACCGTTTGGACTGCTTTTCATGCAGGGGGCAAAACTGACCTGGTTGTTCTGAATGGAAACCTGAACCAGTTCATGTACAGGGCCATTCTGGAAGAAACATTGCTTCCATTTGCTCGTGCAGCCTTCCGAGGAAACTTTGTCTTCCAAGATGACAATGCACGGCCTCATTGTGCTCGCATGATCCAACACTTTCTTGTTGACCGTGGTGTAGAGCATATGGAGTGGCCTGCCATGTCCCCGGATATGAATCCGATAGAGAACTTGTGGGCAGAATTAACGCGTCAAATCGACCACTTGGACCAGCAGCCGACCTCTGTGCGTGAATTGCAGCAGGCTGTCACTGCATGGCAAGCAATTCCTGTCCAAACCTTGGCAAATCTCGTGAACAGCATGCCTCAATGTGTACGTGCTCTCCTGAATGCTCGTGGGGGTTACACGAAGTACTGAACTGTAATTTTACTGTCTGTAATCCCAGTCGTAATTTAACTTTTGTTTTTGTTAAAAAAAATTTTGGCTAATGTGCAAAATAAAGAGATACTTCTGGAAAACGTACAGAAGTTTAACACAGTACTGTCCATGAATTGAGTTCGAT
This sequence comes from Myxine glutinosa, assembly GCF_964187855.1. NCBI lineage: Eukaryota > Metazoa > Chordata > Myxini > Myxiniformes > Myxinidae > Myxine > Myxine glutinosa. The sequence continues at coordinate 121,980,334 of NC_136264.1, read as the reverse complement.
ATCGGTTTACATCACTTTCAAGGATCAATTTATTTGTTTCGAAATGTCAAATGTGGTTTTTGTTTCTTTTAAAGGTCACATTAACAAAATCTAGAATAATTTCAACATAATTCCAATGAACTTTTGGTTCTAAGACATCTTGAAAAGTAAGGTCACCCCCACAAAAAAAAGATTCCATATTAAATGCCAAGTCTATATAAATGGTGTCCATTATGCAATTTCTCCAAAAAATAAATAAAATATCAGAATATTATTTCTAGGATCCATATATTGTAAAATGTAACATCCCACCAACTATATAAATGGTGTCCATATGCAATTTCTCCAAAAAATAAATAAAATATCAGAATATTGTTTCTAGGATCCATATATTGTAAAATGTAATATCCCACCAACGATATAAATGGTGTCCATTATGCAATTTCTCCATAAAATATCAGAATATTGTTTCTAGGATCCATATATTGTAAAATGTAACATCCCACCAACTATATAAATAGTGTCCATATGCAATTTCTCCAAAAAATAATCAAAATATCCATGTTGTTTCTAAGATCCATATATTGAAAAATGTAACATCCCACGAACGATATAAATGGTGTCCATATGAAATTTCTCCAAAAAATAAATAAAATATCAGAATATTGTTTCTAGGATCCATATATTGAAAAATGTAACATCCCACCAACTATATAAATGGTGTCCATATGAAATTTCTCCAAAAAATATCAGAATATTGTTTCTAGGATCCATATATTGTAAAATGTAACATCCCACCAACTATATAAATGATGTCCATATGAAATTTCTCCAAAAATAATAAAAATATCAGAATATTGTTTCTAAGATCCATATATTGTAAAATGTAACATCCCAACAACGATATAAATGGTGTCCATATGAAATTTCTCCAAAAAATAATTAAAATATAGATGTTTCTAAGATCCATATATTGAAAAATGTAACATCCCACCAACTATATAAATGGTGTCCACTGTCCATATGCAATTTCTCCATCTTGATGTGATGCATTTCTTGCGAATGCAGGTGTGTTCCTGATCCCGTATGTCATCATTGCTTTCATTGGGGGCATTCCCATCTTTTTCCTGGAAATAGCGTTGGGACAGTTTATGAAACAAGGAAGCATTGGAGTTTGGCGCATCGCACCGCTCTTTCAAGGTGCATTATTTTATTCCACAATGCCAGCAGCCATTATTTGTTTTTGGTCGTCACTACCTTTATGCCTCCAACCTTTTGCTTTGCTTTCCCCCTCTGTTTTCTGGAAGATGGAACCTAAAAATCATTTTATTTTTGAAATTGCAATTCATTCTTCCAGAAGACTCTGCAAATATGATTAGTGTGGTGTCGCTAATATGTCCAAATGATGTGGTTGGTGTGATGCTCTGATTGGTCTTGTGGTGTTTTATTACCTGTGCCACCAAAGGTGGATGGAGGTTGTGTTTTCACCCCTGTCTGTTTGTCTGTTTGTGAACAAGATATATCAAAGTTGTGGATGGATTCGGACAAAATTTGGCAGAGATTTAGCGTATGTTACACGGACGAAATGATTAGATTTTGGTGAAGATCCGGGCTCGGATCAGAGAATTTTTTAATTATTTAAGTGATTCTTCACCATTGGGAGATGGGGCTAAAAACGATACATAGCAGGATATTTCAAAAAGCTGTGGACGGATTTGGACGAAACTTAGTGGACCTGTTGGGTGTCTGACAAGGACAAATATATTCGATTTTAGTGAAGATCTACATATGGATTCGGATATGAGAATTATTTAAGTGATTCTTCACTATTGGGAGATAGGGCCAAAACGATACATAGCAGGCTATCTCAAAGTTATGGATGGATTTGGACGAAACTTGATGGAGAGGTTGTGTGTGTGACAAGGAAGAATCGATTCAATTTTGGTGAAGATTCAGATCCAGCTGGTATAATTTTAAAGTGATTCTTCACCATTGAGTGATATGGCCAAAAACGAGGGGAAGATCAAGGTATGAAAGACTAGACCTCTCTCTGTACCCACCATACCCAGTTGTACCCAGCTGCTCCTGGACTCTGTGTCCTTCTCTCCTGACAAGGTGGAGAAGTTTCTGTCAATCCTTGACAATGATTCTGCAACTGGACCAGACGGCATTAGCCCACGGGTTCTAAAATCCTGCTCTGCCGCTCCATCTCACCCTCTCGCTGTCTCTTCACCCTCTCTTTTGCTCAAGGTCATCTGCCATCAGCTTGGAAATCAACCAACATTACCGCTTTACACAACAAAGGTGAAAAAACAGATCCTTGCAACTACAGACCAATCAGCCTTCTCTCAATTATCAGCAAAGTCATGGAATCCATCGTTGCTTCAGATATCAAATCTTTCCTCTTCTCAAATGGCTTGATCTCTGATCATCAATTTGGTTTCAGTCCAGGTCACTCGACTCTGGACATGCTGCTTCTGCTGTCTCAACAATGGATGGAGGTCCTCGATGCCAAACAGGAATTTAGAGCTGCCTCCCTTGACATATCACGTGCCTTCAATACCGTCTGGTACCCTGCTCTGCTCACCAAACTCTTCTCCTATGGTATCCATGGAAATCTCCACGCATGGCTTGCGGGCTTCCTCTCTGGTCGTAGTCAACGTGTGGCCCTGAATGGGTTTCTCTCATCTCCCCTTCCTGTTCTGGCTGGAGTTCCCCAAGGCAGTGTTCTGGGCCCTGTGCTTTTTCTGGTCTTCATCAATGATCTCTCTGACTCTCTTGAAAATCCTCTCTATCTCTTTGCTGATGACTCCACTCTCTGGCGCTCCATACCTCATCCCTCCGAACGACAGTCTGTAGCCTCTTCACACTTTGCAGACCTGGACAAAATCACAGACTGGTCAAACAAGTGGAACATATCTTTCAATCCTGACAAATCTCACACTCTTACTATGTCTCTCCGAAAAGACCGACTGGACAACCCTCCCATCTACTTTCTGAACAAGCCTCTCCAAGAAGTTCTGTCATTCAAGCTTTTGGGTCTCACTATCTGCCACGATCTTTCCTGGGAAAACAACATTTCCAAGCTAGCCACCAAAGCCAGTCGCCGACTGGGCATCCTCTGTCGTGCGAACTCCTTCCTTGGCACACCTGAGCTCCTCACCACATACAAGGCTTTCATCCACAGCTCAATGGAATACTGTTCTCCCCTCTGGGCTGGTGCTCCTGCCTCACACCTAGCTCGTCTTCTCGCTGTTGAAACCAAAGCTTTCAGAATCATTGGAATCTTCTGTGATGAAGCTAACTCCGAGGGCCTTTCACTCACTCACCGCAGGCAGGTTGGTGGTCTTTCTGTCTTCTACCGACTCTTATTCGGCCTAGCCCCCCCCCCCCCCTAGCCCTGTCTGTGCTCTGTCCCCCAAATATTCCTGCAGGTCATACAAGATCTGCCAGTAACCCTCTTCTGGTGAAATTGCCAAAATCAAGACTTTCTGCTCACCTTCAGTCTTTCATTCCTCTTTTCTCCCACCTCTGGAACAAACTCCCTCACTCTTCAATCCCACTCTTCCCTCCAGGTCTTTAAAACAGCTGTTCACCACCATCTCTTATCTTCCCCCATCCAAAACCTTGATCTCTTCTACCCCCGTGAATTCACCCCAAATCCACTTTTTATTTTTTTATTTTTTATTTTTTTTGATATACCGACTTTTCTTTCCTGGAAGTTCTAGCAGTGTCCATGTGTTTTATACTTTCCCACCCATGCCTCCTCCCCCCAAGCCCTCTCCCTCCCACAGATCTTCCGTTGTCCCTGTTCTCTGCTGTTGTACTTGTGTGCTTCCTTCTCCCTCCCCATCTTGTCTCCCGCTCCCTTTATTGTATGTTTTGTGTGTCCGTTTGTGTTTTTTTTTTTTTTTTTGTGATTGATGTTAGGTCTTACCCGAGCCTCGATTTTGTGTACAAAAAAAACAAACTTGGTGGACAGGTGTTCTTTATTAGGAAGAATCGATTCAATTTTGGTGAAGATCCAGATCCGGCTGGTAGAATTTTAAAGTGATTCTTCACCATTGGGAGATGGGGCCACAAACGATATAAAGTTCCTTTCCTTTCCTTTCCTTTTTTTTAATTCTTCCATTTAACCTTCCTTCCTTTGTACACCATATGCTTGCATGCCTTTCTCTGGGGATGCCTAATATGACATTGGCAAGATAGTCTTGAACTTGGAAAATGTTTGAGCCCTGTAGAATGAAAGTTAATTTCTTGAAACGACCTGGAAAGTTTTGACGGTCATCTTGATTGTAATCTCTTTATTTATTTATTTATTTATTTTTGTGTACAAGATCGAGGCTCGTGTAAAAGCTAGAAGTTTCACCATTTTCACCATTTGTCTTGCATTTACCTGACATTCCCTGATGAGCTAAAAATAAAATTTCTTCTTTCGCTATCCAATATTGTGGACCAGTCATTGATCTGTTTTAATTAATTGTTAAACTTTTTTTTTTTAATGCGTATACGCACATGCACTCACGTCCACTGCACGTGTGCCAATCTTATTCAACCACATATCCCGAACCAACAAAGCACGTGAGGCCAGGCTATAAATGAGTTGATTTTCATTTCCCAATGCTAATGGCTTGGTGTTAAACCATTCCCAAGAGTCTGTCACTTGATTAAGAAGCCAATTACCAGCCATTGAATCAGCTGATTATAAGGGTAGATGGTGCAGCTACTTTTGAATGTCAAAGCATCACAAAACAATCCAGTAGTCTTTACACCCCTGATATGACCAATCGTTGCTTACAAAGCGTATCTCCCGGCACTTTTCCCTGTCAAGATAAAATACAGGCCGATCCTTCCCTGAACACTTTACCAGGATCATGTTTCTCTTGGCCATGAGAGAGTTCAATTCCAACTTTAAAAACCATTGTTGACTCGTTTTTCAAGGTTACCAATATCTGATGCAAGGGCATCTTGACATGGAAGATAAAATTCATACAATTGGCCGTTTATTTAGCCTTATTTTTATAGCTCAAGGTTGAGTTATCATTTTGTTTCTGCTTATTAAAAGGATTCCTAATTTTTTTCTGTTCCTGACCTCTACCATCTTGATGAATTAGTATGGTTGTAATGGTATGTAGTGGCTTCCGCTTCCGGTCCCTCGAGCGAGGAGGCTTGCTTCGTTCTCTCCATGACATCAAAGTTTGAGTATTTTCCCATTCGTGTCTTTGTCAAATTTCCACTGGTTATTTTATTGTGTATGTGTTATTGTGTTTCTATTTCGTTTTGGTTTTGCAATTATTGCATATTTGTGTGTAATTAGTCGTTTTTTTGTTCGCACCTCATGCGCAGCCTGGTCTCTCCAGGTTCCCTCCCCCCCCCTTCAGTATTTTGTGAATATAAGTTCTTTCCTTCATAGTATTTGCTTGTTTCTTTGATTTTCTTTTCTCCCCCTGCCTCTCACGAACATCTTACCCTTTGTCCAACGTTTTAAAAACAAAACAAACAAAAAATTCTTTATTAATTCTTTCTCTCCTCCTGGACACGTGCTTGTTCGCTCTCCTCCTCGTCTCGACTTTGGCCCCGCCCCCTATATCTCGTTTTTCTTCCACCTCTGCTCCTTCTTTCTCAAATCCACGTCCTCACTTATAGACTTTCCCCAGATTATTTTTCATGGTTTTGTTTAAATATTATTTAAATATGTTTAAACCACAGCCGTGATGCTGATGCCGCCCTCCCCCCCCCCCCCAGAATTTCCATGTTTTAAACGTTTCCCAGTGTATACCCTGGATTAGAATAGGTACACCGTATCCCTGCGTGTTGTAAGAGACGACTAAGAGGGTTGGCGTCAGGAAGTGCATCTGGCCATAAAAACATTGCCTCAAAAAGAGAACCATGGCAATTACAACTACATATGGGCAGGGTACAGCCCGAAGTGGAGATCGGTTTCTGAGGTTTGGGACATGGAATGTAGGGACAATGACGGAGATCAGGAGAAGTGGTGGAAGTATTGTTCAGAAGAAGAGTGGACATATGTTGTGTGTAAGAGACGAGATGGAAGGTAAGTGGTGTGAGAATGGTGAAGGGTAGGCAGGGACAGAAATACAAGTTTATGTGGCAAGGGTGCCTGCAGGGCGTGAATGGTGTTGGTGTCCTGTTTTCTGAGTTTGTAGACAGTGTGGTGAGTGTGACGAGAGTGAGTGATGGGTTGATGGTGAAAATGATGATTGGAAAGCTCTTGGTGAACGTCATCTCGGGATATGCTCCGCAGGTTGGTCGGAGTGATGAAGAGGACGACAAGTTCTGGTGTGCGATAGAGAAGCTGATGGAAAACGTGAAAGATGAAGTTGTTGTGGTAGGAGGAGACCTAAATGGACGTGTGGGAAGGAGTATGGATGGTTTTGAGGGAGTTCATGGGGGTTACGGATATGGTGTGAGAAATGGAGAAGGTGAAAGGATTTTGGAGTTTGCTGATGGAGCTCATTTGTTGATTTGTAATACTCAGTTCCAGAAAGAGGATAATAAGCTTGTTACATACACGTCAGGTGGGTCGATGACAACCGTTGACTACCTGATGGTGCGGAGGCGAGATAGGGGGCACCTCCGGGACACAAAGGTGACCCCGGGGGAGGAGGCTATTTCACAGCACCACTTGGTTGTCTGCGACATAAGGGTGAAAGGTGCGAGGAGAGCTCGGCGGGTGAAGTACCAACCGAGAATGAAGGTGTAAAGGTGTAAAGGTTGAAAGAGGTGACAGTAAGGGAGGCATTAAAAGAGAGGCTGAGTATGTTAGAGGATGATGTGGTTGAGCTTGAAAGTGGTTGGATGTCAATGAAAGCTAGTCTGTTGGGAGCCATTGGTGAGGTATGTGGATGGACAAAAGGACCACCGAGGCACTCGGAAACATGGTGGTGGGATGATGAAGTTGGAAAGAGGATTGACGAGAAGAGGAAGAAGTTCAAGGAGTGGCAGAAGGCGAAGGGTACGGGAGCAGAAACAGCAGAGCATGAAAGTTATAAGGCATTGGCTGCAAAGAAAGAGGTAGCAAAGGCGCAGGAGGCATGTAGGAAAATGTTCGGAGAATGCTTGGATTCGGAAGAGGGGGTCAGAGAGCAGTATTCAGGATTGCAAAGCAGATAGCGAAAGAGAGGTGTGATGTGATGGGGGTGAGTTGCTTGAAGGATGAAGTGGGACAAATCATTGTCGACCCAGATGGAATTAAAGGAAGATGGAAAAGATATATGGAAATGCTGTTGAATACAGAGAATGAATGGGATGGCAACATAGAGAGTAACCCAGTTTTAGGACCGGCAGAGAAGATAACTGAGAAGGCAGTTGAGGAAGCGATAAAAGCAATAATAAAATAAATAAATAAAAATATTTAAAAAAATCGATAAAATGCGATAAAAGCATAGATAAAGAAAGATAGAAATGAAGCAATAGAGGAAGCGATAAAAGCAATGAAGAGTAGAAAAGCAGGAGGGCCGACAGGAGTTGTGGGAGATATGTTGAAGGCAGCAGGAAGTTGGGGTGTTAAGAGAATAACAGAGATCTGTAATCTGGTGGTGAAAGAAGGCCGCATTCCAGTGGATTGGGAACTGAGTACCCTCATCCCTCTATACAAGGGGAAAGATGACCCTCTGGAGTGTGGCTCGTACCGAGCGATAAAGTTATTGGAGCATGGAATGAAGGTATTGGAAAGGGTGTTGGAGAGGAGGATAAGGAAGAAAGTGAAGATCGATGAAATGCAGTTTGGATTTATGCCAGGAAGAGGAACGACAGACGCGCTTTTTATTGTGAGGCAGTTGCAGGAGAAGTACATGGAGAAGAGGAAGAAGTTGTTTCTTGGGTTTGTTGATCTGGAGAAAGTATTCGATAGGGTTCCACGCAAAGTATTGACATGGGCATTGAGGAAGTTAGGAGTGGAGGAATGGTTGATCAGAGTAGTGATGGCAATGTACAAAAGAGCGCGCGCAGCTGTAAGGACGAAGGACGGGAACAGTGGTGAGTTTGAGGTGAACGTAGGAGTGCATCAGGGGTCGGTACTAAGTCCACTACTATTTGTAGCTGTGATGGAGGTGCTGGCTCGGAACGTAAAGGAGGGTTTGCCGTGGGAGTTGTTGTATGCAGATGATCTGGTGTTGATTGCAGAAAGTATGGATGGACTGAAGGAAAAGATGAACAAGTGGAAGGAATGTATGGAGACAAAATGTCTGAAGGTGAATATCGGAAAGTCGAAGGTGATGGCAAGTGGTGAGGTGGAAAGAACTGGGAAGTGGCCCTGTGCTGTGTGTAGGAAGGGTGTCGGAGTGAACTCCATTCAATGTACAATGTGCGCTGAGTGGGTTCATCAAAAATGTAGTGGTCTGAGAGGGTCATTAACCAGTGTGGCAGCTACATTCAAATGTAAGGTGTGCACAGAGGGAGCTGCAGATGGAGGAAATGTTGAGTTGGATCTTGGAGACGGCGTTAAGCTGGAAGGTGTGAAAACATTTTGCTACCTTGGAGACATGCTGAATGGAGGAGGTGGTTCAGACTCGGCAACGGTTGCTAGAGTGAGATGTGCATGGAAGAAGTTTCGGGAACTGAGTGGCATGCTGATGAGGAGGGGAGTGTCGTTGAAGCTGAAGGGAAAGGTGTATGCTGCATGTGTGAGAAGTGTTATGATTTATGGGAGCGAGACATGGGTAATGAACGTAGAGCAGCAACGAAGGCTGGAAAGGGTGGAAATGCGAATGGTTCGGTGGATGTGTGGAGTATCGTTGAGAGAGAGGAAGACAAATGATGAATTGCGAAAGATGATTGGAATAGAGCCTGCGATTGATGCTGTGAAGAGGAACAGGTTGAGATGGTTTGGACATGTGTTGAGGGATGAAAGTGACTGGTTGAGAAGAGTGATGGAAATGAATGTCGAAGGAAGTAGAGGATGGGGAAGACTGAGAAAGACTTGACTAGAGATGGTGGAAGAAGAAATGCGGGCAAGGGGTTTAACAAGGAGAGATGCAGAAAATAGGGCAAAATGGAGAAGATTGTCATGGCGGCGGTAGTACAGTCTCCCTGCTCTAGCAGGGAAAATGGCCTTTAAAATGCATGTTGTGTTGTTGTTGTTATCGTATGTAGTATTGTCGTTCTAATTGTAATGTATGCACCTGTCCTCATTTGGTTAAAAAAAAAAATTGTCCAATGCTCTTGATGAAGCATGTCCAGTCCATAAAGATGTAGGTTTTTGCCATGTGAGGTGCAACAATGTTATGAATCACAATCACCTAGATCTCATTTCTCAAATTGGTCTTAAGAGCCATCACCTGCATTTAGCCTCATGGTTTCTATTTTCATGAGGTCATTTTTTTATTCAAGTATAAAAAGATTAATGTCGAGTATCTTTGTACCAGTGTTGTGAAACTTGCTTGTGCTAATATCAAAGTGTATAGGATAGAGGACTGGCAGGATACGTTGGAGGTATGTACACTCACCTTTGAGCTGTGTAGCCTGGGATCTAATCTTGGCCTATGTTTCGCATGCAGGGCGATGCACAAATGTGTGCTGGAGTACCCATCTACCAGCAATGGTCATTGGTCGACGTTGAAGATCCCATGGTGTCTTTCGTGAAATGGAGGCGAGTTATTGCCAGCACCCTTAACAAATTCTAAATTATTGCATCAGAGAGGTTACTGGTCCAGGATTGGTTCTAGCCTAGAAATGTTTCTGAACAAGTCATGATGTGCCCTGGAGATCTGTTGTTTTTGCTTTGTTACGTGGGATTTTTGTACAGGTACTTTTGGGATGGTGGGTATCCCAGTATTCTTCATCTCGTTCATTCGTTGCTGTTGCTTTCTACTTGTGATTTCACAATTTGATTTGTAAAATATACCAAAATGTTAATTTCTGCAGCAAATTGCAATGTAAGCAGCTTATCTTTCACACGTGAATGTGAAAAGCCAATGGGTGCAGGTTGTATGAGCGAAACGAGCAACCTTTTCAACCCTGACGCCATGTTTTTGAGCATTGATAAGGAAATTACTTTTATTTGCAACAACAGTGTAGTGCCGGATGTAGTGCCAGTGATATCACTGTAGCAAAAGTTAGTTGATAGCCTCATTGCCTGTTCCCTTCTCCCTGCCCTGACCTATTCAGAAGGCAGTTGATAGCTTATAGGGTCTGTTCTGAAAATAGAAACACAAGCAGGCTAGTGGTGGCCTCATTTGTTGGTGTATTGTGCTTAGACTTGCTGATCTGGCTGTTCTGTTTGTGTCTAATCACCACGTTGACTGACATGTTACACTATTTTCAAACTATTATACTCAAGAATGCTGTAAAGATAGGCTTTGGATTCGAGTCAGATTCCTGAGTCTGCGTGCCATTCCTGCACAACCCTTTTCCATGGAAGTGAATAAACAAACAATATTCACACCATCTCACGATTAAACACTTGCTTGCTCCAAGATGGCAGGAAACCTTGTTAAATAACATATGAAATGCAACTTCAGAGTAGGAGATGGTGCAATAATTTGAGGGGAGAAAAAAGCAAATTGTTGCACAAAAAAAGGAGGTACATTTCTGAGACCATGATTGTGGAATGCAACATTGAGGGGCAGGATAGACCAGCCATTCCATGTCAAATCATCAAAGAATCTGCCGTCATCTCTCAGATTTTTGTAAAACTTTGGGAACCAATTGGGACCCATGAAAAACGGCAAGAACTCAAATTTTTTTGCTAACAGCCTCTTAATTAGTGAGATACAGACTAACGAACTTTGGACTAATTAGCGTGACGTCGCGAATTCAAATGGCCATATCTCTAAAAGTATAACACCTAGAGAGCTGGTTTTGGTGTCATTTTAAAGGTATTTTCATGCCCTATGAATGTCTGGGCAACATTTTCCGACCTCCAACCACAAAAAAGTTATCACAAAATATAAACTTCAATTGTGAATCCCCAAAAAATGTATCCTTCAAATTTCCTCAAATTCATCCCAGAGGTACCTTATGATGTCAAGAAGCTTCCACATAAATTTTGTGATGGGCACTCCAATAGTTTCTGAGATATGAGCAATAATGTACATGTACGTATGGCATATAGGTTCGAAAATCAGCATTTGTAATGTATTATACAATCAATAAGTGAGTTCAAGTACACAGTGTTCACTAACCTGACTTAGGTTCACTAACCAGTGTCACCGATTTTCTTGGTTTTGGATTTCACATATTTATCTGCAGCAAGTCTCTTTTTTGGAATAGGTGATTCTCCAATCAATCCCAAAGACTCATTCAGTGTATTCAGTTCCATTTCAGGAGAATGAAATTCAAACTCCCCTGAACTGCCTGGTATTGGTGATTCACCTCCACCATCATTGTCCTCACTACTGCTAATAGCGCTGCTGGTCACTGGTAATGGTATTTCACTCTGAGTCTCTACCACACCTGGTTGTCTTTTTGCCAGTTTCTTACGACACTGGGTACAGATTTTCTGTGCACTTTGCAGTTTGAGGCTTGGATGAGCGGCTATGGCTTTTTGGCTAACAGCTCTCAAGCCAGACGACTTTGGTTTTTCATGAGCTCCAAAGGGATTGCAGCAGGATTTCTGCTTCAAGATGAACTTTTCCTTGGCAGTCGTCATTTTTCTGCAGCTCCTTCAGAAGTGAACTGCCAATTTCTGTTGGTGGCAGGCCTAAGCATTACACTAAGCCAACTTGGACTTTCCCTGGGGATCTTAGACTGTGAAAGTTGCATCACCTCGACTTACCCACATGGGAAATCCCAGTTGGAATTCCCCAGATGAGAATTCCCCTCAGGCCCAGTTGAAGATGAAAGTATATGATACTTCAAAGCAATTGATGGTTGTTCCCTGTGTTCCCTGTCATGGCTAGGTTAGAATGATTGTATAATACATTACAAATGCTGATTTTCGAACCTATATGCCATACGTACATGTACATTATTGCTCATATCTCAGAAACTATTGGAGTGCCCATCACAAAACTTATGTGGAATCTTCTTGACATCATAAGGTACATCTGGGATGAATTTGAGGAAATTTGAAGGATACATTTTTTTTGGATTCACGATTGAAGTTTATATTTTGTGATAACTTTTTTGTGATTGGAGGTAGGAAAATGTTGCCCAGACAAATTTATAGGGCATGAAAATACCTTTAAAATGACACCAAAACCAGCTCTCTAGGTGTTATACTTTTAGAGATATGGCCATTTGAATTCGCGACATCGCGCTAATTAGTCCAAAGTTCGTTAACCTGTATCTCACTAATTAAGAGGCTGTTAGCAAAAATATTTGAGTTCTAGCTGTTTTTCATGGGTCCCAATTGGTTCCCAAAGTTTTACAAAAATCTGAGAGATGACGGCAGATTCTTTGATGATTTGACATGGAATGACCCAGACACGAGCGATTTTCCAGATGAGTTTCTTGTGGTAACGATGGATTTTCCCTCAGATGGAGTTGAAGCTATTGTCGTAAGGATGACCTCTCCCAGAAGCGCAAGTTATTTGTGGGAATTGTGCATGCCAGAGGTAGCGCTCCACGAATGACTGGGCACTTGGCCAATTAATCTGACATGACAACTCAGCAGTTGCATAATGCATTGTTAATTCCATGCGTGTTGAAACGCACATGATCAACTAAACCAAGCGATTGACAATTTCATCCTTCCAAGGGTTATCAATAAGCTGAAATGTCACCACGGCACAATGGCAGAAACTACAATACAACCACACACGCAGCCTTAGAACTAAAAATTAAATTTATTACAGAACAGACTGCACATTCATTTATTACTAAGCAACAGACTGCACAGAATCCTGAACAAGACAGTTAAACAAGCAAGAAAATAACTTGCGTTGTTGGTACATTTGAATTGGCTTTGAACCAGGCAATCAAAGAAATAGCAGCAGGCTTTGCGTGAATGCGGCACATGGCAGCGTAGGTGGCCGGGGGATGTGGTACATGGCAGGAACCACAACAATCTTGTGGTGTCCATTCGGACATCTTATGGTATTTCTTGTCATGACTTCCCTCTGTCTACTCTACCGTGGTGTGCTTTCTGGGCCCTAATCAAAGTAAAGAACAATTACTGTACTGTAGCCCAAGAAGAAAGCCAGGCATTAACAAGACACACAGACACACAGACACACAGACACACAGACGGGGTGAGAGAGGGGGAGGAAGGAAGGGAGGGTTGAGGAAGGGAGAAGAGTGAGAGGAGGGAGGAAGGAGGGAGTGAGGAGGGGGAAGTGGGGGAGTGAGTGAGGCAGGGGGTGGGGTAAGGGGTAGGGAGGGATGGATGTTGGAAAGGCACATAATCCGGTTTGTTACTGCAGACTCAGTTGACCATTGAGGTGACACGCCAGACTTGTACCAGACAACGAGCAACCTGCGCAGCTACAACAATACAGAAGTTTGACGTCATAAAAATAAATTGCATATTGCTTCCATTTTGAAAACATGTGAGATTAGTGCTCGTAGAGGTGAGGTAATTTTAATAAGGTGGCGGTGAAGTGTTTTTGATAATGTGTCGTTGGTTATCTCCATTTGCGGGTTTCAGGAGGTGGATCGGGGTCCTCCCAGGACTCAAAGTATCCACCTCCACTTCGGTAAGTGATCACGGTTCATGGACCAAGCTGTTCAACTTTTTCAGAATTTTGTTCCAAGGGCTCTTTTCAAGATCGTCACAGAACCCCGGATTGCTTCCAGTTGAAGTTAATTTGTGGTAATATTCCCAGGGATGGTTTTTATCTTGCCAAAACGAAGTTTTTGCAAGATGTATTAGTCAGCTTGTATGTTTGTTTGTGGTTAATCATTTTTTTTTTCACGTTTAGATCACTCTGTAGACCACAGTTATTATTGGAAACTCCTGTAACTTCGCATATCAGAGTCCTATAGAGATACCCTTCAGCACACAAAATTTTGAAGGTCAAGGTCAAAGGTCAAGGTCACTTTGCGGTCAATCATGGAGGTCGACGAAACCCTTATTTTTTGAGTAACTTTGATCGGATCGTCTCCAAACTTCATGGGAATCTAGTATATGGTCCGGCGCTCAGCTGATTAGTTTTTGGTGGCGATCGGCCTTGACCTTCATGGTTAGCGCTGGAGGTCGAAAATTATTGACCCCAAGGTCAAATTTTGAAATCGTAGGTACCATATCGAGTAATACCTCATATGAATGCCCTTGATGAGTGCTTCCCAGATCTGTAAACAGTTTGACGCTATGACGTCATTTGATGACGTCATGACAAAAAAACGGAATTTTCACATTTTGGCAAGATACGGTTCACCCTGTGGGTGACATATGTTCATTAAAATATCGGTGAGGTTCTTCTTTATCATTCCTGTTGCTCCAATTATCACTGGTAGAATTTCGATGCTCTTCAGCTTTCAAGATCTCTTGACCTTATTTTTGAGGTCCTGGTATTTGGTCATTTTGTTAATTCCTGCGTTGTTTAGGCCAAAATCGCTGGGTACTGATATCTAAATCAGGAATGCTGTCTTTTTGTCCCCCGTCGCACAGCGGAGCGAAAGGGGGACTATGGTTTTCCCCTCAGTCCGTGTGTCTGTCTGTGCGTGCGTGCGTGCGTGCGTAAGCGAAGGACCGCATTCGAATTTGGTGTGTGGGTGCAACCCACGTCAAAATCCAAGATGGCCGCCGCCATGTATGTCTGATGCCATGTATGTCTGAACCTTGAGTTGAATATCTTGAAAAATAAGCGAAGTACCAACTTCTAATTTGGTGTGTGTATGTATCTCGACATAAGGAATGTATGTATCTCTTGACCTTATTTTTGAGGTCCTGGTATTTGGTCATTTTGTTAATTCTTGCGTTGTTTAGGCCAAAATCGCTGGGTACTATTGAAATTTGGGTTTTGAAAGAACGCTATTGAAAATTGGGTCGCCACGGCAAAATCCAAGATGGCCGCCACCATATATATGTCTGAACCTTGTGAGCGAAATATCTCGAAAAATAAGCGAAGTACCACCTTCTAATTTGGTGTGTGGGTGTACCTAGGCACAAGGAAGAAAGCTGTTTAAAATTGGCTCGCCAGGTCAAAATCCAAGATGGCCGCCGCCATGTATGTCTGAACCTTGTGAGATGAATATCTTGAAAAATAAGCGAAGTACCAACTTCTAATTTGGTGTGTGGGTGTATTTTTTTTTTTTTTTTTTTTTGTTGTATACTGAATCGAGGCTCGTGAAAGAGCTGACATTTACTTCACAAACAAATCAACCAGACAAACAAAATATATAAGAAGAGGGAGCGGAAGACGAGAGAAGGGGAAGCACACAAACACTTGAGAGCACACAACATTTAAGAGCAGGGAGATGTGTGGGAGGGAGAGGGCTTGGGGGGAGGAGGTGTGGGAAGGGGGTGGGGGGGGGGGGGGTGGGAGAAGTATAAAACACAAGGATACCAAGGACTTCCAGGACAGAAGTTAGTATTTCAAAAAAGTGGAATTGGGGTGAAATTAGCAGGGATAGAAAAGATCAAGGTTTTGGATGGGGGAAGATAAGAGATTGTGGTGAACAGCTGTTTTAAAGACCTGGAGGGTGGAGTGGGATTGAAGAGAGTGAGGGAGTTTGTTCCAGAGGTGGGAGAAAAGAGGAATGAAGGAGTGAAGGTAGCAGAGAGTCTTGATTTTGGCAGTTTAACCATAAGAGGGTTGCAGGCAGATCTTGTGCGACCTGTAGGAATATTTGCAGGACAGAGCCCAGAGAGAGCTGGGGGGGGCAAGGCCAGAGAGGAGTCGGTATAAGACGGAAAGACCACCAACCTGCCTGCGGTGAGTGAGTGAGAGGCCCTTGGAGTTAGCTTCATCGCGGGAGATTCCAATGATTCTGAATGCTTTGGTTTCAACAGCATGAAGACGAGCTAGGTGTGAGGCAGGAGCACCAGCCCAGAGGGGAGAGCAGTATTCCATTGAGTTGCGGATGAAAGCCTTGTATGTGGTGAGGAGCTCAGGTGTGCCAAGGAAGGACTTCGCACGACGGAGGATGCCCAGTCTGCGACTGGCTTTGGAAGCCAGATTTGAAATGTGGTGTTCCCAGGAAAGATCATGGCAGATAGTGAGACCCAAAAGCTTGAGTGACAGAACTTCTTGGAGAGGATTATTCAGAAAGTGGATGGGAGAGTTGTCCAGTCGGTCTTTTTGGAGAGACATCGTAAGAGTGTGAGATTTGTCAGGATTGAAAGACATGTTCCACTAGTTTGCCCAGTCTGTGATTTTGTCCAGGTCTGCAGAGAGTGAGGAGGCTGCAGACTGCCGATCTGAGGGATGAAGAATGGAGCGACAGAGTAGTGTCATCAGCAAAGAGATAGAGAGGATTTTCAAGAGAGTCAGAGAGATCATTGATGAAGACCAGAAAAAGCACAGGGCCCAGAACACTGCCTTGGGGAACTCCAGCCTGAACAGGAAGAGGAGATGAGAGAATCCTTTCAGGGCCACACGTTGACTATGACTAGAGAGGAAGTCCGCCAGCCATGCGTGGAGATTTCCATGGATACCAAAAGAGGAGAGTTTGGTGAGCAGAGCGGGGTGCCAGACCGTATCGAAGGCACGTGATATGTCAAGGGAGACAGCTCTAATTTCCTGTTTGGCATTGAGGACCTCCATCCATTGTTGAGAAAGCAGAAGCAGGATGTCCAGAGTAGAGTGACCAGGTCTGAAACCAAATTGATGATCAGAGATCAAGCCATTGGAGAAGAGGAAAGATTTCATATCTGAAGCAATGATGGATTCCATGACTTTGCTGATAATTGGGAGAAGGCTGATTGGTCTGTAGTTGCTGGGATCTGTTTTTGCACCTTTTTTGTGCAAAGCGGTGATGTTGGCAGATTTCCAAGCAGATGGCAGATGACCTTGAGCAAAAGAGAGGGTGAAGAGAACAGAGAGAGGGAGTGAAAGAGCAGAAGAACAGGATTTTAGGACCCGTGGGCTGATGCCGTCAGGTCCAGTTGCAGAATCGGAGTCGAGGGTTGACAAACCTTTCCACCTTGTCAGGAGGAAAGGACACAGAGTCCAGGAGCAGCTGGGTACGACTGGGTACGGTGGGTACAGAGAGGGATGGGTTTGGGACACAAGATTTAGAGGCAAACACAGAGTTGAGGCATTCAGCTTTTTCACGTGCGGAGGCAGCCGTGTAGCTGTTTGAGGTGAGGGAGGGGATGGAGGGGGAACAAACACCAGAAACAGATTTGACCAGACGCCACCATGATTTGGAAGAGGGAGACAGAAAGGAGAGTTCTGTCCTGAGAACGGAGAGATATTGTTTCCTGGCTCTCCTGAGGGTGGACACACACTTGTTTCGGGCTTTGTGAAAGGAAATGAGATTTCCTTCCGTTGGATTTGTTTTCCAGGAGACGAAAGCAAGTTGTTTCTGGGCAATAGCCTCACCACAAGATTCCGTGTACCATGGACGGGAGGAAGGGTACGACAACTGAAGACGAGATGGGATAAATCTGTGCATGAGAGAGAGCAATTTACTTTGGAAGAATTCCCAGGATGAGTTGTCAGAGGCGGTAGAGATGGGAGACCAGTCCAGATGATTGATGGTTGCTTGAAGACCGTGCCAGTTGGCCTGAGTGAAATGCCAGACTCGTCGACGCTGATTAGGCTCTCTGAGAATGGTCAGAGAGATGTCCACTTTAACAAGCACATGATCAGATGAGCCGATTGGAGCAGAAGAAGAGCAGCAGACATTTTCAGGGAAGTTAGTCATAACCAAGTCCAGAAGAGAAGATGCTCCGTTGACTGAGATCCGGGTCAGGAAATTGACAGATTGTGTCAGTCCCAGTGAGTCACAGAAGTCCTTTGCTGAAGAGCCATGGCTGGTGAGAGAGGTACCCACACCCAGCCAACTGGCATGGTGACAATTGAAATCACCACATATGAGGAAGAGAGTTGGGATGGGTAGATAGAAGTTGGTCCATATTATCAGACAGCAAGATGTAGATGGAGGGAGTCATCACTGTTTGGTGGACGGTACAACACACATATGAACAAAAGGGAGCGAAGGGGAAGCCGTAGCCAAAGGTATTCCTGGGGGTGAGGTGGAGAGAGGGCAGTGCAGGGCGAGTGAGGAAGAGTTTTTTTATAAAGATAGCAACCCCCCCTCCAGGACGAGGCTCAGGTCTATCATACCAGAGGAGGGAGTAACCTGGGAGAGATACCAAGGAATCAGAGACATCATGAAGGAGGAAAGTTTCTGTTAAGCAGATCACGTGTGGTTTGTCAGAAGCAACCTGTATGGAGAGATCAGTCAAGTTTGAGTGAAGGCCCCAGATGTTTGAGGTCCATACTGTTAAAGAAGAGGAAGGGGGAGCATCGGATACAGAACGGGGGGGGAGGGAGGGGAGCGGTAGGGTAAGATGTGGAAGAGGAGGAAGAGGTAGGGATTGCTGTTGAAGGTGTGTCAGAGATTTCAGAATCGCTTGGAGAAAGGGAAGAATGGGGCAGACAAAAGGTTTGATGGTGATTGGGTGAGGAGCAGTGAGGTGTATTTGAGGAGGGGGAAGAGTGAGGCAGAAGGTTGAGGGAGATGAAGGTTAAAGTTGGAAGGGGGAAGAAGCAGCTGGGTCGCTTTGGACGCTTTGAGGAGGGGTGAGAGGGGAGTCTAGGAGGGGAGGAGTGAGGGAGAGTCTCGGAGGGGAGGGGTGTGGGGGGAGTTTAGGAGGGAAGGGGCAAGGGGGGAGATCTGAAAGGGATGGGTGATGGGGAAGATTTGGAGGGGAGGGGCAAGGGGGAAGATTTGAAAGGGATGGGTGATGGGGAAGATTTGGAGGGGAGGGGCAAGGGGGAATATTTGAAACGGATGGGTGATGGGGAAGATTTGGAGTGGAGGGGCAAGGGGGTGGATTTGGAGGGGAGGGGTGATGGGCAAGTTTTGAAGGGGAGGGGTGATGGGGAAGTTTTTGAGGGAAGGGGTGATGGGGAAGTTTTGGAGGGAAGGGGTGATAGGGAAGATTTGGAGGGGAGGGGTGAGATTGGATTTTGAAAAATGTACGATTAATGGGAAACGAACATTTCTTGCAAAATGAGTTTCTTGAGACCTTCGAGTCAAAAATACGTTTGAGGACGCTGAAGGATGGGTGGAGTTCTGGAGAGTTTAGGGAATGTATGAAAGAGGCACTGTAACTATAAGAGATGGAATTTTTTTTTGGAATGAATAGATTTGGTGAGCAAGTCGAAAGCATCCTTTTATAGAAGAAGAAGAAAAAGGTGTTATAGTATATGACAAATACAGTTCTTCAGGGGGCAGTTGAAACATTTTTTAACGACGTGAACACGTGATCACGAACAACGTGGTCGAAGAACGAACGAACGAACGAACAAATAAGAACGAACAACGGATAAGAACAGAGAAGGGAATATTATTATTATTATTATTATTATTATTTTATTTTTTTTGAGTTGAGATGAAAACAGAGACAGAGACCGAACGTGAAATGTGAAAAATAGAGACCGAAAGTAATTGCGAGCGCAATCGAAGAACCGCTGAGACAGAAACGAAGCCTCAAGCCAAGGTCAGACACAATAGCCTATTAGTACTACAATAGGCCTCAGAATACACGACACGAACTAACCGACGATTCTGTACACAGGTATGAAAAACCAACACCAAGAATACTATTAAAGACACACCAATAGTTACACACACCGAAAGAAAGATACAGTTTCGACAAAAACGCAATTGTGAAAAGTTACTTAACTTCGAAAGCGTGCGCGCATGGACAGCTTTGAAGAGATGTGACGTGATGAGAAGAGACTTTGAAGAGATTTAAAATGTTAGACAAGTGGTCGATGTTCGGGGAAGTTAGGGGGAGAAGAGAAAATCTAAGAAATAAGCAATACAGCGAAGGAAAGAACTTAAATTCACAGAACACCTATGGGGGTAGGGAAGCCGAGAGAAACCAGGCCGCGCACGCGGTGGGACAGAAAACGATTAAATTATACAAAAGTTTGCAAGAATTGCAAATCAACACCAACTGGAAAACACACCAACACATGCACAATAAAAAACGAGTAGAAATTGACGAAGACGCGAATGGAAAAAATACGATAACTTTTGCTGCCGTGCAGAGGTCGAAGACGCTTCCTTGCTCCAGGGACCGGAAACGGAAGGCAAAGTATCTCGTATCTCGGCATAAGGAAGAACGCTATTGAAAATTGCGTCGCCACGTCAAAATCCAAGATGGCCGCCACCCATATATATGTCTGAACCTTGTGAGCGAAATATCTTGAAAAATAAGCGAAGTACCAACTTCTAATCTGATGTGTGGGTGTGTCTAGGCACAAGCAAGAACGCTGTTTAAAATTGGGTCGCCACGTCAAAACCCAAGATGGCCGCCGCCATGTATGTCTGAACCTTGTGAGATGAATATCTTGAAAAATAAGGGAAGTACCAACTTCTAATTTGGTGTGTGGGTGTATCTCGGCATAAGGAAGAACGCTATTGAAAAGTCGGTCGCCGCGTCAAAATCCAAGATGGCCACCACCATATATATGTCTGAACCTTGTGAGCGAAATATCCTGAAAAATAAGCGAAGTACCAACTTATAATCTGGTGTGTGGGTGTATCTAGGCACAAGCAAGAACGCTGTTTAAAATTGGGTTCCACGTCAAAATCCAAGATGGCCGCCGCCATGTATGTCTGAACATTGTGAACGGAATATCTTGAAAAATAAGCGAAGTACCAACTTCTAATCTGGTGTGTGGGTGTATCTACGCATAAGGGAGAACGCTATTGAAAATTGGGTCGCCATGTCAAAATCCAAGATGGCCGCCCTGCGTCTTCCACTTTGTCAACTCGCATCACTTCACCGACGGGGGACCTAGGCGTAACGCTTGTCCTTTTTGTTCCTGAGTACAATGGCCGGACGCAATGCTTTGTTTTCTATGTTCACACTCGATGGAATCATCAGGTCGTACATGAGCATGATGTCCTCATTTTCAATGATTGCCCTTCGTTCGTGTTTCAATGAGTATTCTGGTACTGGGATATTTACATTTCTTGCAGATATGCCAATGAATCACTTTGCATACTTTGTTGTGACATTGTGTAAATTTGTTCTCATAGTTTTTTGCATCCCGAGAGCAGGTGACTAGTACTTTCTGTTTCTGTCTTGCAGAATCTACACTTGTCAGACTGTCTCAGTCCCTCCATCTTTTTAAATCCATTGTCGTGTCCTTGATTTTGGGCATTTATTATGATTCGTTTTCCGTTCCAGTTGAGCTGACCTCTAAGCCATTCCAATGAGCCTTCTTTGTCTATCGCCACTCTGTCCAATTATTTTTTGTATTTTCCTGCTCTTTTGTCATTCTCCCAGTTGTTGGTGTATATTTCTTGATGTTTCTTTTTATATATAGTTATTTTGTCTTTTTTTGCAATTGTTGGGGCTGTATCTGTTGCTGTTTCATTTTCCTGTGCGGCATCTTCTATTCACACCTGTTTTTGAAATTATTTGCAAGGTGAGTTAGGGATTCTTTTTCAGGTATGTTGTGTTCATGTTTGTTTTCAAATTGCATCCGATAGTCTGAGAATTTCACATACTCAGCTAGTCCTACACTCGTCGCTCTGTGTGCCTGGTTGAGTTCCATCAGGCCGCTCCCTCCCTCTCGTCTCGCCAGGTACATTCTTGGGATGCACTTGTTTTTGCAAAGCATTTTGTGCATGGTAAGGAGTTTTCTTGTTTTGATGTCTAACTTTTTGATTTCTGATTGGGGCCAGTTTATTATTCCGCAGCTACATTGGAACACTGGTACTGCAAGCTGGTTTATGGCTTTGATTTTGTTTCTTGCGGAGAGGTATGTTTTTCACCATCAGCTTTGTTCTATGTAGGTGTTATTTGGTGATTGTTTTGTGCATTTGGTTGTGACATATTTGATGGCTCTCTTCTACTCCGAGGTATTTGTATGATGCTTCGTTTTCTAACTGCTGTATTGTTGTTTCAAGGTCAATTTCTTATGTTTGTTTTTGTTGGTTTACGTTGCACAAATGTGCACTTGGCATACTTTTTTTGAGTGAAAATTACATTTGAATGTCCTTGGAAAAGTGTTTTAATAGTTTTAGTAGTTCTGTCAATTTTTTGTCATTTGGTGAGAAGAGCTTTAAATCATCCATGTATAGTAGATGTCACCTTTCCTATTTCTTTGGATGTTTGGGTGTATCCATGTTCTTGTTCATTGGTTAGGCCACTTAGCGGGTCCAGAGCCAGACAAGCCAGAATGGGGGAAAGACTCTCCGTGGAAGATTCCGTGCCGTATCTTCGTGTGCGTCATGTGTCTATCATGTCGTGCACGTGTTGGTGCAGTGTTTTGAATTATGTGTGGTGGTGAGTTGTTTTGAATTACGTGGTGAGGTCAAGTATTTAATATACAGTATGCATGTCTGCGGTCTGTCACATCCCATCATGTCACTGAACTACTTGCTCAAACTTTTGTGAAATCATCCCAAACTTCCAATATGCACCTACCACCATCCATGTGTATGTGCTAAAGGGTTTTTTTTTTGGTTTTTAAAAAATGTCCTCAACCTAAATCCTCAACTTAAATTGCTTATAAAAATGTAATATTATGTCTGTAATGAAAGTGAGTTCCACAACTTTGACCTGATGGTAGGTTTAATGACAATTTGATCTCTGGCACATCCTGTAAAAGTACAATCATGCAATATATCAGAATCATGGAATCATGGAGATAGTTCAGTAATTATCAATCAATGCAAGCAAGCCTAGATTATCTAAGTATATGCACCATTCGAGTTCTACATGTCAAAGAATAAATGTCGCAGGAGTGTCTCGGAGCGATGGCCGTCCGAGTTCTTATAGACCCCTCTCAGCGGATGGAGAGAGCATCACACCTGGGTTCAACTTCGATACATTTTCATTACAATGTCTATTACAAATAAATTTGTGCAAAATAAATGTTTGTATTATGATTGGTGTAAATAGTCATTATCCTCAGTTAAAACATACCCGTTCTTCTGTAGTGACATGGTGAGGCGAGCGTAGCGTGCTGATCCAAGCTAGTATATATATATATATATACTATTCTTGTGTTGGCTTAGCGGTTCGGGTGCCGGCTTGGGATCCTAGGATCCTGGGTTCGAATCCCGGTCGATTGCTGAATTAACGCCAGGGGGGGTTGACTCAGCCTGTCATCCTTCCGAGGTCGGCAAATTGAGTACCAGCTTGCTGGGATGAATGATCACGGTGTGTACCCCGATTTAGAATAGGTACACCATGTCCCTGCGCATCTTAAGAGCGTGACCAAGGGTTGGCATCAGGAAGTGCATCCGGCCATAAAAACATTGCCTCAAACAGGGAACCATGATTGTCATGGGGCCCGCAAGGCTAACCCTTGCTCTAGCGGGGAAAATGGCCTTAAAACGATCATTCATTCATTCATTCATATACTATTCAAAAAAAGAAACTTGACATAGGTGAAAAAATAAGAATTGTCAGAAAAGATAAACGGAATATAATGCAATTCGAATACCTATGCATATACCCTTGCCGATATCTCTGGTGGGGTATAAAGGGCCACAACAACGGTGGTTCACAGAACGGTGTTCCACCATATGGACACGGTACAACAACACTGGAAGTGTTCGTGACAGACCCAGGTCAGGTCGACCTAGAGTAACTACCGCCACCCAAGATCGCTATATCCGGTTGCGACACCTACGTGAACGAACCACAACAGTAACATCCACGACTACCCAAATCCCTGGGCTATGCAGAATCTCCGACCAGACAGTGTGTAACCCACTCTGGGAGGCAGGACTTTTTGCCAGAAGACCAGTGCAACGTAACATCTTGACACCACATCACCTGGATGAATGTCTGCAGTGGTGCAGACAGAGTGAGATGGGCACATGCAAGATGGAGGGCCGTTCTGTTCACAGATGTGTCCCGCTTTCTACTGAGATGCGCTGATAGACGTGCATGTGTCTACAGACGTCGGAACGAACGTTATGCCCCAAACTGTGTGCAGCAAGTCGATTGATTTGGTGGTGGAAGTGTCATGGTGTGGGCAGGTATCCATCATGGTGGCCGGATGGCTCTTGTGCATGTGGCAGGTGCACTGACTGGGGTCCGCTATCGAGACGAGATCTTGCAACCTCATGCCATTCCGTTCATCAACGCCAACGGACTTTTTCAACATGACAAAGCCCGACCTCATGTTGCACATGTCTGCCAGGACTTCCTCCAGCAAAACAACGTTCAGATGTTACCCTGGCCTGCTCGATCACCCGACTTGTCCCCGATTGAGCATCTGTGGGATGATTTGGATTGCCGTGTTCACCAGCGGAATCCTCCACCTAAGACACTCCAGGAACTGCTTGTGGCACTTCAGCAAGAGTGGCAGAACATTCCACAACTCGTTATTCAGGATCTCATTGCCTCCATGTGTTGCCGCTGCCAAGCTGTCATCAATGCTCTTGGTGGCCACACCAGATACTGACATTTTGGTCTATCCTTTTGTCTTTATCAGGCCTGTGTATGTTGTTTGGTCAGTTCACCGGTGATCATGTCTCTGACATTTGTAAAGTGATCCTGTTACAGTAATCGAGCCATATTGTAATGTTTGTATCAATCATATTCTCTCAGTTAATAAACCCATAAAACCTGTCAAGTTTCTTTTTTTTGAAGTGTATATATATATATAATGGGGGGCACACCAAGTGATATATATATATATATATATTGTCATGAATTTTGGGGTAGAGTGATATGTAGATCTGTGTAGGACTGTAGGTATCATGCTTCGACTGTCGTGAAGAAGAACCATTTCGATGTACATAAGTAGAGGACCTGTTTAGCCCAGATGTCGGTTTAAACTTGTATATTTGTGGGCATACGAGGATGGCCTTTTGATAATTATCGTAGGGATTATGTTAATTCCCCTGTGTGTGAGACCTTGTGATTCATCCATTTTCCCTTATGGCACTACACCAATAGACACCAGGCAGGCCCAATAGCACCACACATACTAATTAAATTCCTCCCGTAATAAAACTTACCGGAAGTGCAGGCAGGAAACGCCCACGCATTGTGGCGTGGGCGTTTCCTGGCGATAAAACATTTCTCAGGCAGGCTGAGGCCATGCCCACCTCGTGACAGATTTGTTGAGGGGGTATGATGGGGAGATCACTCCAATGAAAGGCCAGAGTAAGGAAGGACTTGTGACTGGCCAGGGGTGGAGCAAGAAGCAACCCGCTGATTGTTGGAAGGAAGCCACAGACTGATTGGGCACCGACCGATGGCATGAGGAGGAGAGCGCGAAGCGCTCGGCCAATGGTGAAGGACTGATGTAGGAAGAACATTCCAGAGGTCGAGAGGCGACAGACTGATTGGAAGGGAGGACCGATGACGTCAAGAGATAGGACGTAAAAGCCACGGCTGGCCAGCATTTTGCCCTCTCGTTTTTGGATCCCTTGGTGCCTGGACCTCGTTCGCTACTGCCCTCACGATTCCTCTACTCCGACCTCTTGCCCTCAAGCCTTCCTTCACCCTTGACCCTCTCTCCCTTCTGATACGGACGTTGGGTGCACCATAGTTCCGTGCCGAATTCGTGAGTTTTGCGCGGGAGGCCTTCATCAGTGCCGAGCGAACAAGGGCGAGTCGAGGCCTTCTTGGCGCCAAGGCGTTTTGGCACGCATAGAGCCGCGTCCGGGCTGCACACACAGGGCCGACGCCATCCCTGACGAGACCCGAGTGGTTGAGCTAACACACACACACACACACACACACACACACACACACACACACACACACACACACACACACACACACACACACACACACACACACGGCGCTTTATCTATATTATAATAGGCTACAGTGATTCTGTCTGTCTGTCCGGGGTGTGGCTTAGTCCGTTTGCAGAGTAGCTCCACCCATTCTTGGAGAGGCTTCATGTAAACAAATATCCACCATTTTATTAACTCGAATAGCTTTGAGGCCTGTTTAGTTAGGCCCGTGCTGTCTTTCTCTCTCACACAGGTTTATTTCAACTCAAATTCGATATATCATTTCATTTTTAACAGTCGCTAACATCGTTTTAGACTCGGTTGAAAAAAACGGGAAGAAAATCCCATTAAAGTTTCCGTTTATAGAATGAAATGAATTCTCAAAGGCCTGTAAAATAAAGCCCATTCATTGAGTCACCCTCACGATTTTATATCGAATTTACCATCTGATTTAATTTTTATCGATGGTTTTAGACTCGGTGTCATAAATAATTGAGAACATTTATGCACATACGGGAAAATGCAGAGATATATTTTTTAAAATCGCGCCACGATACCCGAAAATACACCGCCTAAAATAACAGTTGGGGAAAATGTCGACATATATTAAAAATTCGCTTTTTCTTTTCCGTTAAGATATATTACTTGTAGTTTTGATGACAGTCGTCAGAAAAACGTCAACAATGATGCCGACAAGTATTTCTTCGTTCTTATTTCATTCAACATTATTATCCGGAAGTAAAGGTTCACGTGTGAAAAAAACAAACTCCATTTCACGTGTGCATGGACGTGTAATTCACATTTGTAAAATATATAAATTAACAGACGGGAAATTGCTGAGATATTTCTTCGTTTTTATTTTATTAGTTATGAGCAGAAGTACACGGCGTTGCCGGGCGGGGGAGGGAGGAGGGAAGGGCACATACACTTTAAACGCGTGTGTGTGTGTGTGTGTGTGTGTGTGTGTGTGTGTGTGTGTGTGTGTGTGTGTGTGTGTGTGTGTGTGTGTGTGTGTGTGTGTGTGTGTGTGTGTGTGTGTGTGTGTTGTGTGTGTGTTTGTGTTTGTGTTTGTGTGTGTGTGTGTGTGTGTGTGTGTGTTTATATGTGTTTATATGTGTGTGTATTTGTTTATATGTGTGTGTATTTGTTTATATGTGTGTGTATTTGTTTATATATGTGTGTGTGTGTGTGTATGTATATATGCGCACATATATATATATATATATATATATATATATATATATATATATATATATATATATATATATATGTTGGAATGGGACTTAGAACTTGGGACTCAGAGGACTCAGAGAAAGGAGCAACAGACATATTTATTAGAACTCGTTTACACAAGCTTGCGGAAAACGCAATGTCGCTTGAAGCTCACGAAATGACCAACACTACAACAAGGTGCTCTGAAGTAATTCGATTTAAACTTGCTATATATAAAGAATATTAGGGTGTGGCTTTAGCTCACAAGATACAGAGAAAGAATGGGCTCATTGGTCCCCCCACCATTAGTCCCATCCTGTTGTTCAGTTAGTTAAAGGAAGTTCATCCAAGGCCACTCATGGGTTAGCTCAGATAAGGAGATGGTCAGCAATATGTGGCAACATGTTTACAACTTTCTGTATAGAGACTTGGGTTGGGGAAGTACAAAGGGAGTGGACACTCATAAATGTGTCAGCCTACAGGATATTGGCAAAGTCTTGTGGGAGGCTGAGAGATAGCAGCTGCAACCAAGGCCACAAAAGGGGAACAAGGGATTATGCCAATACAGGGCAAGAGCTCACAAGCACAGAACTCCTTATTAGGGTATTACACATCCTCAATGCACAAGAAAGGACTAAGTATTTTAAAAGAATACAGCAATCAGTCAAAACAAAACATATAATTGGTTATGCTTGGTAATTGGTAGAGCAGCAAGAATTAACAAAGGGGGAGGGGAATAACAGCTCCCCACATACCGCCCTTTTGGATCTAAGATACAACGTTATCTACGAGCCAATCAAAGGCCTTTATTTCAAACAAAGCAGAAACAAAACAAATCAGGAAAGTCATTCAACATATCACGCGAAGGTAGCCCAGTGAGCATGTCGTGCCCAAAGCACTCCACATCGCACCCAGCAGGATGATTCGCGTCTGTATGTGAGTATGCAATGTAAGTCCGTAAAGACAGGGTGGTCAAATGGCATGTAAAATCCTCCGAGTATTGAAATAGGCAGTGTAAAAGGTTCACTAAACATACCACGCGAATGCAGCCCAGTGAGCATGTCCCGCACCCAAAGTACCACACATCGCACTCAGCAGGATGATCCGCGGGTATGTGGGTGTATGTGGGTGTATGATCTAAGTCAGGTGTAGGTGGGTGTATGATGTGAGACCGTAGAGGCATGAAGATCGAATAGCGTGTCAGATCCACAACGAAGACCTCTGGTTCGGCCGGGGTCCACACCCAGGAGGATCTCCCGACCCACCCTTGGTCCACAGAGGTGCGGCCAGGACTCCCCCCCGACTGGAGCTCGCCCAAGCTTCCCCAGGTGAAATCCTTGTCGATCTTCAGCGCTCAATCGATATTCATGTTCATGAGGTCTCTTATATGCTGGTGATCTGGGGAAGACACAACGTCATCAGTATCAGGTGGCTTAAACCTATGGCCAAAAAACAAAGCATAACGGTCCAAAGGAGGGAGAGAAACTTCCTTTGGGTCAAAGTCGAAGTCGTCCGAGGCGATGCTGCTTCCACCGCCGTTATCCATGGACGAATCTTCAAGACAATCAGATTCGGAACTCAGAGTATCTCCAATGTTGAGTTCCTCACCATCCAGGCTCGGGTTTGCAGTTGGGTCCAAATCCAGAATTGGGTCAGTGACGTTTGACTCACTGTGAGCTTGTGAGACATAAAGGTGAGCTCGTGAAACATAGAGGCAAAGCCTGCATTGAGACATAAACATCAGTCGGGGACCCTTGCAAGTGGCCCACATCATCGGAATCATCATCAGTAACATTATTCTCAAGTGGCTTAGGCCTGCGGCGTAGGTGGCCAGCAACAGTCATAGCCTTACACATCGAGAAAAAACGAGAGGTCTCCCTTAGGTACTCGTTGGCGTCTGCATGCGACATGTTGGGGTCCAGAGTAATCGGCGTCCTGGCAGCCTGAAATGCTCTGAGGTCCGCAACTGTGTAATCAAAATCATTATCGGTAACATCAACGGAAGAACAATCTTCAGAAGCGGAGATCTCATTGTCGCGGCCCAGTGACTCGTTCGGGTCGTCGTTCCAGGATCCGCGATCTGCAGTCACGTCGACGGCCGGAGTGTCATCTGGACCCACGGTCAGCTTGTCGGTCATCACCATGGCCTTTTCTGGTGTCTTCAGTGTCCATCCTGTGGTAAACTTTCTCACACACGCAAGGACTAAAGCCTTGATTAGTACACAACAAACCACGATTCCAAGGACTACTGCCAAGGCGGTCAATATCCACTTTACTATCGTACCTGTCCATCCTTTAAACCAGTCAGTAAGCCACTGGTGGGAGGCTTCCCGATCCATTCGATCCTTTGTTAATATATGAGCACTTTCTCTTAACCTTATAATAGCAGCACTGACCCCTTGTGAAGGATCAGGAATAAAAGTACAACATTTACCCTTAATTATCCCACATACCCCTCCTCGTTCTGCCAGTAGCATATCTAACGCAACCCTATTTTGCATAACCATTGTACGCAGGTGGACAACCGTGTCCAACATTTCGTCATGTGCTGTAGCGGTGTCGTTGGCCACCCTTTCTAAGATTAACGCAATTTTGTCAATGCGGTAACTGTTCATGACCGTCCCAGCCCATGGGAAGAAGAAACTAACGGCTTTCTCCCAATCAGCGCCGTGTAAGGTGGTGGTGTCGTCGTCGTCGTGCCAATAGGTGCTTCGTTGTGTCCTTATGAGTGCAGTGGTATTATGCAAGTGTTGTCGCAGTTCCATCTCTGGGAAAACTGATCCTAAATAGCAAAATCCTCCCCAATTATCAGGTAAATACGGGTAAGCTTTATTCCCGCATACAAACATGGTCCCGTGCGGAGCCACTAAATGGGTGGTCATGCAAGTGAGAAGGCCTGGGATAGTGTTTGTCCCGTTTTCCCCTTCCCATGCCAACTGGAGGTGTGTGAGGTTATGTAAGGGCGAGCTTGTAACATTCACTAACAACCTGTTTCCCTTCCCTAGGGTCTGCAGGGAGGGTATCTCTACACACGGATTTGCCTACCATTACTTGGCCCTTTCCTTCTAAGCAGAGGGCCCCCCTTGCCGGCTTGACCCAAACCGGCGCTGGACGTTCCTCAGTGTCGGGACTGGATGGGGGGGGAGTACTGAAAAACTCGTTTACACGCGGTTCCGTCAGAACCTTGGCTTGTCAGGGTTGTACTAATGCATTTGGTGTCTAGTGGCTTCGAGCACAAATCATTGAGTGATAGGGGTAACACTACCATTGGTATTCCTGCTGTGCTGGTGCGGGGAAGGTGCATACACATCCAACACCGTGTCCTATTCTGTACTGTGGCCATATGCCGTGCGACTTTCCAGTATGTGTTCTCCTCTGGCTCCCTTCTTACTTCCTGGGCAGGAGGGGGTTTAATGACGTAGGCGGCGCAACTAGGCCGGAATTGGTGTTGGGTATCTCCCGTCTTTCTGTTCCTTCTAATCAGCGTGTGCGGGGGCCATATTCCACATTCAAGTATTATCGTGGTGTGTGGGCCGACGAGGGCATGCGACAGTAGGAGAGTAGTATTGTCGATGCCCGTGCCCCATTGATATCCTGCGGCGGCGTGACTATTCACGGTCCCAGTAAACTTTCCATTTTCCACCTTTCTAATTTTAGTTAAGACTATGCGTGGGGTTGTCATGCGTGCCTGTGGTGTCCCATTGTGTACCACCATGGCTTCCATCCATCTTACAGATAACCACTTGAAATTTGTCTCCACCTCACAGCAATGTACTACTATCCCCTGTCCCCGGGAGCCGTTATGTATTTGACGGGGTAAAGTTTAAATAACGTGTAGTTGTCGTGTCCTGGGTATTTGGGGAGATCCTCTCTCAGTGGGTTAAACTGCAGAAGCCTATCTTTGGCAGGGTTTGTTAGGCCGCTGCCCAGAATTCCCATCATCATGAGCATCATCGCCGCCCTTAGGAGACTGTAGTGCCCTAAATGGTGCATTGTCTTCAGCAGTGTGAGGTGCGGTGTCTTGTGTGGCTTGTGGTGCGGGAATGGACAACTTACAATGGGTGGCGTGGATCCACGAAGGTTTACCCTCGCAGAAGACTGCCGTCGGTGTGACCAGTAGCACCTGGAATGGTCCCTTCCACCGTGGCTCCAAAGCAGCTTTGCGGGTGAAGTGCTTTACGAGCACCCAGTCGCCGGCTTGGAAGTCGTGGATGGCGTGGCCTATTGGTTCAGGCAGCGCCTCTCGTACTCGAGCATGGATGCTGCGTGCCACATTGGACAAGCCTATGCAAAATCTCAAAAGCATGTCATCCATCACCGGCAAAGCAAGGGTGGACATGTCCGTTGGTGCTGAGACGGGCAAGCTCATAGGTCGTCCCATTAATATTTCGTGGGGGGAAAGGCCCGTAGTGCGACCCGGGGTGGAACGGATGCTCATCAATGCAAGCGGGAGAGCATCCGGCCACTTCAAGCCTGTGTCTGCG
The DNA here is from genome assembly GCF_964187855.1 of Myxine glutinosa. Taxonomy (NCBI): domain Eukaryota; kingdom Metazoa; phylum Chordata; class Myxini; order Myxiniformes; family Myxinidae; genus Myxine; species Myxine glutinosa. The sequence goes on along the minus strand of NC_136264.1, from coordinate 121,948,910 downwards.
CAAAGTTTCGCTAGTTTATTTTTTGAAGTCTTATTCGTTCGTTCCACAAGTCCCGATGACTGTGGGTGGTAAACGCAATGGAAGGACTGTTTCACGCCCAATGCCTTCAGGATGCCCGTGACCACCTGCGCCGTGAAATGGCCCCCTTGATCTGACGAAATTATCTGGGGGATGCCAAATCTGCACATAAAATCCCACACGAGGCGCTTCACTACTGTCGGGGCATCGGACTTGACGCATGGGTAGGGTAGGCTTCGACCCATTTGGTGAACGTATCTACGATTACCAACACGTAGCGAAATGACATGCTTGGTTCCAATTCCGTGAAATCGAACTCGATATTTGCGAACGGCCCACTTGGCGGGGGCCGTCCCCCGTCATGTGCATGTCTCGGCGGCGCCCCTCTATTGTGTTGCTGGCAGACCACGCACGATCGGCACACTTCGGATACAATCCGTGACAGTCCTGGTGCCGCCCAAGTGTAGTTTATCTGTCCCATCACCCCCCTCTGGCACACATGACCATTTTGATGTGCCATGCGTGCCAGCCAAGGCAGTAAGGCCTGGGGTGCTATAGGTTTTTCGTCAAGGGTCCACATTTCCCCTGGCCCAGGGCGTATCACCCCTCGTTTGAGCCAGTCCTCATGTTCGGCCGTCGGCGCAGCGCTTTGCAAATTTATGATATCGTCCATAGTTGGTGTGGCGGGTGGTCCCACAGTCGGTATGTCAGCAATCTGTGCAGATGTCGCCTTTGCTCGTGTCACCATCGGCATGTTGCGTTCTATCTGCTGGTTGGCGGCCTTTCCTGCCGCCTCGTCCGCCCTTGCATTGCCCCGGGCAACGTCAGTGTCCGCCCTTTGGTGGCCACGACATTTAATTACCGCGATAGCGCAGGGAAGTAAAATGCTTCGGAGGAGCCCTTCTACCAACGCGCCATTCTTTATCACTGAACCGGCAGATGTGAGGAAACCTCTCATCTTCCAGATGGCCCCTTTGTCGTGGACTACGCCGTGAGCATAGGCCGAATCTGTGTAAATGTTAACAGCAAGGCCTTCCGCCAAGCTGCATGCTCTGGTCAAGGCGCACAGCTCCGCCTGCTGTGCAGAAAATGTAGGTGGAAGACGCCCGCTTTCTCCCGTCTCGCTATCCGAGCACACAGCGTACCCGGACAACAGGGACCCGTCCCACGCGCGCCTAGCTGATCCATCGACATAAAATGTACAGTCGGGGTAGTCTATGGGATTGTCCTTTAAATCCGATCGCACCATGGAGACTAACTGCACAACGTTGGCGCACACATGGGGTTCGCCCTCCTCAGGGGTGGGCATCAGTGAGGCTGGGTTGAGTGTCGTGCAACGTTCGATCGTGATGTTGGCTGCAGTGATCAGTGCGGATTCGTATTGCATTAATCTAGTGTTAGACAAATGCTGTGTGCTTCGCTGTAACAACAGCGAAGTGACGCAATGCGGCACCCGTAGCGTTACTGGGTGTCCCATAACAATGTCCGCTGTTCTTTCTACTGCGTACCTGGCCGCTGCCACGGCTTGCAGGCACACCGGAAACCCTCGTTCGACCGGGTCTAACTTTTTACTAAAGTAGGCCACCGGCCGCTCCTTATCCCCATGGGTCTGTGTCAAAACTGACTGGGCGAAACCTCCCACGGCGTGAGTGTAAAGGGTAAATGGTTTCGCATAATCCGGGAGTCCTAATGACGGTGCCGTGACCAACGCCTTTTTCAGCCCTACAAAACATCGCTTCAATTCATCCGTCCATACCAATTCGTCCGGGGCGTTTGATTTGGTCGCCTCGTACAGTGGCTTAGCCAGCAGCGCAAAATCAAGTATCCAAGTGCGGCAGTATCCCGTCATACCTAGGAAGCGCAGCATTTGCCGTTGCGGGCGTGGGCGAGGCATCTCCATGATAGCGGTCACCCGTCCAGCATCCAATTCCCGTTTCCCATGCGAAATGGCGTGTCCCAAGTAAGTTACAACCTTCCGCACAAATTGAAGTTTTGGTCTGCCTACTTTGTGGCCTTTGGCCGCCAAGGCCTTTAATAGGGCCATGGAATCCTTTTCGCACGCCTCCTTAGAAGGGGAGCAAATCAACAAATTGTCAATGTACTGCAACAACACTGACCCTCCCTTCAATTCCACATCCGCCAGGTCGCGGTGCAGTGCCCGGGAAAACAGAGTGGGGCTATCTGAAAACCCCTGAGGTAGTACTGTCAAAGTATACTGTCGCCCCCTATGGGTGAAAGCGAACAAGTATTGTGACTCAGCCGCGATGGGCACAGAGAAAAACGCAGAACAAAGGTCAATAACTGTGAAATATGTTGCGTCCGGCGGAATTGACATCATAAGGGCCTCTCCATTCGGCACTAGTGGGTGTATGCCTTGTATCACCTTGTTCACCTGCCTTAAATCCTGTACAAACCTCCATTTATCTTTCATCGGCTTTTTTACTGGCAAAATTGGTGTATTACATGGGCTGTTAGTTTCCACGATAATTTTCTGCTCCACTAGGGACCGAATTACCGGTGCTATACCTTCGTCGGCCTCGGGTCGTAGCTTATACTGTTTCACGTTTGGCAAGCGCATCCCCGGCTGCACTGATATCACTAAAGGTTCGGCGTCTCGCATCCGTCCAACCTCGTCGTCGCTCTGAGGCCATAAATCGTCTGGCACCTCCGCCAGGAGGTAGTCTGACTCACCCGGGTCCGTTAGAACCGCACGCATGGCATAGTTGCCCTTAGGGGGCAACTCTGCCTCTTCGAACACTCCATCCCTCAGTTGTGTCTTAATGTCAATCGAGAACCCTTCATCGTTATTGAGCCGTCTCACAGTCCAGCGGCCCCTCTTAAACCAATAACCTTGTAAGGGAACTTCCTGTAATCGCCCCACCATCCAACCTACACTTTCCGGCGGCCACCCTTTGGCAGTAGTGAGGGTAACATGGGCGGCCGCTCCTTCGGGGTATTGGGTCAACGCACGCTGACTCGCGGATAGGATTACCTCGATACCTATCCCCTCACGGCCGATCCATATCCGTGATAAGTGTAGAGGCGTGCGCTCGCCCAGCTTTTCCTTAACCTTCTCTCGATAATCCTCGTCCTCGCCCTTTGCATCGTAATACGCCGTGCAATGGGGTGGATTATCCTTTAAGTGTTTTATCGAAATTTGGTGCAGTTGTAGCCAATCTCGCAGAACTGGACTGTCCAAACACACATTATCTATGATATGCGTCCAAGTAGCCAGAGCCCCTTCGTCCAAGCGCCACCAATACGCGGTGGGGCCGGGACGAGACAATGCCATCATCAATGAGTCGTGTTTAGATTCCGCGACATCTACGAAAACTTCTTGTTTTTTTTTATACATGAAATTTGACAGCCCAATCGGCACAATAAGTCCCTTCCCAGCAAATTTGTTGGGGCGGTAGTGGTCATCAAGAAAGCATGTTTAGCCTCCAGCGGGCCGCATGTTACTCGCACTTCCTCCGAAATAGGAAGCGCTTGGGGTAAGCCCGAAACGCCCATTATTTGAACGTTCCTCGCCGTGGGGCGCAAAGATGGCAATTGCCCCTCGTTAATTGTACTGCGGGTCGCGCCTGTATCGACAAGAAACTCTAATTGTCGTACGTCCACGTCCAGCGTCAAGGTCGGTTCCTCTGCCGGTGTCATGGTCAAAAGAGGACACTCCTTACGCGACCCGCCGGCGTCCCGTCAATAGGCCCCTCTATTGTCCTGGGGCGGAAACCCCTTACGAGCATTTGGGCAATCACGTCTCCAGTGTCCCATTTGCTTGCAATAGAAGCACGGTTCCTGTGGAACCGGCGGTGCGGAGGGCATAGGTCATCCCTCTACGGCACCCCTTCCGCCCAGCCGTCGGTCTGGCGGCCCCCACTGTGACTGGTTTACTTGTTGCCATTGCGGCGGACCCCGAGGCGGGGCCCAGGTCCCCCTCACTCCATTCTGCATCCCACTATTGGGGGGTGGTCCAGGGGTTTGGAGAAGGGGTCTTGGTGGGTACCAAATTTGGGGAGGGGGCCCTGGTACGGTCCAAGTTTGAGGGTTTTGAGGAGGTGGGGGAAGAGGGGGTGGTATTGTCCATTGTTGTCTTATCTCGTCCATGTTAATTCGTCCATGGTCTTGGTCGGTACAACCATCGCAGTCGTTGCCTTCATGGTGGACCCACTCTCCGTTGGGGGATTGGCCCCTATAGAAAGGCCAACCCCCCCTCCCGGGGTCCTCATAACCCCGGACGGGCCCCCACTTCTGGCACTGATCGCGTATGTGGCTGACTCCGATCCCCCTTTTTATTTTGATTAAGTTGAGCCCGTTTCTCCTGGACATACATTTGCAATATTTCCTCCTTAATATCCTTCTTCTCCTCTAAGGAGGAGCCCGGGCATTGTTCCAGCTTGTCGCATAAATCGTTGGTTGTCATTCCCTTCCAGCCGAAAAGGACGGACTGTACCTGTTTCTTTAATGCCGGCCAAAGCCCCTCGATTAGATATTGGTTTACCAATGGTTGGGGTAGCCCTATCAGCTGCATCGGACCCAGTCCTCCCCAGCGCGCGATGGCCTTTTCCAACCTTTCCCTGTAATCTCCAATTGATTCTCCTGTCTTTTGTTTTATGGCCCCGATTTTTCCCCAGTCCGGACCTCCTGCTGGCAACAGCGCCAGCTCGATGGATTCTAGCAGCCGGACCTTCAGTTGCTCCCATTGTACTGGTGTTATCTGGCCTGCTCCTGCTGCCCTTGGATCCTCAATCGGCCACTGTGCTCTTTGTCTAGCCCTTTCCCATACCTTGGGTGGGAGCACGGATACTCCCATATGGGTAATGTCTCGATAGTCGCAATCGCCAACTAAAAACCAATTCGACATGGTTGGCACTATCTGTCGTGGGTCCTCGATAAGCAAATGTTGAATCCTTTCCTGCATTACTGTTAAAGCGGATTCTTTCCATGGTACCCTTTCTCGAACCCCCTGACCTTGAGCATTAACTCCAATAACTTGTAAGAGGCACAATGTTTTCCTTCCTGTTATTTCCTGACATTCCAATGGGGTAGTTTGTGAGGTCTCATTCCCATTACAGCCTACCATTGAGGGGTATAACCCATGCTGTCCTATCGGTGGTGGGAACCCTGCAATATCGGTCCCGTTATTTATCCCGTTAGCCCCGAGCTGTGCAAACGGATTTCCCTGGCTCGGATGGTTCTGGGGGGGTAACGACCTTCGTGCCGTGGGGTGTCGGCCCCGGGGGTATCTGGGGCGCGATGGTAGTGGGGTTGCAGGGAGGTGGTGGCGGGAGCGCAGAAAGGATAGGTGGCGCCTGAAACCCCGGGACAGGGCTTAGGTCTGGGGCTGGGGAGGGTAGATTGGTTACTACCTCCCCTACCGCGGGGTCTGGATTTTCAACGAGCGGCATCAGTCGCGCGTTGGCCTGCCTCTCTATTTCTTTAACCGCTTCATCCTGCATTTTATTCGCCTGTTTCCTCAGGCCCTTGAGTTTTGATACCTCACCGGCCAGGCTGGCCTGTATCGACCTTGCGTGTCGCTTCATCGCTTCTTCCTTCCACCAACCAAAGACTTTCCAATAGTAATGTTTCGTGTCCTGTTCTAACTTTTCTAATGCCCCATACAACGCGTCCAATTTTTCCAGTGCAAAAGACCCTCCTTCGGGCCACGGTTCACCTAGATCCTTAGTCAGCGCAACCCATGACTTCCCTGGTCTCGCAGCGTCATAGCCATACCTCCTAAACATGAAAAATGCTGGGGTATTTCTGAGAGGTTCACCTGCCTTTACAGTCTTATTACCCATCCTAGGAAAATTTAGTTTACCGACGTAGCCTTGTACCCGTGAGGTTCGCCCGCCTCGCGAGGTACGGCCGTCAACCTAACTCCTGAGAGGCCTACCCGCCTTCACAGCTGTCTAACCTATCCTTACTTTACTTTCCTGGCGTCCTACGCCCTTATAATACTTCTAACCTTACTTATGATTCCAATGTCTCCCGGGTAGGCCTCGGATTGAGACGCCGCCCTTATCCTTACCCTCACAACCCAGAGATCTATTACCCCTTACCCTCGGGCGCCCAACGTGGGGCACTTTCCTTAACGTAACGTTACCCTGACGAGTCCATAAACAGTCAGTTGCTCCGGGACCCAAGCGGTCCGTATTTAAATTTAGGTTCGTGGATCAGGTTCGAGCAGGGAACGGAACAAACGGCACCCGAGCAAGAGAGTGGGTTACAATTTGGACTGACCCCCAGGCTATAAAGGAAAAATCAAAAGAAAACCACAACTCACCTGACCCGGATCAATGGCCAGCTGGTCTCACCACTCACTTGCCTGGGACCGCGTCCCGGACTGCACAGACTGATCCCACCGCTGCCACCATATGTTGGAATGGGACTTAGAACTTGGGACTCAGAGGACTCAGAGAAAGGAGCAACGGATATATTTATTAGAACTCGTTTACACAAGCTTGCGGAAAACACAATGTCGCTTGAAGCTCACGAAATGACCAACACTACAACAAGGTGCTCTGAAGTAATTCGATTTAAACTTGCTATATATAAAGAATATTAGGGTGTGGCTTTAGCTCACAAGATACAGAGAAAGAATGGGCTCATTGGTCCCCCCACCATTAGTCCCATCCTGTTGTTCAGTTAGTTAAAGGAAGTTCATCCAAGGCCACTCATGGGTTAGCTCAGATAAGGAGATGGTCAGCAATATGTGGCAACATGTTTACAACTTTCTGTATAGAGACTTGGGTTGGGGAAGTACAAAGGGAGTGGACACTCATAAATGTGTCAGCCTACAGGATATTGGCAAAGTCTTGTGGGAGGCTGAGAGATAGCAGCTGCAACCAAGGCCACAAAAGGGGAACAAGGGATTATGCCAATACAGGGCAAGAGCTCACAAGCACAGAACTCCTTATTAGGGTATTACACATCCTCAATGCACAAGAAAGGACTAAGTATTTTAAAAGAATACAGCAATCAGTCAAAACAAAACATATAATTGGTTATGCTTGGTAATTGGTAGAGCAGCAAGAATTAACAAAGGGGGAGGGGAATAACAGCTCCCCACATATATATATATATATATATATATATATATATATATATATATATATATATATATATATATATATATATATATATATATATATGTGTATATATGTGCATATATATCTGTGTGTGTCTGTGAATAAGAGAGAGACAAAATTGTGAGGAACAGAAATGAAAAAACGAGGTGTGTGTGTGTGTGTGTGTGTGTGTGTGTGTGTGTGTGTGTGTGTGTGTGTGTGTGTGTGTGTGTGTGTGTGTGTGTGTGTGTGTGTGTGTGTGTATATGTATGTGTGTGTGTGTATATATGTGTGTGTATATGTATGTGTGTGTGTGTATATATGTGTGTGGGTGTACGTGTGTTGGTGTGTGTATATGTGTGTGTGTGGGTGTGCACGCACATGCATTCACATGTTATCAGAAGTAAATACATTGTGTAGATTACATCATTTGTGCATCTGATAAATTGCCAGTAACCATTTTGTGAAACTGAATGTGCAGGTGCAGCATCTAACTCAATATGTCGAAATGTCACACACGTCCATGCGCGTGGGATTCCCACGGGTGACCCCACTAGTTTTCATATATTCTTCCCTTGTGTGTGTTATACGTCTGGTGTGGGAGCGCTCCATTTTAGGACATTTAGTTAACCGGCGCGTTTCCTTGTTATCGGGTTCCTTTAAATAAACATGTTATTTTTGTACATTTTAAATCCGGTTTTCGTTTGAGTTACTTTTTGCAGGATTGAAGACTGCTTGGGGATCGCGTCAGGTAAAAGCTTCCGGCTTCTTCCTCTTCTCTCTTCCTCTCGCACGTAGATAATAAATCCGCTATTGAACAATGCCTCGAAGTAACGCTCGATTGCTATTTGTGATTTCCCGGTCTTCACCGAGGGGAATCGCAGGACAATATATACATATATACATAGACTCTCCTCGAGTTACGACGTAGGCGACTTTTGACGTCTCGCACTTACGACCGTCACAAAAATCTCAGTTGTTCCGTGCCTCGCGCTGACAACATCCCTTACGCTCCATCGCCTACAAGTGTGTGTATGCCGTACTGCCATCATGTCTTGCAAGAGGAAGAGTGCATCCACTGATGGATCGGAGAAAAAGAAGAGGTAAGGCGATCGACCTGGAGTTAAAGATTAAAATAATCGTGCAGCTCGAGAACGGTAAAAGCGCGGCCGCTATCTCATGTGACTTAGGCAGTTGGACAGAGAACCATCAGCTTATGCTTTTCTACGCAAGGGCCAGAGCACTCGGGTCGAAAGTGTAGTTGATACGAATAATTTTTCATGCCATGCAGGTAGGCCTGTGATTTATTTTCAAATGTGACTCATCGTATTTTACTGTAAGCATACATCTCAAGCTCAAATAGTGAAGGTATAGGCAGGTCAATTTATGACAAACAACCACCTGACCCACAACAAATTGCAACAAAAGGTTTCTCAGTGGTTTTCATCCCTACTGGGTATACTGATCAACAGAAAAAAAAGTCCACCAAACTCTGACCTCCGGAAATGGGTTAAAACTGGGTCATTTCAAAGATGGCCACCGCCGGGCTTCAAAATCACTAAAACAGCTATAACTTCTTCAATAATTCTGATAGAAACATAATTGTTGGTTCTAGTCCATGGTTTTAAGGGGTGAGCAATCCACTGGTGTCATTTAATTTCAGATCTGGGCAGTATTTAACCATGTTAACCTGCAATCCAAGATGGCGGCAAAAAAGGAAGGGCGTAAAATCAATAAATTGTCCGTATATAATCAAATCTCTGTTAGGCAATCACCCAACCGTTAACAAATTCTAACAAAGGGGTTTTCAGTCTTCTCCTACCGGTAATTATATGTGATGTACTCCATGTCAGGGGAATATTTTATTAAAATCTGCCCCTCGAAAGTTAAAATCTGCCCTCGAAAGTTTAAAGTCGGTCACATTGCAGATGGTCAAGATTGCCAAGGCAGACTCTTATGGACTACCAAACTGCTACTGGTCTGTTCCTCAGAGCTCATTGTAGAACAGTAAATCTGTTTTTATTCTACCCCAGGATTTTATGGGTCAGGGAAGTCACTTGTGCAAAAACGGAATTTCCATTGAGCTTGCTGAATCCATAAATCCAAGATGGCAGCCGATCGATATGTTGACTTTTCTTTGATCTCTACTAGTTCAGATTACCATTTTCCGTAACTCAAGCCAATTTTTTTTCATCCATCAATAACAGGAGCAGAGATGGAAAACGACATGTAATCCATCCACGATGACCTCGTTTCTTTGAGGGTTATTGATATAAACTTTGTTTTCATTCCAGGATGTCATATGTTCATCATCGATTGAGTGGTTGTGTCACTGGCTCTGATCTAATTAAGTATCCCCTTCTTCGAATGCTCTTTTCCTGAATGTTTTGTTTTATATCTTACTCAGGTTTGAAGAATGAGTGCTCCTGAGATTTACGAAGATCGGTGTCCAATTTGCAAGGAGAGGCTTGAGAATGGAAGTGACGTTGTGCAAATTCGACAGAAGGGCGCTGATGGCATCAATGCAGCCAGTGTTCAGAGAGGTGACAACGTTGATGTGGCGGCTGGATGCAAGGTACACACGGACTGTCGTAAACAGTACATAAATCAACATGACATCCTGAATCAACAGAAGAAACAAGGACCATCCAAACCCTCCATGAAGCGAAGTTCACGTGTGTTGACCGGGCCTTTCAACAGCAAATCTGACTGCTTGTTCTGTGGGACCACAGTGCACCTTGGAAGTTTTGACTACAGTCATGTGAAGACCGACGACTTTGCCAAAACCATTCTGGAGTGCTGTGAGAATCGGTCCGATGATTGGACATTCACAGTGAAAGGGCGGATTGAGTACTATGGTGGAAATCTTCATGCAGCTGTGTTCATCATCAGTGCAGTGTCCATTTCCGCACTGGGTGTGACGTACCAGTTCACTTCTGGAACGGACCAGATCCAACAAGTAGGAAATCTGGACGTCCGAGAGATAGTGATCAAGAGCAGGCATTCTCCAGAATGTGTTCGTATCTTGAGATGAATGATGAGGAACAGATGACTGTTTCGTACCTTCGGGGCAAAATGGAGGAGTTTCTTACGGGTGAAAATTCTCTTCCATACACCAACTACTATTTGAAGAACAAAATGAAGGAAAGATATGGGGACTCCATCTATATTGCTGAAGGAGAGGGCCGAAATGACATAGTTACATTCAGGGAGAAAACATCACACATACTCCGGGCTTACTACAAAGATGCACAGCGAGACGGAGATGAAGAGGCACAAAAGAAAGCCATAATCGAGACGGCAGCAAGGCTGATCAAGAGTGATATCAAGACAGATGTACCATCTGTTACTGATCACTACCCAAAATCAGAAGAACTTGAACTTGACTCTGCACTGGCATTCCTTCCAGATACACTTCGAAATATGTTGAACACAAGTCTGTTCGTTGGAAAAAACACGCAACGTAAAGTGGCTGGTATTGGACAAGCCATAGTACAAGCAGTCAGACCTCACACTGTCATTGCACCACTCCAGATTGGTCTCGCCGTGCAGGTTCATCACATATATCGGTCAAAATTCCTTGTGGAAACACTGTGTAATATGGGGTATGGCTCGTCATATGGTGAATTACTGCGGTTTGAAAAGAATGCGGCAAGCTATGTCACACCCGATTTGCTACTTGAAGAAACAGGCGTATTTGACCTATCAGTGTTGTTTGCCGGTGACAATGTAGATCACAACATCACCATTGATGGCAAAGGTACTTTTCACGGAATGGGCATGATAGCTGCAGTGACTCCTGGTAGAAAAACAAGTCATCTCGTGACGAGGCAAAATATTTCAGAACTGAACATTGTACAGATGTCAAAAATTGATATCAAAGAATATCGCTTCGCCACCCATGTTCTTCGTAACATCAAGTTCCGAGACCTTCCAGATCTCCAAGTCTGTGACATGAGAGTTGACATCTTCTGGGAACTATCCTTCCATTTCAAGCAGACAGTTCCAGGTTGGCAGGGGATTATGCACATCCTTCATCAAGGGCAGACACATCCTGGCGCATCCTCCATTCTGTATTTGCCAATGATTGATATGTACCCAGGCGACAAGTCTTGCATTCTGTCCACTTTGGACTTCCTGTCCAACATGGCCATCAGACACCATGTCCCTCCTGTGATCACGTTTGATCAACCCCTGTACTGGAAAGCTGCCGAGATCATCAGTGCTGCACCAGAGAACAGCTATTTGAAGGGGATCGTACTTAGGCTGGGTACTTTTCACACGTTCATGAATCAGCTTGGAGCAATAGGCACGTTGATGGCGGGTACAGGACTCAAAAACATCCTGGAACTGGTGTACGGTGAAAATGCTGTAGTTCATATGATGTCCGGAAAATCTGTTCAGAGGGGATTCCGTGGCCATCTACTGGTGGACAAGTCTCCATCAAATGATTGTGGCATCTGTAGTGGATGAAAATCCTGAGTTCGCGATCCAAGTAGACGAGATTGAGAAAATGTATTCGTCCTTGTTGAAGGGTGACATCTCTCTTGAAAGTCTTGAAGAATCAGCTGCAATTGTACAGATCACTGATGAACTTGAGACGAAGAAATCAGAACTTGGTTCACAATCCAAAACGAGTAAGCTGTGGCTGGGTTATCAGAAGATGCTCCATACTGCTCGGGCAATGATCAAGGCAGATCGCACTGGGTCTTGGAAGGATCACTTGCAAGCTGTTGCTGATGCCTTGCCAATATTTGCAGCAGCTGGACACCACAACTACCTGAAGTCTGCTTACCTCTACATACAAGAAATGGCTGAACTGGAGAGCAAACACCCAGATGTGTATGAGAAGTTTCAAGATGGCTTCCATGTGATCTGGCGAACAAACCAGTTTTGGGCAGGCCTCAGCTGTGATCTAGTCATTGAACAAACACTCATGAGATCACTAAAAAGCACCGGTGGCTTGACTCGTGGCAGTAGGACAGTGATGAGGACTGAACTGAGGCAGTGTAATGGACATAACATTATTGGATGAAAACGTAACCTAAACTGTCATTATGTAATGTCCACGAATAAATATATCAGTGACACCTGGTGTTCAGTCATTTTGGTACCGACGGGCATTTTTTGACATAAAGATGAAGTTTTGCAGGTTTAATATTGAGCATCTTGCAACTGTCAATCTGTCATGATACACATGAAAAATACAATCTATACAGCAAAGATTATAAAATTAGGATTTACAAATAACAAAATTCAGAAATGAAATACAACTGAAAAAAAAGTAGATGAGACAGTACCTCAGTGGTATTGGACTGAGCATCCGATCACCAGGTCGCAGATTTGTATCCAGGCCTGCTCAGGATTGGGTTTCAAAGATATTTATCTATCATTAGACCCAGCATTCTCTCGGTCTAGTTTATCATATGAGAGATGCACAAAAGTGACCCAACCATATCATTCATACATCATTGCCTTTTGAGACAGGGGATATATTATATAATGGACAATTTATTGATTTTGCGGTCTTGAATTTTTGCTTCCATCTTGGATTTCAGGTTAAATACTGCCCAGATCTGAAATTAAATGACACCAGTGGATTGCTCACCCCTTAAAACCATGGACTAGAACCAACAATTGTGTTTCTATCAGAATTATTGAAGAAGTTATCGCTGTTTTAGTGATTTTGAAGCCCGGTGGTGGCCATCTTTGAAATGACCCAGTTTTAACCCATTTCCGGAGGTCAGAGTTTGGTAGACTTTTTTTCTGTTGATCAGTATACCCAGTAGGGATGAAAACCACTGAGAAACCTTTTGTTGCAATTTGTTGTGGGTCAGGTGGTATATCGACCTGCCTAGTAGGGATAACTGGATTACTGATAGAACTTTGGTGAACGACTGAATGTAACGTTTCTCCAACATCAACCAATGGTTTAACCTCCATCGAGGAAGCATCTCCACTGTGAAACTCCTTAAGAAGGTGCTTTTTCCCCCATTATTGTTCTTCAACCTAACCTGTATGCTCATGGTTTATACAATATCTCAGCTTATTGACGAGTGAAGAGTAAGGCGATCCTGGTATGCACCTTCTCTGTCCTCTGCCTCACCACTGATGGATGACCAGCCATCTTGTTTAAAGGACTGATGTGTGTGTTTATATTATAGGGTACTTTATCAATTCTTATTGCAGTGCCACATTATTTCGGTACCTCATTATGTACCTGTATTTTTGTAAGCTTTTTTTGTTCAGTAAAACGCATTGTAATGTCATAGTCTTTTATTTCAACCCTTTTATTTATTTTACTTATTGTACAGTGCATGGATTGGATTGGATTATGGGATTTAGGCTGTATGACTTTTAACAAATGATGCTATGGTGGAATACGGACTTGGAAATATGTAATTTATATATAAGAAGTCCTTGAGGGGTGATTCGACTTGCTTCGACTTACTTCGACTTGCTTGTCGGAACGTAACCTGGTCGTAACTCGAGATTCTGTACATGCATGTATACATATATATGTATATACATGTATACATATCGATACGTTACTAACATAATTGCCTTCGATCTTTTTTTGCCAAAATTTTTTTCTTCACTATCAAGAATGCCTAACTATACCCAACATCTCCAGAAAATTTCATGAAGATCAAACTAATTTTCGATCCAAAAAACGCGATTTTAATTTTTGGAGAAATTCAGTGTTCTCAAAATCGGCGAAAGCAATTTGACAAATTGCCTCATGTACAAAAGTAGTCTCGAAATCGGCGAAGGCAATTATGTTAGTAATGTATCGATATATATATATATATATATATATATATATATATATATATATATATATATATATATATATATATACACACACACACACAAACTTGGGATTTAATATGGAATATTTTTTTTGTAGGGGTGAACTTACTTTTCAAGATGTCTTAGAACCAAAAGTTCATTGGAATTATGTTGAAATTATTCTAGATTTTGTTAATGTGACCTTTAAAAGAAACAAAAACCACATTTGACATTTCGAAACAAATAAATTGATCCTTGAAAGTGATGCAAACTGATATCGAACTCAATTCATGGACAGTACTGTGTTAAATTTCTGTACGTTTTCCAGAAGTATCTCTTTATTTTGCACATTAGCCAAAAATTTTTTTAACAAAAGTTAAATTACGACTGGGATTACGGACAGTAAAATTACAGTTCATTACTTCGTGTAACCCCCACGAGCATTCAGGAGAGCACGTACACGTTGAGGCATGCTGTTCACGAGATTTGCCTAGGTTTAGACAGGAATCGCTTGCCATGCAGTGACAATAGCCTGCTGCAATTCACGCACAGAGGTCGGCTGCTGGTCCAAGTGGTCGATTTGACGCGTTAATTTTGCCCACAAGTTCTCTATCGGATTCATATCCGGGGACATGGCAGGCCACTCCATATGCTCTACACCACGGTCAGTAAGAAAGTGTTGGATCATGCGAGCACGATGAGGCCGTGCATTGTCATCTTGGAAGACAAAGTTTCCTCGAAAGGCTGCACGAGCAAATGGAAGCAATGTTTCTTCCAGAATGGCCCTGTACTTGAACTGGTTCAGGTTTCCATTCAGAACAACCATGTCAGTTTTTCCCCCTGCATGAAAAGCAGCCCAAACGGTCACCCCACCACCTCCAGCTTGGACTCTTGGCACGATACAATCTTTGTTGTAGGCTTCATGCACTTGTCTGCGCACTCGGACACGGCCATCTTGACGATAGACCAGAAATCTAGACTCGTCACTGAAGATCATGTGATTCCAGTGTCCTGGCTGCCATTGACGGTGCTCTCTGGCCAACTGCAATCGGCGCTGGCGGTGTTATCTGGTCAGGCGTGGCTTTCTCAGGGGACGCCTGGCACGATAGCCTGCTTGAACCAGTCGTTGGTTGACTAGCCTTCTGGATACAGGCACATTTGTCAGTTGCTGCCACTCAGCCCTAAGCCGATTAGCTGACTTGGTATGGCCATTGCGGACTAACCGGTGCAGCTGGCGATCATGCCTCCTTGTGGTTCTGCGGGGACGTCCTGGCCTCGGTATTGGAGTAGGGACACCCCTCTGAGCATTTCGTTTCAGGATCTTTGACACCTGACCTTGAGTGATGCCATACTGCCGAGCAATAGCACGCTCTTTCATGCCGTAATTTCGTAAAGCCACCACTCCATGACAAACAGCATTGTCGAGTTGACGGACCATCTCCAGAGGAAGCGGCAATAACTTTTGGAGATGTGCAGCAGTTGTTTTCCACTAATACAGAACGCAACAACCCTTGTATACCCGACTGTGAAGCCAATCGTCAAATGCACCTGTCCGTACATTTTGCCACGCCACCTGTGATATAATCCTGTTGTTGACTTCTTGCTGCGACAGACAATCAGTGACATGGTTCTTTTAACAAATAAATCACCAAAGTGTAAAAGAAACTCACCAGATTGATATACTGAGTTAAGAAAGTAAACCCAAGTCAAGGGAAAAAAATTATTCCATATTAAATGCCAAGTCTGTGTGTATATATATATACACACAGACTTGGCATTTAATATGGAATATTTTTTTGTGGGGGTGAACTTACTTTTCAAGATGACTTAGAACCAAAAGTTCATTCGAATTATGTTGAAATTATTCTAGATTTTGTTAATGTGACCTTTAAAAGAAACAAAAACCACATTTGACATTTTGAAGTAAATAAATTGATCCTTGAAAGTGATGGAAACTGATATCAAACTCAATTCACAGACAGTACTGTTAAACTTCTGTACGTTTTCCAGAAGTCTCTTTATTTTGCACATTAGCCCAAAAAAATTTCAACAAAAACAAAAGTTAAATTATGACGGATTACGGACAGTAAAATTACAGTTCAGTACTTCGTGTAACCCCCACGAGCATTCAGCAGAGCACGTACACGTCGAGGCATGCTGTTCATGAGATTTGCCAAGGTTTGGACAGGAATCGCTTGCCATGTAGTGACAATAGCTTGCTGCAATTCATGCACAGAGGCAGGATTGCTGGTCCAAGTTGTCGATTTGAC
This sequence comes from Myxine glutinosa, assembly GCF_964187855.1. Classification (NCBI taxonomy): domain Eukaryota; kingdom Metazoa; phylum Chordata; class Myxini; order Myxiniformes; family Myxinidae; genus Myxine; species Myxine glutinosa. The sequence continues at coordinate 121,932,760 of NC_136264.1, read as the reverse complement.
GCGTTAATTCTGCCCACAAGTTCTCTATCGGATTCATATCCGGGGACATGGCAGGCCAATCTATATGCTCTACATCACGGTCAGCAAGAAAGTGTTGGATCGTGCGAGCGCGATGAGGCCGTGCATTGTCATCTTGGAAGACAAAGTTTCCTCGAAAGGCTGCACAAGCAAATGGAAGCAGTTTCTTCCAGAATGACCCCGTACTTGAACTGGTTCAGGTTTCCATTCAGAACAACCAGGTCAGTTTTGCCCCCTGCATGAAAAGCAGCCCAAACGGTCACCCCGCCACCTCCAGCTTGGACTCTTGGCACTATGCAATCTTCGTTGTGGGCTTCATGCACTTGTCTGCGCACTTGGACGCGGCCATCTTGACGATAGACCAGAAATCTAGACTCGTCACTGACGGTCACGTGATTCCAGTGTCCTGGCTGCCATTGACGGTGCTCTCTGGCCCACTGCAATCGGCGCTGGCTGTGTTGTCTGGTCAGACGTGGCTTTCTCAGGGGACGCCTGGCACGATAGCCTGCTTGAACCAGTCGTTGGTTGACTAACCTTCTGGATACAGGCACATTTGTCAGTTGCTGCCACTCAGCCCTAAGCCGATTAGCTGACTTGGTACGGCCATTGCAGACTAACCTGTGCAGCTGGCGATCATCCCTCCTTGTGGTTCTGCGTGGACGTCCTGACCTCGGTATTAGAGTAGGGACACCCCTCTGAGCATTTCGTTTCAGGATCTTTGACACCTGACCTTGACTGATGCCATACTGCCGAGCAATAGCACGCCGTTTCATGCCAGAATTTCGTAAAGCCACCACGCCATGACAAACAGCATTGTTAAGTTGACGGACCATTTCCAGAGGAAGCAGCAATAACTTTTGTAGACGTGCAGCAGTTGTTTTCCACTAATACAGAACGCATCAACCCTTATATACCCGATTGTGAAGCCAATCGTCAAATGTACCTGTCCTTACATTTTGTCACGCCACCTGTGATATGATCCTGTTATTGACTTGCTGCGAAAGACAATCGGTGACCTGGTTCTTTCAACAAAGACATCACCGAAGGGTAAAAGAAACTCACCAGATTGATATACCGAGTTCAGAAAGTAAACCCAAGTCAAGAAAAAAAAATTCCATATTAAATGCCAAGTCTGTATATATATATATATATTGTTACGCAACCGTGATTAACACCACAGTTACGGATGGCCGATTTGCGAGACTTTAACTCCCGAGGCGAAAACTCAATGGCGGATTCAAACTCAACACAAAGTTAAACGCGCGGAATGGCAGACACAGCAAAGCTCCGCAGCCTTATCTATTAAAATGAAACACCCAGGAAAACTGCGTTCAGATATATACAGAAAATAATACAAGGATTTATTAATGAAAAGTAAAGACAGTGAAAAAGCCCGCGCCGGTAATACTAATAACTCTAATAAGCCTAAATTGGGATCCCACACACAACAGATACCAAACACGATACGAGGGAGATTATGAATACGAAAATAACACGTCTCGTCAGGTAAAGTGTAAACGCGGAGCTCGGGCTTATCTGGCTCCTTTCGTCTTCTTGTAACACGGCCGCGCTCAACCGCCACCAGGCCTCGTCGGTTCAACGGCACACCCACACCACGAGCTCCATTGCTCCAACGGTCCAACGCAGGGCTGCACAAAGCAAACGAACTCCACTCGACCAGGGCCAGGAAGGACTCCTTTGAACTCCACTCGACTCGACTCTCTGCGGGAGTGCTGGCAGCCAAGTGCCAACTGTTCACTGCTCTGTGCCAACTGCCAACGAACTGCCGTACGAACTGCTCTGTGCCAACTCCCAACGAACTGCCGTACGAACTGCTCTGTGCCAACTCTTCAGTGCCAACTGCCGACTGCTCTGTGCCAACTCTTCAGTGCCAACTGCCGACTGCGACGAACGAAAACTGCTGCGAACTGCTGCAAACTGCTGCGAACTGCAACGAACGAAAACTGCTGCGAACTGCTCACGAACTGTTGCGAACTGCCGTGTGCTCTGTGTGCTCGGTGTGCCACGAAATTGCGTCCGACCGTCGCTAATATTGGTGGCCGATGACGTCACATTGGCGCACTCCTCAGCCAATAATAGCCTCCCAACTCGCCGGCTCGCCCAGGTCACGCCCTCTCCGGCATCGCTCCACTCTTGACATCTCCCGTCCCCGACCCCGCGGTCCTTGTGTTATAACACGTGCCAGGCGAGGTTTGTAGGCCTTGGAGGTGTAAACGGTGGCGGCCAATTGTGGCGGTGTTTTTGGCCTGGTTTCCTGTCCATTTATTCCGAAGTCATTGTCAGGGAAAGGAATTATTTAATGTTGCGCTAAGGACCTAACTAATGTTTATGTGGTTTGCAGTGCCATAATGGACAAAGGTTTGACTACTAGGTGAGACTCACAGGGGCGTTACCTTTAATCCCTCACTATTTAACACTCGAACCTCCAGGTAGGTCCACAATCATACATCTTCCCCCGACAAACGCCTAAACATCAAGAACTTATTACATGTAGAGTCCCTGTCACGACAGCCGAATACCTACCTATTCAGATCTACCTAGCTCTAGATGTTGCTCTACCAAATTCATAACTATATATATATATATATATATATATATATATATATATATATATATATATATATATATATATATATATATATATTGTTACGGATCGCGGATTAGATGTTATTTACCGAGCGGTGGTATTGCCGCGACCTAACAGTTCCCCCGATTCTTCCCCAACTCACCCGATTCCACACGAACGTTGGCCAAATCGCGCTACGCTAAATCAATGATTGGAAAGGACACAACGACTGGGATAAATGAAACGACGCCAGGGGTACAGTTCTCAAGACCTCCGGAGGAGGATATAATTACAGTGGGGGAGAAAAGGGGTAGATTACAAGGTAGTGAGGTAAAGACACAGAAGAGATAGGCACTTAGATACAATCTTATCTTATCCCAGACAGACCACAGACAAACGGAACAAGGCTGACTTACACAGGGATTGATGGCAGGGAAGGACAGGTAGTTCGATAGCACAAGGTGCACCTTGGCTCGGGGACAGGATCAAGCATGGTCCAAGAGATGCAGGGAGGCCTCACAGCGCTCGGAAGGGACGTCTCTCTTGCTTCAAGCTCAGCGCGCATCTGACGTCACCTCCCTCTTCCTGCGCATGCTCAGCGGGGAGTGACACGCCCTCGGCTGGTTGGCTCCGCCCCAGATGGGACCGGTCCACCGCTTCCATTGGGTGCGGGGTTTACCGGGCTCCGCCCTTGACGAGGAGCTGACAGGGAGCCCCTATTTGGTAACCCCGTCGAGCACATGTTTGATGGCGGCTCGTGGGGAAGGCCTCGTGCCCTCCCAACACCCCCTACCAACCAAGCCGGAGTGAGGACGCGCACTCCCTGTGCACGCCGCCGCTGTTGCTGTTGTTGTTGTTGTTGTTGTTTCTGAACCGTGAGGAAGAGCTGCGGGGAGGTATTGGGAGGTCCTAAACTTCCTAACGGTGCCATACAATCACATTCTGGTGCAACGAAGGGTCAGAATTAATGGAAACGAATCCTTAACTGACATAGACTAAGAATAACTAGCAAGATGTCCTATAGTTGTCTACGTGAGATGCGGTGGACCTGGATGCGACATTTAATGGGGGGAATTAGGGGGAGGTCGGGTCTACAGAGTGTTGTTTACAGAAAATGGGACTAGGGAATGGGGGATTGGGGATAGTTGGGAAGTATTGAGGAAATAGGGGAATATTTACAAGCGGATATGGATGGATGCAAATCCCATATCCGCAACATTATATATATTTAGGTTGAGCATGCCAGAGGTGCCCCGGCAAGCCCGCGCTGGAGGATATTTACTTATTTGGCATGGGGGTGGTGTACTTTGAATGTATCTGTACTTCTTATTGATTTATTTTTGTTATTAATTACTTATTTATTTTCTTTCTCATCTGGACAATATCTCAGGCACCTTTTGAGCTAGGAAGCTGCCATTCGGACACTACATTGACCATGTGATGTAGCTAAAAAGGATATTTTTGATTTATTTATTAGTAATTAATCAACTAATTATTCATTCATATTTCTTCAATGACTTGATTAATTTTCAGAGTTTCAGCTTCAGATGAAGCACTGGTGGTTGAGGTATACTATTAGCTAATTGATGAAGAATTTATTTTACGATTATTATTTATTGATTTTAATTATGCAATTAATCAATTATTGTACACCTCTCCCTCCTATACCGTCTCTATGTGCTGCATGGCGGTATCGCCAGGTGCCGAAGCCGCCCCGGCAATGCCGCGCTGGAGGATGTTGATTTTTTTTTTTAATTTGGCATGGGGGTGGTATACTTTGAATGTATCTGTACTTGTATTGTTATTTTATCTATATAGTTTTATATATATTGTTACGGATTCGTCACTTCCGCTGTTGTGGTTCTCATCCACTGTAAACATTTTTGGTTGCATGTACTATTATTGTTATCGTTTAAGTGAATTGGAGATGGCTGTTTTCAAAAGGTAAAAAAAAGTTAGTGTTTTAAAAAGAAACCGGAAACCGGATCGGGAACCGGATGAAGAAGAAGAGGAAGAAGATAAGGAAAAAGAGGCGGAGCGAGTGAGGTCGGAGAAGGAGCCGAGCTGTTTGGAGGTCTGGAGCAAACGCTGGCGAACGGAGGTCACTAGCGAACTTTGTGGTTTCCTGGGAAAGGGATTCCTGCGACAGAGTTGTTATCGCTGTGACAGATAAACCTGCGTGACAGGTTTTGCGGTTGATTCCGAAGAGAATCATTGGAGTGCCGTTACGTCTCGAGAACGGACTGTTGGCCATTTTACCTCGCGCCTGATTTCGCATCGCTCCAGGTTATTCCCCTCGCTTCAATCATTTCACCGCATCTAGACGTAACCTGGTGTGTGTGTAACGTGGATTTTGAGTGGGAATTTGCAGTTCGTCGATTGGGAGCCGTTGAACGTCCATACCCGAAGGTGTGTTTTCCCAGTCGCCTCTTGAGGGTACCTTTGCCTGTCTTTGGCAGTGTGACTGTCAACCGAACGGGATTCTGGTCTTGATACGACATCGTTCTGATGATCACTGAAGTGTGGATCGACTTTGGCTTGATGCCGGGATCGAGACATTGGGAATGTTATTGTTAGTGTCGCTCACTTGGAGCACAGTGAGTTATATTGTACGAAACTGATGGTACCATCAGAGGAATGATATATTGGTTGTATAATTGATTAATATTGTTATTGTACTGTTATTCTTGTGTGATCTTAATACAATACTTGTTTGTTGGTAACAATTGGTGTGGTTTCACCATTGATCTTTGACACACAGAATAACACATTTCTGCCGTGACTCCTCTCGGGGCTCGGAGGTACACCGTGACCGGGGTTTGGGGAGGAGCACGTAACAATATATAGTTTGATATAGTTTTGTTTAGTTATCCAGATTCCTCTGATGACTACATCTTTGCTCTTAACTTCTGGTTCCTTCTGATGATTCCAATGCAATATTTGGTTTTTGCGTTTCATTATAAAACCCATCTTTCACCAGACAAGCACAAAGCAGCTGGACATACGCAAAAAACATATTCAAGCTGCGAGCATGACCTACTTATACATTCGTGGCTTGGTGCTTCATGTTTTCATGGCTTTCGCGGCCGTATAAAAATACGTATTTTAGCCGCACCATAAGCGAGCTTCGTGGGATGTTCCACCAGCTGCGTAACACGTCATACCCCGTAAGTTATACAATGAAAACGCCTCGTAGCATCTATTACTGTAATTAGTAACTGCTCAATACGGAATTATCCGATATCATCCCCCACAAACAATGGGCAGACTACTCTCACCTCCTGCAGCTACCCGCAATGCCCGCATGCATACAAATACCCACTGTTTCCTGGGTCTCAATCATTCTTCTCATCCTGTTGCTTTGACCTGCGTTTTTGCCTTTCACTCTGCTCATCGTTAAATCATGGCTCCCAAGCACTTGACCAGTGCCGGAGATGCGTCGACTACCAAGAGGCAGAAGAAAGTGATGACCCTGAGCAACACATTGGAGCTGCTCGACCGGCTATCTATAGGAGAGAGTGTGGCCTCTGTGGCCAGGCATTCCAGGCCCAATGAATGCACCATTGCAGCGAGTGCTGTATCGTGTACGAAGGTGGTGGATATCCACATGGAAAGGATGGAGAAGGCTCTCAGCATATGGATTGAGGACGACCCGCAGAAGAGTATGCCTTTGAGTGGACTTCATTCACACAAAGGTGACGTATTTACGATCGTCTGTCTGGCTCGGGTGGTGCCAGCATGTGTGATGCACCAAGCGATGCTGGTACAAGCAGCGCCAGTTCATTCACAGCGAGCAGGTAGATTGTTCCATCGTTTCAAGGAGCGGTACTGTCTCAAAAATGTGAAGCTCTCAGTGGAGCGTGCCTTCGAGAACCACGATGCGGCAAAAATGTTCCCTGCTCAACTCGCGAGGCTGATTGAAGAGAAGAGATACCTCCCAGAACAGGTCTTCAATGCTGATGAAACCAGCCTCTTCTAGAAAAGATGCCCACGAGAACTTTCATCTTGAAGCGTGAAGAGACAGCATCGGGATTCAGGGCTGCCAAGGACCGGGTATGTTTTCTCCTCTGCTCAAGCACAAAAGGGGATTTCATGATGACACACATGATGCTGTACCATTCCCTGTACCCACATGCTCTCAAGGTCAAGAACAAGCAAACTCTGCCTGTGGTTTGGAGGTCCACCAGGAAAGCCTGGGTGATGACAGCAATCTTCATGGACTGATTCCATAACTGTTTTGTACCTCAGGTGGAGAGTTACTTGGCAGACAAAAACCTTGCGTTCAAGGTTTTCTTGCTTGTGGACAACACTGCTGGCCACCCTGGGGATCTGGATGTGGCTCACCCATACATCGAGGTCTAACGCCACCTCCCTCATCCAGCTACTCAACCTCGGTGTGATTTCAACGTTTAAAACATATTACACCTGCCACATTTTGGATGCGATGGATTCTGACCCAGTGCTCACCGTCGGGCAGTGTTGTCCACTGCATCGGTGCCATCAAGGAGTCACTGAGGTGAGAGCCTCCACCATCAATGCACGCTGGCACAACCTGTGGCCACAGGCAGTGAAAAGCTTAACTGGCATTCCCGATAACATGGAGGAGAGGCATGTAATTGCCGGGTTGGCAGGGCAGTTCGGAGGGGAAGGCTTTGATGATGTGCAGCCTGAGGAGTTTGAGGACCTCATTTCTTCGCATGGCGACTAGGTTTCCTCGCACGTTGGAGGCCATTACAGAGGTTTCCATGGAGGAGGAGGCGGGCAGTGATGAAGAGGTGCAGAGGTCCAACCTCACAGTCCAGTTCCTGGGCGAGGTGAGGTGCTGCAGGACATGCGGGCGATTGCCGACAGGGTGCAAGACACTGACCCAGTCATGGCGCGGTACCTCAAGTTCAAGAGGAGCTTGGATGATGTGCTGCTTCCATACAAAGAGCTCCATCATAACCTGCTGCAATCTGCCAAGCAACTCTCCATTACACATTTCTTCCACCCTTCTCAAGACCATCAGCACCTTCCTACCTCTCCTGCCTGTCCTGTCTCTCCCTCAGTGCATGGCTTTGCAACACTATCATTTGGGTCATCTTTGGAGTTGGAGGAGCTCATTCATCATCATCTGAAAAGTTGTGTATGTTTGTGAAAGAAAAAGTAAAAATGTAATTTTACTTTTTAATTTTTTAAATACTAGTTTCACGGTTAACCACTTTTAACAAACTGTACGCACACTCCTTCAATAAATTGGAAACTACCTGTTTTTTTTTTTCTTTTTTGGTAAGCATTTTTATGAAACTAATGTGCATTTGCAGACAAAAACAACTTGAACTTAAAAAAAAATCTTCCTTGATGAATCACGAACCACCGGGAACCTATAACCTATCTCCCCTTTCCCCATTGAAATAATGGCACGGCATACATTCGTGGGATTTTCATTGAAATTTGTGCTTTTTGCCTCGCCATTCATGGATTTTCACGATTTGCGAACCAATCCCCCCTTTTTCCATTTAAAGAATGCTCTGCCATTCACAGTTTTGTAGTTTGCTGCACCTTCTGGGAATGTATCCCCCGTTAATAGTGGGGTCCGACTGTATATACATATACCTATACAGTGCATTCAGAAAGTATTCAGACCCCTTCACTTTTTTCACATTTTGTTATGTTGCAGCCGTATGCTGAAATCGTTTAAATTCATTTTTTTCCCACATCAATCTACACTGAATACCCCATAATGACAAAGAGAAAACAGGATTTTAGAAAGTTTTGCAAATTTATTAAAAAGAAAAAACTGAAATATCACATTTACATAAGTATTCAGATCCTTTGCTATGACACTTGAAATTCAGCTCAGGTGCCTCCCACTTCTCGATCATCTTTGAGATGTTTCTACACCCTGATTGGAGTCCACCTGTGGTAAATTCAATTGATTGGACATGATTTGGAAAGGCACACACCTGTCTAAGGTCTCACAGCTGACAATGCATATTAGAGCAAAAACCAAGCCATGAGGTCGAAGGAACTGCCTGAAGAGCTCAGGGACAGGATTGTCGAGGCACAGATATGGGGAAGCCTACAAAAAAATTTCTGCTACATTGAAGGTTCCCAAGAGCACAGTGGCCTCCATAATTCTTAAATGGAAGAAGTTTGGAACAACCAGGACTCCTCCTAGAGCTGGCCGCCCGGCCAAACTGAGCAATCGGGGAAGAAGGGCCTTGGTAAGAGAGGTGACCAAGAACCCGATGGTCACTCTGGCTGAGCTCCAGAGATCCTGTGGAGATGGGAGAAACTTCCAGAAGGACAACCATCACTGCAACACTCCACCGATCTGGGCTTTATGGCAGAGTGGCCAGACAGAAGCCTCTCCTCAGTGAAAGACACTTTGGTGGTGGCACTGCGGACGACCAACTTGGGCCTGATGTGGTGACCACCCGGGCATGCGGCCTGGCACCCTCTCCCTGAGACTCTGGGAAAGCCGGCATGTGGTGACCTGCCATGCCGTGCTGGTCTATGGACGCGGGTCGAACCGCATGGACAGGGATGGAGATAGCCTGCCAGACAACCATTGGGGCATCTGTGGAACGTGATGGTGTGAGAGTGACCTTCCACAGATGTTCCGTTATGATTTGTGGACTCTCGGTTTGGGAAGAGAGCCATGGGAGTGTGAATGGGAATTTGTAACGTGCCAAGCATATGGGCCATGCTCGGCTGGCATGTGTATGGCAAAGCATCTTTCTTTGGTGAGTTTAGCAAAATGTGAAAAATGTTTGGCATGGGTAATCTCGGGGTTATATGTAAATTTTGTGAAGAGAAATGGTGGACACTGTATAGTGACACCATTATTGATCCAGGTGTGTAGACCAAAGTGTTGGAGGCTGTGATAAAAATTGATAGGGTAGCAGGACACAGCTTCAACTGCTTGCGGGGTGATTGCACCAATATTTGGGACGCGGGGTTATTGGGATGTAGTTGTGTAGTCTGAGGGTCAACGTGGTGCAGTGTGTGTCCGTGGTGTGTGGACCATGTCTTCTGGGTGGATCTCCTGGTGGAGCATGGCTGTCGACTGGACCTTGGTGTGGTCAAGTGTGGGTGAGCACTGGGGGCTGCGGTTCTGTGGACTGGGGGACGAGGGCGGCGTAGGTGACGTGAGGGGAATGCCACGCACTGCGGCCGTCTCACTCAGGGCCGAGGTTGTGCGTGCGGTAGTGTGTGTTGGCAGCAGGTGCTCACCACATTGGACAGCTGGGGCTGGTGCAGCCGTGTTCCTCGCAGGGGGGGCCGAAGGATGGATGGTGGGTCGCACCCTTATGGACACTCATGGGCTATGTTGGCGTTTTAACTGCTCACCTTGTCCCGATGACCCTTGCACGGTAGAGGTGCGGAGCTGTCATGGTCACAGGTAGTTGTTTAGAACAGTTCACCGTTGGATGCGGACCCACATACCTGCCAGTATAGTGGGGAGAAAAGTGAAATCTGGAAGAATTTGGCAGGCCTAATGGGATAAATTTTGTGATTGTGAAGGGTGGATGGCACTCTTGGACCCGACCAACCTGCAACTACCTGCACTTGAGGTGAGTGTTTTGAGGTGTACTGTCCCAGGCTTCAGGACTTGCTCATGTAAATTGGGGACATGTATTTTGGAGTTGGGTGCGGGTGAGAGTGATGACATGGCCGGTGAGGGGGATGGAATGGGTGCCACAGAGTCTTGTGGGTGGCGTCTGTTTTTGTGTTGTGGTTTTGTGTTTTCATGTGGTCGTGAGTTTGGAAATTGAAATATGGATGAGTGGTGATTATCGTGTTGGAAATGTGTAATGATTCAACTGTGAACTGGGGATTTCACATGAAGCAGACCATGGCAACTTTTTGTAACACCATCTATAGAAATGGGCTGTGTTATGTCGGTGGGGTAGAGCAATATCTTGAGTCAGGTAGATCTGAATAGGTAACATGCTTCGTCTGTCGCGATAAAGAATCTGCCCTGTAATTTCTGTGTAGGCGGTTTGTCGGTTAAGGAGTATACCTGTGAACATACCAGGATGTTCGTGTGCTAGGTAGTTGTAGGGATTAAAGATAACAGCCCTTGTGTGTCACACCTGGTAATCAAACCGTTGTCCCTTATGGCAATGCATACCCATATAAACACTTAGATAGGCCCTTTAGTGCACGCAGTAATTAAATCCCCTTCCCTTACAACGACTGGAAGAAGCCAGATCGGGGCACCGCCGGTGGCCACCGTCAGCAACACCACCAGCTAGGCCGAGCAACATCGCGTGACCACGCCACAGGGAACGTGTGATTGGAGGGAAGGCGCTGGAAGGTTCGGTGGAAGGCACTGGTTAGTGGCGCGCCAAGGCTGACGTCACCGCACAGGTTCTAAAAGGGTGCTGCAGGACATTTTCAGCAGCTCTAGCTCTGTCTCTGGCACGTCCCTCTTTGGCCTCTTAGCGCTGCACAATATCTCTATGTGCTTGAAGCTCTTGCGCTTCTTCTTGGTCTTGAAAGGTCCTGGTGGTCGTTGGTTCACCATCTGCGTTGTGCAGGAGCGAGGCTCGGTGCTGTGAACGGGCGGGACCTCGTGTGCAAACGGCGATGGCGTTGGCTCGGGGTCTAGCGAAGCGTGCGAGGCGGACGGAGGGTTTCTCCGCACGGGAGTTTGGAACCATGTTACACTGCGACCGGCGGACAGATAAGACTGCACACCACATCGCCATTACACGACGATTTATTTTGTTCATTCATTCCTGTGTCCTGTTGTTGAGTCAGGTGTGTGGGATCCCAAATATAGGACCTTTCGTTATAATCGCGTTTCTCTGTCCCGACCTTTATTTGAAATAAACCCTTATTATTTTCTGTATATATATATCTGAACGCAGTTTCCGTGTGGTTGATTTAATAGGTAAGACTGCAGGGCTCTTGCGCCGCCCCCTCCATCCCGCGCACTTTGGGGCAGCTTTTTGTTTCCGGAGTCCGCCATTGAGTTTTCGCCTCAAGGGCTAAGGCCTTCACAATCGGCTTCCGTGACCATCTGATTTTAATCAAAGGTGGCCACATGACAATATATATATATATATATATATATATAATATATACACATTACTAGTCGGGTGCCTTGGAACAGCTATGCAATGTAAAATTTGATCAAGCCCTCAACAATCTCCCCCCACCTTTCACAAACCCCAAGTCATCAACCTCCTTCCTCCCCCTTCCCCCTCCCGCTTCCCCCCCCCCCCCAGATATTCCTGATGCATATATACATGTATCGTTAAAAGTAAATAATGACGGATAGTTTTTTTTTCACAATCTGCATCGCTCAGAGCATCACTCGTATTCGCACCCGCATCACTCATGCCCAGACCTGCATCACTAGTGCTAGCGCCACTCACGCCAGCCAGATACGCATACATACATATTTCCTTTTCCTGAATGAACGATTCACTTAAAGGCATGTTCTTTTGTGAGTTGTCCTTCAGCCATCTGTTGAGAGCCTTCTCCATCCTTTCTATATGGACGTCCCAGACCTGGGTGACCACTTTAGTGTTCGGTACAGCGCTTGCCGCAACACTTTCTCGGATCGCCTTTTGGTTCTTCCGTATGTAGCAAACGGTTGGTTACTTTACTCCATGCAGTCTGCCCACAGAGGCCGTACTCTCATCTCCAAAGCTGGTCCAGCAGCTCCAATTTGTTGCTCAGGCTCATCACCTTCTGCCTCTTGGCAGTCAATGCATTTTTGGCACTCATCTTGCATTTGAGAGCCATGTTTGATCAATGAGTGGAGCGAGAGTCAAAGCACAGGTCAAGGCAGTGGGACGAGAAGAATGATCGAGACCCAGGATACACTGCACATAGGTAGTAGTTGTGCAGGAATTGTGGGTAGCTGTGGCAGGGGGTGAGTAGTCTGCCCATTGTTTTTGGGGGATGTTGGTGGGTGAATAATGACTTACGCAGCCGGTGGTAGATACGGTGGAGCATTTTATTGTGTAACTCGCAGGTGAAGGCGTCTTCAGCAGCTGGTGGTAGATGCGGTGAAGCGTTTTAATTGTATAATTCAGAGGATGACGTCGGGCACGGCAGCTGGTAGATATGGAGCTGGTGTTTTTTATAGCGCGAATGTTGGGACAGTCCATGCAGCTCGCATATAGCACGGCTAAAAAAACAAATGCATGCGCCCGCAAAAAACAGTGAATACATGAAACACAGGCCTGCGAATGTTGAAGCAGGTCACATTTTATCAACCGTGAATATTTTGGGTCTGGAAATAGCGAATCTGCTAATGTCGAGGTCAAACAGTATTTTATAACAAGACTTTTAATACCTACTCCTAGCAGGAATGGTGTGCTATGCATAACAATTTTCATAGATAATTTGCGTCGCCACTTTAGCCAAAACAAACGGGGCTATGAATGTTTTTAACTACCTAAATTCTTCCCCGGCACAACCCGATTACAACCAGCAAGTTTCAACTTGCTCTGACAGTTGTTTCAGAGTGCATACAAGACAGACAGAAGTGACTATCTTTTTGTGTATATATATATATATATATATATATATATATTAGTATATATACAAACACACACGATGCACTTTGGGAAAAAGTCATTGGTAGGTTTGGGGTGGGGTGCTTTGCTATCCTAATGTAATACGCATTCGTTAAATATCTGTTCTGAAACCACTTCTATGCATTCACCATTTTCCATCATACAACTTGGTTTTTTCCATCAGGTCTTGGTGTGTCATCTATGGTCATCATATTTTTCTGCAATACCTACTACATCATGGTTCTTGCTTGGGGCCTGTACTACTTGGTCCACTGCTTTGCTTCAATCCTTCCTTGGTCCACGTGCAGCAATATATGGAACACTAAGGCTTGCAGTGAAAGGCTGGGGCCTGGGCAATGCTCATTGCCTTCATCAGCCAATGAAACCATTGCTGAGCAAGCAGCAGCAGCATCGGTCTCACTCGCTGCAGGGATGCTGAACAATAGCAGTGCATGTGGCAATGGTACAGCACAGGTTTCGCCAATTGTGGAGTTCTGGGAGTGAGTCAAGTTTTTATCTTTATTATTTCTTCAATCCTTTTTCTTTTTTTGTGTATGCATCTTGCCTGTTTTTGTTTGCTACGCTACCTAGTTCTTTCTAGTGGCATTATTTGCTCTTTAAATTGTGAACCAATTTTCCACCAGAATGTGCCGTTTTCTGGATCCTGGTGCACTTCACTGCCATGCTTACCGATTCATTCTTTAAAATTGAATCTTGCAATTTATCATTGCTTGTGCCATTTTTACCATGCAATAGTGACGTTGTCATGAGGTGTTTTCTGTCCTCAAGATAATTTCCATTACTGTCTAAAAAAAATAGATGTGTTCTATATTTGAAACTTGCTTTCACAACCATGGGGACTGTTGTCTTTTGTTAGCTCATCTCGTTGTCTCTATTTTGGTTTTATTGCTTTGGCAGCTTGCTAAGAGTATTTTTGCTTTTTTGATTGAGACTTTTATAGCTGATATTGTCTGGCCACAAATGCAACATGTAATCCTCTGCTTTGTATTATGGTAATATGGTATGTTCCCATGTCTTGAGTTGCATGGAGAAACAAAGGATTAAATTTCCCCCCCATGCTTGCCCTTTGTACAGAATCAAAGTTCTGCGTATTACTTCTGGCCTCGACAACATGGGCAAGCTGAACTGGCATCTCCTGCTATGTCTTGCTGTCATCTGGATTGTCGTTTACTTTTGTGTTTGGAAAGGAGTCAAGTCAACAGGAAAGGTGGGAATTGTAGCCAGTGGTTCTTAAATTGATTCTTTCCACTGGATGGCAACAATCAAGGTCTGGGAAGCTCTTCTTTGTGCTTAAGTTTTCTGTCTTTGAAACAAAGCAATTGCAGTACAGTGTTGTATAAAGTTGTAGAGATGGAATAATTATTTTGGGGACAATGAACAAAAGGAAATATTTGTCTATTACAGAGATAAGAACCTGAGCTTATATTAGCTTTAGTTTCTTGCACATTTTGATTTGGCCTTGATTGAAGCTTTGCACTTAAAAATACATGGAGCTTGAAGACTGCAATGGTCAGATTAACAAAGTATGTAGTGACGAAACCCGGTTCTTCTGTAATGTTAACTTTGTTGGCGTTATGAAGTGAAGATGTCAGCCAGGGTATTGATTTAGAGATTAAATGTTATCTTTACAATTACAAAAAATGTAGGTAGCTGACATCATCTTTTCTTTAGTGGCATGATGCAACACCTTCTGCCATTGCACAGCAGGCTTCCAATGGGTATGGAAAACCAACACAGGGCTAACGATCATGCAGCAAGCACATTACAAACTGAAATTTGTGGCTGACCTGGATATCCCCTTTTGGTTTGTTTTAACTGACGTCTTCGCATACTTGTCTTGAAATGTGGGGTCATGATTGACTCGGTACGCACTGTTTTTCTTGGCCGTGGTGCACATAAGCTTGCACAGCAATGGAAGAACGTTTCTGAATCAAAGCCATTTTGCAACTTATTTTTATGGTTGTCTTGTACTTAACACCCATGTCAATATACCATGCTCCTCATTTTCCTGTTAAGTCAGAGGTTCGTGTTCTCTGAAGTTTGATCCCCAGCATTTCTAATGTCTGCGTAATGGGAAGTTTTCCTTCAGAAGGCATAGAAATACATAGTGCAGTCACTTCATTGGCAAGTTCAGAGATTATGAGACCGTCTTTATAATATGAGTTCCCTTGCAAGAAACCGAAACGCAGAAGGAAACCATTAGGCACATCAGGCCTGTGCTATGATTGTCAACTATTTGTCCATGCTCTATCCTTATGAAATGCTGAGCAGAGCGTCAAGCAAGGAAAGCTGCATATACCATTTTGACCTCCTTGGTATGACTCGGCTGGGGTTTGAACCACCGACCTCTCAAACTTGAAGTGGACACTCTCGCCATTATGCCACTGAAAATTGTCATTTAAGAAAAGTAAACGACCAACTGGTACACTTTTTGTGCAATCAGCAATATCATGTTAGGCTGTTGAGGTCGTAGAGGTCTGTCTTAATGTTGATACTATTGCACTTTTTGGCTGTTTTATCATTTATTTTGAGATTTGATATCCAGACTGAAGATTAAGTTGAAGTTTAGCCTTGGCTCTTCCTTTTGGAGGCTGGTGTCCCCCAATACAGGATCTTTGGTCCAATCTTGTTTGTAGTATATTGAAAACTATCTTTACATTGGATATTTTACAGGCTTATTCTCTATGGTGCCACATATTATGCCCCACAGTGACGAGCAGACCACAGCTGCATTACTCATATCTGACGTAGAGAAGATCAGGAACTGGTCCGCCACCTGAAACGTGTAATTCTGATGAATCACACACCTTAATTTTGTTTCACCAGAAAGATAACCTTGTAAATCCTTCAAATATGATTTTTTTTCTCGATCCAACCTTTTGCTAAAGTGGAGTCCCTTGAGGTCCTGGGCTTCAACATCAGATATTATCTTTAAATATATTCCATCTCCAAACTGGATTCAAAGATCATTCGTGTTTTCTGCTGTGCAGTCTTTCCTTGTCATTCCTCGGATTTTCAAAACCTACTGTTGTGGCCAAAAATATTGGCACCCTTGCACTTTTTTCAAATAACCCTACAATTTTCCCTAAAAATAAGTTGAACTTGACAAAAGTATTTGGTCTCCACAATTCTTTGTTTTGCTGTTAATATTACAGAACCTTTGTTTTTGATTCAGAACTTAATATATCCTTTTAAAATCAGAAATTAAAAAGAAATGGCATTGACAATTTTTGACACCCAAGACCTAATATTTGGTAGCACAAAGGCTCTCAGCCTTTGGACAAAATAACTGCAGTCAAGCATTTCCTATAGCCATGAATGAGCTTTCCTACACCTCTCCACTGGCAGTTTGGCCCACTCTTCTTGTGCAAACTGCTCCAGTTCTCCCAGATTTGAAAGGTGCCTTTTCCCAACTGCTGTTTTCAGATCTCCCCACAGGTGTTCAATGGGATTTAGATCTGGACTCCTTGCTGGCCATTTCAGAACAGTCCTGCATTTTGTCTTGAACCATTCCTAGGTGCTTTGTGAAGTATTTTTGGGGTCATTGTCCTGCTGCAAGACCCATGACCTTCGACGAACACTGGGTTGAATATTGCGTTCCAAAATGCCTTGGTAATCTCCTGAATTCATGATGCCATGCACACATTCAAGGCACCCAGTGTCAGAGACAGCACAGCAACCCCAAGGCGTCACCGAATTTCCTCCGTTTGACTGTATGGTAGGTGTTCTTTTCTTTGAAGGCTTCATTTTGTTTTCTGTCAACATAGAGATGATGTGCTTCACCAAAAAGCTCTAATTTGGTCTCATTTGTCCATAAGGACATTCTCCCAGAAGGATTTTGGTTTGTTCAGGTGTGCTTTGGCAAACCAGTTGGGCTTTCTTATGTCTCTTTCAGCAGTGGGGTCCTCCTGGATCTCCTACCATAGAACCCCATTTCATTGAGTTGGCGATGGAAGGTCGGAGTTGAAAATGTCGTACCTTGTGTTGGAAGGTCAGCTTGAATCACCACTGTTTGACAGTTGATCGAGGTGCTTTCTCCACCATTCAAACAATCCTTCCATCACGTTTTCTCTTGTGGCCATGTCCAGGGAGGTTGGCTACAGTGGCCATGAGCCTCAAACTTCCTGATAACATTCCGTATGGTGGACACAGGGACATCAAGGTCTCTGGAGATGGACTTGTAGCCTTGGAATTGTCCATGCTTGGCTACAATCTTGTGTCTGACCTCCTCAGACAATTCTCTGGATTTTTTTTTCTTTTCTCTATGTTAATTGCGGTGCACACAATGACACAAAACAGCAGAATGACTCCTTTTCTACATTCAAACTGGTTGAATGAGTGATTTTTATATTGTAGGCACCTGCAACTTACTACAGGTGTGACAGGTGTCACAGGTGAACTCACAGGTGAGTTCAATTCCAAAGTAAAGGAGAATCACCTGCTTGAAATCTAATGAGGGGTAATTCATTGGTGAAACCCCAGCGCAGTCATATTCAGTGCCTTCCATTCACCCCTTTTAGCATGAGCACTCCTGAAATAACGATCACTTCAGGAAAAAAATCGTCACCTCGTTGCAGAATATCTGTCTGGAACAATAATCTGCGTGGAGCATTTGTATTTCTGACAACTTCGAAAAGGTGCCATTAATATTGTCCAGGCCATTTTAGGATTTCTGTGTGGAATAATCCAAGATTTAGTCGTTTTTTTGTTTGGTTGCACTACAAACAAAAGAAATACATGTGGATACCAAAATATTTTTTTATTTCAACAATTTTCTGGAAGAAATGGTGCATTATTTGAAAAAAGTGCAAGGGTGCCAATATTATTGGGCATGACAGTATAAAGCTTTTATTCAAACCAATTGAGTATATACTCCTCACTAACGGTTGTGGCTCCAGCATTCGACTTTGCATTCCTGGATGCAGTGGAGTCCAAAGCCTGAAAGATCATTTTGCGTCTTCTGACAGGAGACTTGTGCAGTGCCTAACCCTCTCCCCACCAAAGACATATTTGTGGTTTCAGTCTATGGCTCTCCTCTGATATCTGACTCTCAGGACCCCTTGCTCTCTTCTGCCTCCATCTTGGTTTGAACTCTCATTCCTCTGTCGTTCAGCTCTAAAGATGGATATTGATTGAGGGGAATTTTATATACTTTTTCCTGTCTTATAAATTAATCTGAGGTCCCATGCTAAAGGCCTATAATTATTTTCTTTTTAGTATTGGGGGATATATTGCATGCTTGCCCAAAATGTCAGCAAGACTAGGAATTGAACTGTATATTTAATCCTAAAATAGAAGAACTGGAGAAGCAAGATTTTGATCACAAGTTTATATTGTGACGGCGGTCACGCGGCCAAAATGCTCTGAACCAGTTTAAACTCGCTTCGCTTATATAAAGTTCAATTGGAATGCTGGGTGGCGCATTGGGCACCTCAACTCGCCGGGAATATGGAACCCAAGGAGATTCTTCACCTGATGAGGAACTGAATTTAATGAGCAAGCATTCCAAAGCCCAACTATCCTCAAAAAGAATTTTTATGAAGCCTGCTATTTGAAAACGGTGAATGCTACAGTTCAAATAACTTGAGACCCAGTCAACAAAAAATGCGTATTAAAACAGGGTGGGGAAATGAAATGAATACAGACTATTATAATGCAATTTAACAATTAAAAAAACCCAAAATACGTGCCCCCACGGATTCGTACGGATGGAACCTTAATTATCTTTCCTCGAGGCCTCAAGCATCCGACAGAAGTAAACAATAAAGAGTGGGATGAGACAAAGGAATACCATGCGCAACCCAGGTCAGTCACGTGGTGCAACTGCTGGCGCTCAGCTCACTTGCCCCGATGCCACCAAACGGGCCCCAAAGCTCTGTACTGTACTCTGTACTGTGGGAGGCAAAGGGAATGCCACAGCAAAGCACTCAATCCACCTATCGGTGTAAGAACGACCTGCTTCTCAAGGACCGCCTCACTAGCAGGACACCAGTGGACATCAGCAACTCCCTTATGAATATATGTGAGGAACTGGCCAGTGAATGGAACTCGGGCCAGTCTTTTTATTAAACCCCTCCAATGTATAGTGACATTGACCAGCTTAGTTTGATCATCGCCGATTGGTGACAACAATAAAGAGTTGGTCCTGCAATTTGTTGGCCCTGAATGTTCTTGATTTGCTGGAATTGCACCTAAACTCATGCCTGGTGGGTGTTGCAAGGCCGTGATCCCTTTAAGCATACATGAAAGACAGATCAACAAGGATAAAACGTGAAATGAGGGTGAAGAAGAAATAATGGGGCAATTAAAAAAAAACTTTGTGGGGGATGACGACCTCCTTTCTACACAATTATCAACACAATTTCCTATTAGTTATTTTACTGCACTCTTGTGCAAAAACATGAATTAAAGGAAATAACTATTCTCATCTATATATAATTTGTAGCTCAGAGAAGTTATTTCCGTAACACCACCCACACCTCTTTCAGACTGTCTTGAGTCTGCGTTTAGAGGGGGAGTCAGCATTGGGTCCGGCTATTTATCACAGACAACTCCCCATCCTACTGTACACCCACATACAGTAATCAAAAAGTTCATCCCTAGTTTAATGCGTCAGTCTACTATTCTTACACATGCTCACTATGCACAAAATTACACCGTATAACCATAAATTCATTTTAGCAATATACAAATGTGGTTTTGAGAGGTAAATGTGCCAGGGGTACCTTTCTTTGGCTCGATAAAGAGTTCACAAAGTTCATGCTGGAGTCAATTATTTTTCCCTCCCTGGTAGCACCCTCTTACCCTAGGTCGGTTCGATGGGACCCTCGGCCCTGACACAGTAAAGTGTCCTAGGTGGCCTCGAGGTCCTAGCTGCACACAGCAGATTGCCTAAACAATGGCTCATGTGGTCTAACAGTGTCTTCTTTGGCATGTATGGCCCCTTCATCAAAACAAATGGCAACCTTATTGGCCATCATGGCCACTAGAATAAGCAAGGCAGTGGAAACGGGCAGCTCTGCCTGGCTGGAAAGTAGCATAGGCTAGCTGACAGGTACAAGGGCCTGAGGTGGGCAGTTTGATGGGTAACATCAACGGACGGTGGGAACAAGGGCCTGCAGCAGCAACAGGCAGGATGGCAGCAGCTGCCTGATGGTGTTGGCAGGAGCATGCACGTGGCAGCAGGTAGGGTGGATGTCTTCAACCATAGTCCTACCCTATCACTACCTACCCAACTAATCCCTTTATTCTATATGTAGCTCCTGTCGCTGTAAACTAGGCTCTCCCTCCCGGGCCCCAAATCCCATGAAACTAAATCTCCCGGGAGGAAACAAAGGTATGCGTGATGACTAAAAGGATGGGGTGTGGCCTTTCCTGGCTTGCTGGCTGCGTGGCTTGATGGCGAGGTGTGCCTTCCCTAAACAGACAGTTTGGGACTCATTGGGTCCTCACAAAATCCATTTGCCCTGCTCCTGTTCTTAACTGCTGCAGACATCAATTGGTGCAAAGGGGAAGCACATCTCCACTATCCCAGCACTTTCAAAAATGTATTTTCGTTTTTAACCCCCAGCTAGTGTGGCTCTAATAACCAATTTACCCACTGCAATGCACGCTGGTGCTCTTCTCAGATATGGCTCTATATTATATCATTTCAATTCTCTGTTTACACCATTTAAATCGTCAATTTAACATCTTGATCATGAATCAAGCGGCACCCCTGGTTCGGCATTCAGTTGAACTGGAGCCGGACCCATCAACTTTGTGGAGTGCCACCCTGGTCCTAACCCTAACCAGTCTGTATCTATCGGCGCCCCCCCCCCCCCCCCCCCAGTGACGTTCGTCCTCCTTCGCTCTGTACATTCTACATGCTTCTACTATTCACATATGCCATGATCACCACACTCTTGCCCTCCTTCTCACTCATGTTCTCATAATTGCACTTGTTCCGACTCGTGCCAGCACCAACAGACAATGCAACCTCGACTTCCCATGTTGGAAGCTTGGCAGGCACTAAAGATGGTAGCGGAAGCTTGGCAGGCACTCTCATAATCGTATTTCACATACCGCTGGTTCCCTCTTGGTCCCGCACACCAGTGGTGCGGCACCGGGCAAGGTACAGGCAGCTCATGTGCGGACTTTACCCTGTACCCAATGGTCTCAGACCCACCTCCTCTCTTCCCTTTGGGAAGAGTTCCTATATGCAGACCTGCGTTAACTAGATTAGCTCCCCATTTATACCATGGCTGTGTTTGACCATGTACCTGGTTGTGGCAATGGCCGACTCCACGTGGTGATCATGCCTCTTCTGGCTCTCCGAGCCTGGAGTCATATACCTGTGAGGCCTCGCACACCTCACGCATTACTTCCTCAACACTTCCTCATACTTCCTCCTCCTCCTCTACACTTTATCTGTTGCCATCATGTTCTCTTGTGATCTCTGTCACTCTTTGGTCATATCCATGTTTCCATTATTCCTAAGTTTTGCGCTTTTGTTACTGGTTGTGCACCTCTTGCATCCCTTACTGTGGCCCTAGTTCCCTCTCCTATTCTGGCTTGACTGGCCACCATTTCCCACTGTATGTTCCTTATATTATTTGTGTCCATCACCACCTGCTGCTGTACAGCGTGACCGGTCTAAATTTTTTCCCGCAACTCTGCCCGGTTAGCCTCAACCTTTCCGACCAGCTCACTGATGTCTGAATTTTTTTTCGCCAGATCGTCCTTTCGTTTGCCCTGGCCAGTCTTCATATCGGCCCCCCCCCCCCCTCCCAATTTCTGAAACATGGACATTGTGGCTGCAAATTGTCAGCTCGTGTCTGGTCTCGATATTGGCGCTGGCATCTTGGGTCCAATCTTGTTTGTAGAACAGTACTGTACATCAATACCTGTCTTTGCATTGGCCATTTCACAGGCTATTCTACCTTGTCAGTTATGCCCACAGTGATGAGCAGGCCACAGCTACATCCCTCATCTGACCTCGAGGAGATCAGAAACTGGTCCACCACCTGAATTAAGTCCTTTGATTCTGATAAATCACATCTTAATTTTTTTCTCCAGAAAGACCTCCTTGCAAATCCTCCCATATATATATATATTTTTCTATTCAACCTTTTTGCTAAGGTGGGGTCCTTTGAGGTCCTGGGCTTCACCACCAGACACGTCTCTAAATGTGTCTCCAAATGTGTCATCTCTAAAGTGGATTCAAAGGTCATTTGCCTTTCTGCTGTACAGTATTTCCTCAGCTTTTCAAACTGCAACTCAGTTTGCTATATATAGGTTGTGGATCCAGCATTCTACCTGGCATTCCTGGGTGCAGTGGAGTCCAAAGCCTGTAAGGTCATTTTGCATCTATGATAGGAGACCTCCGCATTGCCTGATCCTCTCCCCATCAAAGATAAATCAGTGGTTTGTCGGTCTAGGCCTGGCTTTCATCCGATTTGAGTCTCAGGACCATGCCCCCTTGCTCTGTTCTGCCTCTCCATCTTGGTATCAACTCTCATTCCTCTGTCATTCAGCTTTCTCTTGAGTCTTGACACATGTTAATAAAAGACGGTTATTGATATAAAGGGGTATTTTATCTACTTTTTACCTGTTTTATGAATTTGACCATTGTCCCATACTAAAGGTCGATTTTATTTTTATTTGAGTAGTATTATGAGTTGTATTGCATCCATGCCTTAAATGTTGGCAAGATGACTCACATTTGAAATGTATATAAATATATACAGTATATTTATATTTGATCCTTTAATAAAAGAAACCTTAGCAATGATTTTGAGTCAAAAAATTGGGATCCCTCGTGTTTTGTTATGGTGGAAACACCTGCCAAATGCCTAAGACACTCCGAACCGGATTAAAGGCCTTGCTTTACCTATACTGGGTTCAATTGGAATGATGGGCAGCCAATCGATCAGCGTGCTGGCACCTCGCCTTGCCAGGGTCCAAATCCAAGATGGAACCTTTGCAGAGGTTCTTCAGTTACCGGGAGGTGAAATTAATGAGTGTTAAGGACTCGATAACCTGAACATCCTCAAAATATTTTCAGTGAGTCTGCTAATTCTAAATTGGCAATTACACCATTCAGATAACTCCAAGGAGACCAGTGGATTTAAAATGTGTATTAAAACGGGGAGGGGAGAGAAAAGGAGTACAGACAATTTAAATGCTATTTAACAATTATAAAAACACGAAATGCGTGCTCCAGGGATTTATATGGACAGGAACCTTAATTATCTATCTTTAAGGCCTCAAGTTTCTGACAAAAGATGAAAATAGAGAGTTGGACGAGACAAAGGAATACCTGCCGCGAGTCGAGCGGTCCGACTGTTGGTGCTCGGTTTGCTGGTCCTGACTCCACCAAACAGGCCAAACAGCACAGCGGGAGGTGAAGTAGGAGCCACTGCGGAGCATGTGAGGCACCCTACTGCATAAGAAGGGACCAGCTTCTCAAGAACTACCTGTCCAGCGGGAGACCAGTGGATGCCAGCAGCTACCTCACAAATGACTGAGGAACTCGAGGAAATGGCCACTGAACAGAACTCGGGGCTGTCTTTATTAACTTTTCTGATGCCCTGCGACCAGCTTCGTTTGCTCACCGCTGATTGGTGGAGGTAGCGTTGGTCCCGCCCCGTGCCTCTCGAAGCTGCCAGAATGTTCTCGGTTTGCCGGAATTGCGCCTTAACTCTTGCCTGGTGAGTGTCATAACACTATGATCCCTTTAAGCCTACATTGGCAGTTAACAAAGGATAAAACATTAAATAGGGTTGAAGGAAATAGAGTGGGGGTCAAACAACATTGTGGGAGGACAAGCTGCTTTCTACATGATTTATCGACGCATATTCCTAGTAGTTTTTATTTTATTTTTTAACTACACACTTGTGCTAAAACATGAGTTGAAGGAAATAACTATTCTGATTATGCTATAAGTCATTTCTGCAATAATGTTTTGCAAATAGATCTATCAGTCTCAACTCGATAATTATAACTGAAAAAACATTTAAAATGTTTATTACTGTATATGAAAAACATTTTAAATACTGATGCATATACTGTGTGTGTATATACAGTTGTGGCTAAAAATATTGGCACCCTTGCACTTTTTTCAAATAATTCGCCATTTCTTCCCGAAAATTGTTGAAATCAAAATAATATTTTGGTATCCACAAATGTATTTCTTTAGTTTGCAGTGGAGCAAAACAAAAAAAGCTGAAAAATTACGAAATCAGCTTATTCCACAGAGATCCTAAAATGGCCCGGACAATATTGTTGGTACCTTTTAGAAGTTGTTAGAAATAATTCGATTTCAAGCAGGTGATTCTCCTTTACTTTGGAATTAAACTCACTGTTGGTGAGTTGCAGGTGCCTGAAATATCAAAATCACTTTCACCCAGTTTGAATAGAGAAAAAGAGTCATTCTGCTGTTTTGTGTCACTGTGTACCGCAATGAGCATGGAGAAAAGAAAGAAAACCGGAGAATTGTCTGAGGAGGTCAGACACAAGATTGTAGCCAAGAATGGGAAACCTCAAGGCTAAAAGTCCATCTCCAGAGACCTTGATGTTCCTGTGTCCACCGTACGCAATATTATCAGGAAGTTTAAGGCCCATGGCACTGTAGCCCACCTCCCTGGACGTGGCCGCAAGAGAAAACTTGATCGTAGATTGCAGCGAAGGATTGTTTGAATGGTTGAGAAAGCACCTCGATCAACTGCCAAACCGATTCAAGCTGACCTTCAGGCACAAGGTACAACAGTTTCATCTCGCACCATTTGTCACCACCTCAATGAAAGGAGACCCAGGAGTACCCCACTGCTGCTGAGAGACACATGACTGGAGTTTGCCAAAACACACTTGAACAAGCCAAAATCCTCTGGGAGAATGTCCTGTGGACAGATGAGACCAAATTAGAGCTTTTTGGTAAAGCACATCATCTCTATATTTACAGAAAACAAAATGAAGCCTTCAAAGAAAAGAACACCTTCTCTATAGTCAAAGATGGAACAGGTTCAGTGATGTTTTGGGGTTGCTTTGCTGCCTCTGGCACTGGTTGCCTTGAAACGGTGCATGGCATCATGAAATCAGGAGATTACAAAGGCATTTTGGAGTGCAATGTTGAACCAAGTGTCAGAAAGCTGTGTCTCCGTTGAAGGTCATCGGTTTTGCAGCAGGACAATGCCCCCAAACACCTCAAAAAGCACCCAGGAATGGTTCAAGACAAAACGCTGGACTGTTCTGAAGTGGCCAGCAATGAGTCCAGATCTAAATACCATTGAACACCTGCGGGGGATATCTGAAAACAGCAGTTGGGAGAAGGCACCCTTCAAATCTGGGAGAACTGGAGCAGTTTTCACAAGAACAGTGGGCCCAAACTGCCAGTAGAGAGGTGTAGGAAGCGCTTGACTGAAGTTAATTTTTCCATGGGCTGTGCTACCAAATATTACGTTTTGGGTGTCAATAAACTTGTCAATGCCATTTCTATTTATTTTCTGATTTAAAATGATATATTAATTTCTGAAACAAAAGGAAAGGTTCTGTAATATCAACAGTGAAATAAAGAATTGTGGAGACAAATACTTTTGTGAATTTCAACTTATTTTTAAGGAAAGTTGTGTTATTTGAAAAAAGTGCAAGGATGCCAATATTTTTGGCCATGACTGTATATAACGGGAATAGATTGGAATTTTGCCTTGTGTGTGAAACTTGGTGCAACTTTCACCCCAACCCTAATTGTGTGCCTTTTTAAGCCAAATTTATATAAAAGAATGTTGTATGGATTTTCTTTGCTGTTGTGGGTATATTCAAAACATTATGGACATCTCCTGAAATGTGGCCGAAGTACACGGTCAATTGCTCTCTCTCTCTCATCGCAGACAGGTCGGTGACCTCTGTTTTTCCCGCCTCCATTTGCGCTCTCAGCCCTATGACCCACCAAAGCTCCTCCAGGTTGCATGTGTACTTCCAGAAACCACTTCCTGCTTAAACTCCCAAATTCCAGGCTTACTGCACATCTCCACTCTTCCTCTTTTCTCACGTTTGTGGAACCACCTATATGAAATAGTTTGATCACACTCTTTCCTGCAGGCCTTGAAGGAAGCAGTGCATGACCATCTGATGTCATCCCCCATCACTACTTGTGATTTTCTTCTCTCATGAACCCACCCTACCTATCTTAACCAATACCTCTAACATGCAAGTTACTGTTTCCTCCCCTACTCTCTCTTTCTCTCTCCTTTTCCTGTTTGTTAATTCCCTTGCTTATGTCCAACTGCTGTCCCCTTTGCATTTTTTTTGTCAGCATGTTCTACCATGACCATCGAAAAATAGTAAAAAAAAATAATTTTAATAGTTCCAATAGTCCAGCTTGACTTACAGTAGTTTGAAGTCCATTGACATGTTGAGATCCACAGATTTTTTATTTTTTTTCACAAAACCTGATCTCCATATTGGTAGCAAAAATCTGATTTTGACAGGTACTTCCAATTTTTAAAAACTTGTATATATGACTGATGCGAGATCACTGACATAACCTGTCTTCATTTTGATATGAAGTTACGCAGCTTGAAATTGATGTAATTTGGAAGAAGCAATCTGGTTGACGTCTCCTGATAGAAATGTCGAGCGATCTCGTTCCTCATCATGTTTTTTTTCCATACAACTTGCTCATTGGATAAGCTTTCTATTTCTTGGAAAATTGTACCAAGTCCATGTGACAGACATCCTGGATATCTCTTTGGGAAAATGAAAGCTTTCAAACGGTACAGTGCCCGTTCAGATGTCGCTATCAAGCAATCGAAGCACGAATCTCGATTTGAAGAGGATTGCAGTGATAGACTTTCCGTTCAGCGCAGTAATAAGGGAGAAACTCCCAGTTTGTCAAGTGTGTAACCAGGATGTTTTTGTCAGTCATGGAAGACCAAAATGATCTCAAGAAACACGATGGTATTGAGGGTTCTGGGAGAAATCTTCGATGTAATAAAATAAGGTCGAGAGTTTTCACGGTTTAATAATATTTGTGACAGATGGTAGGACGACTCGTCATTGTGCAATATGACCTTGTGAAAAGTTAGCCTTAGTCACATACGCAGGCACTTGTACATATAGCTGATCCCTGTTTGGCACACTTTTTACTACCACAGTTAGTGCAGTGTGCCTTTTGCTGTGCGGTCATTTGCCAGAAAAAATGATTGCTGGGACTGGTCAAACCTGACACAAATTTTCCGTGCTAAAAGTAAATGTTATTGTTCCTATCCAAAACGGGTTGCATATTATGGACTCGCAAAAGTAGCCGGCATTGCTGGGTAACATTTAGTTGCTTCCTGACAGGAATATAAAGAGTGGGGGGAGAGAATGGAGGGGGAAGGGAAGGGGTGGGGGATGAGAGAAGGGGGAGGAGATAATGGGGGGAGGGAGTGGGGGGGCGGGGGTGGCGAGTGAAGAGAGAAGGGAAGGAGGGTGGAGCGAGGAATCGGGGGGGGGGGGGGGGGGCGGGGGAGAGTGACGCCTCACCACACGTCGCTACGCTTTAAACTCCAGAAGGGTGGGAGCGAGAGTTGTGTGGAAGGAGTGTGCAGCACTTTGTTAGGAGGGAAGAGGGGACAGACAGACAGGCAGACAGATAGACAGAGAGGGGAGTTGGGGGGGGGGGGGGAGGAGAGGTAGAAAAGGTGAGGGGGTGTGGGGGGAGCTTGCAATGAGAATGATAGGTTATGATGGCCGGAGACTCTTAACCTGAGCCAGATTAAAACTTTTGAGCTTAGCAGCAGTTCTGACTGCTAAGAAGCGTTAATTTGTTCTTCGGGTGTCTACGGAAGTCTCTGGGTGGACAGCACAGATGAAGTACACCAAGCACAAAAACGGAAACCACAAAGACTAGCAAAAGTACCCGGCGTTGGCGGGTAACAATGAGGCGCTTCCTGATGGGAATATGAAGAGAGTGGAGAAGAGAGTGGAGAAGAGAGTGGAGGAGGGAAGGGAAGGAAAAGGGAGGGGGAGGAAAGAGGGGTGAATGAGTGATAGAGAGAGAAGGGGAAGGGGGGGGGGGGGTCGGCAAGCAAGGGGGAGAGAGTTTGCATCTCATCATCCCACCAGTTTCAGTATGGCATCACCACACCACCCTCATGCCTACCTCCACACACGTCATCCCTGCCACCCCAACCCCTGCCGCCCTCCCCCCAACCCAAAACAAAATATAACTTTTTGGCAGATGTCTGAGAGCTTTATGATACACTTGGTGTTTCAAGAAAAAAAAACTAGAACAGCATTCGGTGGAGCGCATGCCTCCACCAGGCTGTACAGTTTACGTTTTTTATCCCACTGATAGGCCAGATCTGTATCCGGACTTGAACCAAAATCTAATCGGCTTATTCTTGTCACCGACAACTCATTCACCAAGTTTTGTCATAATCCAGCTTCAACTTTTTGAAATATCATGCGATATACCGTTTTTGTCCCCACCTTTCAATGGTGAAAAATCACTTTAAATAATTTTTAAAAATTCTCATATCTGGATCGATATCTTCACCAAGGTCGAATCTATTTTGCCTTGTGACGCACCAAACCTGTCCACCAAATTTTGTCTGTCCATAACTTTTTCAGATGTACTGCTCACAGACAGACAGGCGAAAACATAGCCTCCATCTGCCTTCGGTGGCGAAGGTAATAAATGCCAAGTAGCTACTTGTAAAAAGTCCAGTGCTGATGGCTATAAGTTTAGGCCCATCATGTCTTCTGAAACACTGTGTGCCTTCGTGCACTGCATCATCGACACAAATACCAATTGAAGGTGACCAAGAGCCTGCTGATTGCTGCAAAAATGGCCACCAGCATGCAAAACTTAAGGAAAGAAAGTGCAGACCTGCAATAAATATGTAAATAGTTTACTTTGAAAATATGTAAATGCAGTTGTTTACTTTGAAATTTTCTTTGTTCGTTGTATGTTGCTTATTTTCTGATGAAATAATTTGCTCAGAATGCACCAGAATACATTTTATATGTGAATCCTTAAAATTTTATTTGGGGAGTATACTCCCAATCCCCAACCACCACCCCACCTGCTTCTTATGCATGCTTAGGAAGTTGTTCCCCAAGTTTGGGATGACCACCAATCATAGCCTTGCTTCATTTGACAATATGAAGGGAGAAGATCTCTCTATTTTTGACCTTTTGAACTTGGAAAATATGGAGTCATCTTGCTTTCATCCTTAATTGAACAATTTTGGTTTTTACTTTTTGATAAAATGTTTTTATAATCTTGATGACATGAAACTCATCCATTTCTAATTTTATTCTCACTGTTGTTTGATGCCACTTTATCTTCTATAGAATGCATTTTCACTCACAAATGTCAATGATTGATTCACTGTGGTAAATTAATGCTTTTATGTCCCCTTTAATTGCACTTTGGGGTTTTGAAGGGCAAATATATTGTAATCAATACAAGCTGCCGAGAACAGGCCATTGGCCTAAAGGATGTTGCTAAGAATATCCATTGATGCTTATGTTGTCCCTTGGGAACTTTATGCAGGGCCGTATGTGATTCTGCAGTGATCTCCTCAGCTGTGCCTTGACGCAGTGCATCAAATGACGCATTTTGGAACTCCACCGTTTTTAACCCTTGGTGTCTCTGATCTTTCACTTTATGTACTGGCTTTCCCCTCAGCGTCTTCTCTGCAGAATGCCGCATAATATTCTGAAAAAACGTGTTGGCAGAGGGCTGTGTGGAATTTTTAATTTGGGTGACTCCTTGGCTTTGCAGCAAGATTATTGAAGGCATGGCATTAATACTGGCATCCCGTCCGTCTGTCATACAAGGATACGCGGAGCATGCTCGACTGCTGTTCTTGTTTGCAGTTGTCCAACATGATTGTGTTTGGAAAGCGGTTCAACTTTCAGTCCATTTGCCCACATCCTGGATGGATGCAGTGATGTCTGTTTGAATGATACGGTGAAAATGCTTCTCACTTTGATGCAATGTAAAGAGAGCCACTTGAGCTTTGGAAGAGAGCCAATATAGCTTTGTCTTTCTCCTCATTTAATTAATCTAACGATTTATCTATGTCTCTGTATCCTAGATTGAATCTTTCCTGCTCTTTTGGTTTACATGCTCAGCTTCTGGCACTCCTTCGGGCCTCACACCTCAAAATGATCTTCCCATTTCCATCTTATCTTGTCCTACATCTTTTTGTGTGCACAGAGCTACAGGCAGAAAATCCACTGCAGATGAAGAGGTCAGGCGGCTGGAACTGTGGCGGAAATGCCAGCCTCCTGCCGATAACCCTGCCCAAGGAGTCTTGGCTGCAACCGGAGGACCTGTGGCACATCCCGTGGTCCTGCCGTGCACCTGGCCCAAGGCGGGCGCTTTGGAGATGCCATTGTCGTGTAGTGACAGAGCGTTGACAATAGGTATCGAGTATTTTCGGAAGTTGCATGTCGGAGTGACGGCATCCCTGACATACTGTATTTTCTGGGGCATTGCTGCCTGCCCACCCCCTTTTCCTTTGCAGGTGGTGTATTTCACGGCAACGTTTCCCTACGTGGTGCTTCTCATCTTGTTTGTGCGGGGCATCACGTTACCAGGAGCGTACCATGGAATCGTGTACTATCTGCATCCTGATTGGAGCAAGCTTGCTGAGCCACAGGTTTGAACTTCTTTCAATGTCATATTGTGTGTACTTTTGGTGAAAGCACCTCTACCCTCAATGCAGGTGAAATTGGATGCCCCAAAGAGATATATGTACAGTGTATATATATATATATATCTATATATGTATATATACAGACTTGGCATTTAATATGGAATATTTTTTTTGTGGGGGTGAACTTACTTTTCAAGATGTCTTAAAACCAAAAGTTCATTGAAATTATGTTGAAATTATTCTAGATTTTGTTAATGTGACTTTTAAAAGAAACAAAAACCACATTTGACATTTCGAAACAAATAAATTGATCCTTGAAAGTGATGTGAACTGATATCGAACTCAATTCATGGACAGCACTGTGTTAAACTTCTGAACGTTTTCCAGAAGTATCTCTTTATTTTGCACATTAGCCAAATTTTTTTTTAACAAAAACAAAAGTTAAATTACGACTGGTATTACGGACAGTAAAATTACAGTTCAGTACTTCGTGTAACCCCCATGAGCATTCAGGAGAGCACGTACACGTTGAGGCATGCTGTTCATGAGATTTACCAAGGTTTGGACAGGAATCGCTTGCCATGCAGTGACAATAGCCTGCTGCAATTCACGCACAGAGGTCGGCTGCTGGTCCAAGTGGTCGATTTGACGTGTTAATTCTGCCCACAAGTTCTCTATCGGATTCATATCCGGGGACATGGCAGGCCACTCCATATGCTCTACACCACGGTCAGCAAGAAGGTGTTGGATCATGCGAGCATGATGAGGCCGTGCATTGTCATCTTGGAAGACAAAGTTTCTTCGAAAGGCTGCACGAGCAAATGGAAGCAATGTTTCTTCCAGAATGGCCCTGTACTTGAACTGGTTCAGGTTTCCATTCAGAACAAACAGGTCAGTTTTGCCCCCTGCATGAAAAGCAGCCCAAACGGTCACCCCACCACCTCCAGCTTGGACTCTTGGCACTATACAATCTTTGTTGTAGGCTTCATGCACTTGTCTGCACACTCGGACGCGGCCATCTTGACGATAGACCAGAAATCTAGACTCGTCACTGAAGATCACGTGATTCCAGTGTCCTGGCTGCCATTGATGGTGCTCTCTGGCCCACTGCAATCGGTGCTGGCGGTGTTGTCTGGTCAGGCGTGGCTTTCTCAGGGGACGCCTGGCACGATAGCCTGCTTGAACCAGTCGTTGGTTGACTAGCCTTCTGGATACAGGCACATTTGTCAGTTGCTGCCACTCAGCCCTAAGCCGATTAGCTGACTTGGTACGGCCATTGCGGACTAACCGGTGCAGCTGGCGATCATCCCTCCTTGTGGTTCTGCTGGGATGTCCTGGCCCTGGTATTGGAGTAGGGACACCCCTCTGAGCATTTCGTTTCAGGATCTTTGACACCTGACCTTGAGTGATGCCATACTGCCGAGCAATAGCACGGTCTTTCATGCCGTAATTTCGTAAAGCCACCACTCCATGACAAACAGCATTGTCGAGTTGACAGACCATCTCCAGAGGAAGCGGCAATAACTTTTGGAGACGTGCAGCAGTTGTTTTCCACTAATACAGAACGCAACAACCCTTGTATACCCGACTGTGAAGCCAATCGTCAAATGCACCTGTCCGTACATTTTGCCACGCCACCTGTGATATAATCCTGTTGTTCACTTCTTGCTGCGACAGACAATCAGTGACATGGTTCTTTTAACAAATAAATCACCAAAGTGTAAAAGAAACTCACCAGATTGATATACTGAGTTAAGAAAGTAAACCCGTCAAGAAAAAAAATAAAAAATTCCATATTAAATGCCAAGTCTGTATATATATATCGATATATGTATGTATGTATGTATGTATGTATATATATATATATATATATATATATATATATATATATATATATATATATATATATATATATATATATATATATATATATATATATATATAATTCCAGTAATCTCTGTATGTCTGTGTGTATGTCTGTGTGTATGTCTGTTTGTCTGTGACCGCTGTTTCTCGACAACCACGGGTCCGATATACTTGAAACTTGCCAGGTATATTGCTGGGGACCCGAGGATGTGCCTTTTCAAGGTTTCATATTAATCGGAAAAGTAGTTACCGAGCTATGTCCAAAAAACGATTCAACCAATCAGAGAGCAGCGAGCTATCACGTGTGCCGAACGTGGCGAACAGACTCTGCCTCGGACGGCACATTTGAGAGCGTATTCATTTATTTCACGTTGGCAAACTATGTTGGCGTTAAACTATGTTTTAAAACTAATTAAAACTAATTTGCGATTCATCGTAACTGTGATATGCGACCTTCCGGACAGTCAAATGAGGACGTCACTTCCGGACTTACGGATAGTCATAGTGACGACGTGAACGTGGCGAGCAGACGCTGTAAGGTACGATCGATTGTAGTACACGTTTATAATAACTCTGCCGATACAGGCCCGATTAACTGCAGCGCCATCCGAGCTGCGGCGTCGGGACGATACATTCATTGTACGGTCACATCACGCACTTACGGGCACGCCCATGCATGCATGGGCGAAGACATTTTTTTTTTTTTTTTTTGTCAAGGAACGGGCACCCACGTACGGGCACGTCCTAGTATATATAATGTACAGTCACGTGAAAAAGTAAGTACACCCCACGTAAAGTTTTGACTTTTTCAACATATTTCAACATACAGCTATTTGATCTTCATTTCAACAATATTGATAGATAAAGGTGATATAATATAACAAATATCATGAAACATTTACATTTTGTAGTCCATTATATAATTTAAATAAACATAAATGCAAATTTCGCATGTGGAAAAAGTAAGTACACCCTTGGCTCTAATAGGTGGTATTGCTCCCTTTGGCAGAAACAACCTCAAGTAGGCGTTTCTCATAACTGTCTACCAGTCTCTGACATCGACTGGGAGAAATTTTTGCCCACTCCTCCACGCAGAATTATTTCAGCTGTGCGATGTTTGAGGGGTTTCGTGCATGCACAGCTCATTTCAAATTCCCCACAACATCTCGATGGGATTTAGATCCGGGCTTTGACTTGGCCAATCCAGAACCCTCCATTTCTTTCTTTTCAGTCATTCCTTGGTGGATTTACTGGTATGTTTAGGGTCATTGTCATGTCGCAAGGTCCATCTTCGGTTGAGCTTCAACTTTCTGACAGATGGCCTCACATTATCCTCAAGCACCCTCTGGTACAATGAAGAATTCATCGTGGATTCTATGATGGTGAGCTGCCCAGGCCCTGATGCAGCAAAGCTGCCCCAAACCATAATATTTCCACCACTATGCTTTACAGTTGGTATCAGGTTCTTGTGGTCAAATGCTGTCTTTGGTTTTCGCCAAACATGTCTTCTGGTACTTTGGCCAAATAGCTCTACCTTTGACTCATCTGTTCAGAGCACATTGTTCCAGAAGTGCTGGTCTTTGCCTCGGTGTTCATTGGCAAACTTTAGTCTTGCCCTGATGTTCTTTCTGGACAGCAAAGGTTTCCTCCTGGCACAACTCCCATGTAGATCAAATTAGTGTAGCCTCTTTCTAATGGTAGACTCGTGCACTTTGACATCAACAGTGGCAAGAGCTACGGGTAGGTCCCGTGATGACATTCTGGGGTTCTTAGAGACTTCTTTCAGCATCTTGCGGTCTGCTCTCTGGCTGAACTTGCTGGGGCGGCCTGGCCTGAACAAGTTGGCAGTTGTTTGGAATCTTCTCCACTTGTAGATGATCTTCTGGACAGTTGAATGATTGATTTCAAATTGTTTGGAGATCTTTTTAAATCCCTTCCCAGACTCGTAGGCATCTACAAACTTCTTTCTGAAGGCCTCAGAGAGCTCTTTTGATCTAGGCATGGTGACGCCGCACACTTCAACAACAAAGAGCAAACCAAACTAAATGTCTGAGGTTCAAATAAGACAGGTTCCTCCAAGATCCTCTCTCACGATGTTCTAATCATTTGCACCTGAGCTGGTGCACCTGATTCTAATTTTAGGTATTTGAAGTAGTGATAAATGTAGGGGTGTACTTACTTTTTCCACATGCGAAATTTGCATTTATGTTTATTTTAATTATAGAATGGACTACAAAATGTAAATGTTTCATAATATTTCTTATATTATATCACCTTTATCTATCAATATTGTTGAAATGAAGATCAAATCAAATAGCTGTATGTTGAAATTTGTTCGAAAAGTCAAAACTTTACATGGGGTGTACTTACTTTTTCATGTGACTGTATATATAAATGTTTTTTTTTTTCATTCAACCTTCTTATCTTGTGCTAGATATAAAAGTTCTCAAAAGTAATCAACTTTTTTTTTTCACTGAAATTTGCAAGTTTTCATCAGAACCAATTTTGGTCATATCTTAACCCAGAAAATGCAAAACGCTATCTTTACCTGCCTAAGTGTTCACAAAGGTGATTCTTAAGTTATTGTGTGTTTGCCAAGTTTGTGTTTTCAACACATCACAGTGCTTTGTATCAATGAGGCCATTATGTTGTTACTAATATTTCAGTTTATTATTTTCCAGTGAATGTGATGAATAGTGGTTTTTCGTCTTGGTTCCACTATCAGTCCGTTTTCCCTCCCCTTCCTCGGTAAAGGAATACAATATTAAAGCAAAATGGAACATTTATCAATGTAGCATCACCAATATAGATGTACACACTCGCACAAGGCAATAGCCTCTCCCGTCCCTGTGGGTACGGGTGAGGCAAATAAGATTAAAAACTGTTGGAGGCCATCAACATATGGGGATATCTTTGGTCCCGCCAGATCTTTGTAATCATTTATATCTATATTATCACTTTTATCTTATGACAATTTACAACACCTATCCTTCTATTGACAAGATGTTTAGAAATGAAGTCGTGTTCCATTCTGAGATATTGATACATTGTAAGAGGCTCGTTGCACTGACTTTTAAACGAGAAAAAATTGTAATGGTTTGGCCTACCGTTTATTGCTCCCATACCTCTCCCTCCCTCATCAGTCTTTGTTTATGATGCTGGCCACAAACATTACATGTAGAGGAGAGTTACTTGTTTAATGGGGTTGGTTTATCTCTAATTTCATCACAATTTTGTTTTCAGTGGAAGTAAAAGATAACGTGTCAAAACTAAGGTCACATGGCCCTTTATAGTAACAGGTTGCGTTTCTTGTCAAAGGTAACATTAAAAGGGGCTTCTAATTTAAACTCGGCATCCAAAATGTATGATGTACTACATTTCCAAAAGTATTGGGACAACATACTCAAACCTGGAATTAACCCTCCCAACCAGCATATTATGCATAATTTTTCCAACACTGCAAAGCAAAGCCTGGTGTTTGCTTAACGGTTAAGGTTGCTGGCTTGATATCTTAGGGTCCTGAGTTTGAGCCCCTGTCGTGCCGTTAAATTAACACGAGGCGGGTTGAATCAGCCTGTCATCCTTTCGAGGTTGGCAAAATTAGTACCAGCTGAATGGTAATGGGTGCACTACACTACATTAGCAGCACAGCCGCACACCCATAAAATGACGCAGCCAAGCAGCCACAGGCTGCATACGAACCACCACCACTGCAAAGCAGCATTTGCTTTATAAAAGTGTTATTGTGAGTTTTCTACAATAATGCACCATTAGCTTTGATGCAATACGGTGATGAGGGATGAATTGTATGTGGCATGATGGTGCACCTTGCCATACTGTTTGGAACTGGTTCAAGGACGGTGTGGAAAATATGCAGTTCCCAGCAAAGTGTCGAGTTAAATTTCATTTTAAATCACTTTGGGAAGACTTTTAATCCTGCCAGAGGACCATTTAACTGATCTGCCACTGAACTGTAATTTGTTCCGAATAAGAAATCCTATAATATAAATTATGCTTATTCTCTTTGTTTGTTTCTCTGTGTATCTGACAATTTTCTTCACACACTATTCGACCAGGCACCAAATAACCCATTTTATTAGAAAGGTCTTTGTCTGAGGAGTTGTGGTGCATATTATTTTTCATCAAGAATGACCTTATATGTTTGTTTTGTCATTTAACTGACTTAACAGCTGTTTTACTGAAGAATCGCAAGATTGTGAATTCAACGCATTTTTATTTATTTTTAAGCTTGTTCATAATGAATGGGAACAGGAAGTTTAAGGAGATTGGGAGGGCTGGTGGCTGCAGACTTGAGGTTGGAAGGGGGGGGGGGGCGAATTGGAGTTCTGGGGAGGGGGGGGTGGCGAATTGGAGTTCTGGGGAGGGGGGGCGGGCAAGTTGCGGACTTGAAAAAGAAAGGTGGTAGGGGTGGGGACAGAGTTGGGAGAGGATTTGGGGTTAGGAGAAGGAGAGAGTTGAGCAATTGAAGAAAGGGGGAGGGGAGGGGGTGACAGAGTTCGAGTGGGGCAGGGCAGAGAGGGAGTTTTAGGCTTTGGTTGGGGGGGGGGGGGGATTGCGGACTGAGGGTTTGTGGGGGCAGGAGGGGGGGGGGTGTTGAGCACTTGTGGAAGAAAAGGGATGGGGGAGGAGTTGAGGGGGGATGTTGAACTTAGGGTTAGGGGGGGGGGGGGTTGCAGACTTTGTGTTAAGTGGGAGTGGGGAGGCAGAGTTGTGGGCTTGAAGGAGGTGGGGCAAAGTTTGGGGGTGGGGTTTTAGGATTGGGGGTTGGAAGGGAGAGGGAGCTGAGGACTTGAGGGAAGGGCAAAATTGGGTTCACAGCAGGAACATAGTTTTAAAAAGGGGGGTTGAGGCTTTTTGGGGGGAGGTGGATTGAGAACCTGGGATTTGAGGGGAGGAGGGGGGGAGGGGTTGAGGACTTTAAGAAGAAAAGGGATGATTGGCAGAGTTGGAGGAGGAAGAGGAGGTTGTGTATTCGGGATTGAGGGTTGGTGATTGTGGAGTTAGGTTTTGAAATGTGTGGGGGGGGGGGGGGGGGGGTTGCAGGTGATGGTTGGGGGGAGGCAGAGTTGCAGAAATTGGGGGTGGGGTGGGGGGGGGGGGAGCAGACTTGCTGATTTGAAGAAAGGGAGTGGAGCAGAGTTGTGAGGGCTGGTTTATGATTTGAGGTTGAGGACTTGAAGTCACATTTCACATTATGTAGAATTTCTGCGGGTCCCGGTTGGTGATGTAATACTGTATTAAGATAAATTAACGCTTGCCATTTGTCGTCAAAGATGGCTGTTCCAATGGAAAATGTGAACTACGGTACCTGTTCAATTCTTTTTTTAGTGCAGATGCTTCGGCCCAGACAGCAGCCACACTGAGATAGCAAGCAGTGTAACCTTGTTTCAAAGAACCTCCAAGAAGACCATACCACTAGCTATCTGCAGTCCAGGCAGGAATTTGGAATTTAACCAGGGTGCCAACTCAACGCAAAAGACACTGTGAGATCTTTATTGTCTACCAACTAATGCTAGCAGATGGAACACCCTGCATGATGTCCTTTCAATGAACCGCACACTCTTTGATACCTTGCCCTGTATGCACAGCACTAGGGTTTATCGCTGGGTCCAGATTCAAATCCAGTCTAGACAACTCAGAGGCGAGTGCACATACCTTGAGGCTATCCCTCCAGCCATGATTTATTACTGTCTGATGTCTACCAACACTTACTACTTAATTGTGTTACTCCTAAAATTCGAATTATTGTATTATTGAGGAGTGGCAGTTCCGAATTTTATGTCAGTTGAGTGTAGGCTGGAACTTTTTTGAGTATGCAATAATGGCACTTCTGTGTTTTCTTGTGATACTTCACTTTGAAAATCATGTGTGCAGGTAACTCCACATATGTCGATGCATTGGCATTCTTATGGTGTAAACCAGTTTCTCATGCACTGCCCAGTTAAAAGATAATGTGAAAAATCTGCAGCAGCACTAAATTTGTGGGTGGAGGGTGTGAGGGTCCGAGGAGGATTTATGCATTAACTAAATTGATTGGGGTGAGGGGGTGGGAATGATTGCAAATTCTCTAGATGTGTATCGTGTAGCGCTGTTCCCAGTGGGAGAGTATATTTCAAGTCCCAGCTTATTTGAGGCTATGCCAAATCTCTGTTATAAAAACCACCTTTAGAGGCCATTTTTTTCCCCGCCAGCGGGGGTTGGCCTTTTTCGGGGACCGTGGTTGATGTTGTTTTTCGGTCCCCTTTTTGAAGCAATGTTTTACGGCCGGATGCCCTTCCTGCCGCCAACCCTTTTTGTCGCCTTTTACGACGAGCAGGGAATTACCAGTGAACTGATACTCAATTAGCCGACCTCGGAAGGATGACAGGCTGAGTCAACCCCCCTGGCGTTAATTCAGCGATCGACCGGGATTCAAACCCAGGATTCTCGGATCCTAAGCTGGCACCCTAGCCGCTAGCCCAACACCAGGGATGTTGGGTTGGGTTGTTGGGATGTTGGGATGTTGGGTCTGTTATAGTAAAACGAAAACTATAGTCATCATAGGGCTGAAGGGGTGATGCTTTAAAACATGTCTGTTTGTCTTTGGGGCAAAATGCGTTAACTCGGTGTGCATGGGAACGTTCTACTCAACTGGGGTGGCCACCCCCACCTTGCGTTTATACTTTTACGTGTAAATTGAAGATTTATGAATGCCCAAAGTGAACAAATGAGGAATTCAATGAATGTCCAAAGTGAAAGAATGAGAACTAGAACGCCACTCAGTAGAGCGCATACTCCCACCGTGGGTCAAGTTGGAATAGTACGATTTCACAAAAGTTTGAGGGAGTAGTTCAGTGACAATACAAGACAATACAAAACAAGACAACACAAGACAGACACTGCACAGATATATATATATATATATATATATATATATATATATATATATATATATATATATATATATATATATATATATATATATATATATATATATATATATATATATATATATATAGATAGATAGATATATAGAATATATGTATAGAAGAATATATAGAAGCCTTGAATTTGGGAATCTAACCATTCATTCGGGGTTACTTGAAGAACACATGCATCTTAGAGTTGTTTTTATTTTTTTAAATGATTGGCATTACTCTGTCTTATCTATTGTGCTCAATTTTTTGCATATTGGTATTTTTTTTCAAGACGAGACATTTGGTATTGTGTGGTACTGTTTGTTTAACAAGTTTAAGTTTAGGAATCATTTTGTGTTTTTTTTTGTATGAGCATTTTTGTCCTGCTAGGTCTGGATCGATGCAGGAACTCAGATCTTCTTCTCCTATACTATTGGCTTGGGGGTCCTTTCAGCACTCGGAAGTTACAACCACTTCCACAATAACTGCTACCGGTGAGTCAATGAGAGTAATGTGACTCAGCAAAAAAGTGAAAATGGAGGTATTCGAACAAGCTAAATGTGTGCAAATGTGATCTAAACTTTTTTTCTGTTATTAATTTTCAATATGCAATGTTTATACTGCTTGACCTTTTAAGATTTGCTTGAGTGAGAAATATTCCCCTTTCCTCATGATTTTTGTTCAAAATTATATCATAATGGAAATGAAACCTATTTCGTAAATATAAAAAAATTAATCCCAATGGAAATGAAACCTATTTCGTAAAAAATATATTTTTTTTTTAAAATCCTAATTTGTCACTGAACTGGAACAAGATTAAGCATGGGAATTGAAAACCACTGGGTGATTGTGATTTATCTTTGCCTTCCAATTGAAGCTGCAATTTGAAGCTGCAATTTGAACCTGCAATTGCCAGATGATTATAAAAAAAGCTCCGTCTGTTGAAGCAACCCATAATCCATAGCAACAATATCCTTGTCCTTAAGCGTCTTTGCAGGGACAGCAGTATCTATAATTTACATTATTAATGGGCCGTCAGTTTGTAAAGTTTTTTTTTTTTTTTGTTTGTTTTTTGTTGCCATGATAAGTTGAGAGCCACTGAAGAGATGTAAACGAAATTTGGCACAAGTATGGACTGTAACACATTGATGAACTGATTTGATTTTGGGTTCAAAAGGTCGAAGGTAATGTAGCCTTTAATTGAAAATGTTTGTTACCGTGACAATGTGTGAACCATTGGAGTGATTTCAACCAAACTTGGCACAAGTACAGACTAATACAAAACTTGACTGATTACACTTTGGATTTAAAAGATCAAAGGTCAGAGCTTGTGCCCAGGTCAAAGACCTTGAAAATAATTTTAGCAAAATAAATTGTGAACCGCTGAATGGATTTCAACCAAACTTGGCACAAGTATGGACTTTAATGCAAAGATGAACTGATTCAATTGGGGGTTTAAAAGTGATGCATTCTTCATTTGAGAATCGTTTGGCAGACTATAACTTCAGTTAGAAGCATCTGATGTTTTCTCTTCCACACTCTCTTCCCCTTTCCCCACTCAACCCTCCTCTCCCTCACTCCCTTTATCGCTTTAATTTTTCATGTGACCTCTGAGATAAAATGTAACAGTGGGTTGATATCTCACGTTAAGTTTAGTTTACCATTTCCCTGGTTATTAACCCTTTATTCACCAACGGGACTTAAACATTACACTCGTGTTTATTTGTTACAGGATAACTGGCTTCTTGCTTCAACTACTGTCTTGATCTTCAGTCCATGTCGATAGTAAACCCAATGAATTTGTAATCCACTATGAATACCTCATTTGTGATGAAATATTAGGATTTATACCTGTTGTACACCACTCCTTTCCTATTCCATCTCCAGGCGCTGCATGACGTCATCGCCGGGCACCGAAGGGGGCACGGCGATGATGCGTGCTGAAAAGGAGTACTCAATTTTCACTCTAGTTTCTTGTTACTTGCCGGAAAAGATTCCGGCAAGTATGTTGGTTGGTTGGTTTGTTACTTGCCGGAAAAGATCTATATTTGTTGGTTTGTCTGTTTGTGCGCAGTACTACGTCTACATCGTTGCACCTAGAATCGCCATACTTTACACACATATTTAAGTTGCTCTGGAATAGACTGTGCCCAATTTTTAACTCTCTCGATCCAAGGCCTCCATTATGATGTCATAATTCGATAATTTGACAAGTACAAAACTTCATCCAATCAAGATGCAATTTCATGAGCGCCATATCGGCATAAACTGGTGGAGAAAAAAATAAATGATGTCATCGGTCACGTGGTTTGGCCGCCATCTTGGAAAACCAAAAAAAATTGCACGTCTGTCTATATCTCAAAGTGCTGAATGGAAAAAAATTGAGACATGGCTCATTGTAAAGAACTCTTCATGGGGAATAAAATATGTTAATGATGATGTCATAGGTGCCTCCATTATAACGTCATGATTCGACAAGTACAAAACTTCATCCGATCAAGATGAAATTTCTTGAGCATAATCGAGGAATAAATTAGTTTAGAAAAACAAATTATGATAACGTCATCGGTCACGTGGTTCGGCCGCCATATTTGTCCAAAATGGCCGATAAAAAAAAGTACATTCCGGCAAGTCCTCGGTCTCTGACCGATTTTTCATGTTTGTCTGTCTGTTTGTGCGTAGTACTACATCTACACCGTTGCACATAGAATTGCCATACTTCACACACATATTTGTCTTGCCCTGGAATAGACTGTGCCCAATTTTTAACTCTCTCAGCCAATGGCCTCCATTATGACATCATAATTCGATAATTCGACAAGTACAAAACTTCATCCAATCAAGATGCAATTTCTTGAGCGCCATGTCGGCATCAACTGGTGGCGAAAAAAAATGATGTCATCGGTCACGTGGTTCGGCCGCCATCTTGGAAAACCCAAAAAACTTTGCACCTCTATATCTCCAAAAGTGCTGAATAGAAAAAAATGGAGACATGGCTCATTGTAAAGAACTCTCCATGGGGAATAAAATATGTTGTCATCGGTGCCTCAATTAGGATGTCATATTTCGACAAGTACAAAACTTCATCCGATCAAGATGAAATTTCTTGAGCATAATCTAGGAATAAATTAGTTTAGAAAACAAATAATGACGTCATCGGTCACGTGGTTCGGCCGCCATATTTTTAATTCCGGCAAGTCCTCGGTCTCTGACCGATTTTTCATTTGTTTGTTTTCTTGTTTGTCTGGGTGATATCTCAGCTATCCTTTGAGCTAAGAAGGCACAATAGTGAGCACATGCTTTGGCAAAAACTATTTTTTGTTTTTTAATTAATCAATTAATTGATTAATTACTTAATTATTATCGATTTATTAATTACTTATTTATTTTCTTTCTCATCTGGGCAATATGTCAGGCACCTTTTGAGCTAGTAAGCTCATAGTCAGACACAACAGTGACCAAGTGATGTGGCTATAAAGGATATTTTTGATTTATTGATGAATCGATATTAGCTGTTGATTGGTCAATTAATTATTTATTTTTTGATCAATTGATTCTTTTATTTTCAAAAAGGTACACCTTTAACTTGTTTTTCTATTAGCCAATTGATTAAGAAATTTATTATATTATGATTATTTATTTATTTAATTACGCAATTAATCAATCAATTATTGCACATCTCTCTCTAACCTGGTGTTGGTTTAGTGGTTAGGGTGCCGGCTTGGGATCATAGGAACCTGGGTTTGAATCCCGGTTGATCGCTGAATTAATGCCAAGGGGGTTGACTCAGCCTGTCCTCCTTCCGAGGTCGGCAAATTGAGTACCAGTTCACTGGTAAATCCGTGTTTGTCGCAAGAGGCGACTAACAGGGTTGGTGGCAGGAAGGGCATCCGGCCATAAAACATTGCTTCAAAAAGGGGACCACGGTGCTCGAAAAAGGGCCTCTAAAGGTGGTTCTATTGTGAATATATATATATATATATATATATATATATATATATATATATATATATATATATATATATATATATATATATATATATATATACAAATATACACCAAGGGGGGATTCGTCCCCTTGTCTTTGACTGACCAGGCGTGACCCGAGGCCTATGACGTCCTTTCCGGACAGCGCTAAATAGGGTTGGAGGACCAGATTCGCTATTACCTAAGTACTAGCACTGCCCTGAAACGGGGAGATAAGCCTCGCCCGAATCACGGGTGTTGGTGGATACGCCGAGCTGTAGCGAACCCGTGATCCGAGCCGTTATCAATTACTAGACCCCGATCCAAGCGGTTCTTATTCCTGCCACGCTTACCCAATGATGGAAATCACAGAAGCGCTCGAATTGGAAGAAAAGGAATAACAAGATTTATTCACACTATTTACAATGGTTCAGCTGAAGAGGACACAGTGCAGCCTTAATAACAGTCTTAACTTACCTCCCAGACAAACGGGCCCGTCTCACACAGACACTCACACGGGGATTGCAGATGAACAGGTTGATGGTCACCAGCGCGTCCAGGGATGGCCTCCGTGCAGCTCTCTCTCTCCGGTCCCCAGCTCGTACCGTGAAGATGGATTCCAAGAGCAGGGAGGATTTCGTATGGTGCCGTTGGGACGCACTGGGCTACTTGCGGGGCGAACGGTAGGGGAGGGCTCTGGCGGTTAATCCCTCGCAGGCTATTACCGCGTTTTATCCATGTGGCTGGAATATTCGCGATCGGCTGGCTTGGCTGGAGCCGCGTACGCAATAGACGAATACCGTTCCAAGCCTCGAAACGCCAATACAATCAAGGGCTCTCAATGCACTCGCCATAAAAGTCCTCTTGCCAAAGCGCGATTCCTTCAAGTCCTTTCGATACAAGTGCTTGGCTTCAGTTCTCCTCAAGGGCTTTGTGCGAAGGCTTTTATAGGCACGCCCCGCGAACCTTCTCGCACTTGCTAGACGCACCTTACCACGCCCTATCACGCTATGCCCTTAGAGCCCTGGTTGGCTGGTGGCCCTTACCGTCATCGCCTCTGACGTGCTCCTTGACGCCGCCCCACCCCGACCCCGCGCTCCTCCCTCTTCTCAGGCCTACCTCGTGTCACTTGACTAGCGAGCGAACAAAGGGCAGCGAATGCTGCTGGCAGCCAAAGCGTAGCCAAAGCGTAACAGAATGAGGGATCAGCCAATTGGGGCGTGGTATCAATTATGCCCATAGATGGAATTGGAGGGTGGCGCAAAAATGAAGGGACCTAAACTCC
This sequence comes from Myxine glutinosa, assembly GCF_964187855.1. Taxonomy (NCBI): domain Eukaryota; kingdom Metazoa; phylum Chordata; class Myxini; order Myxiniformes; family Myxinidae; genus Myxine; species Myxine glutinosa. The sequence goes on along the minus strand of NC_136264.1, from coordinate 121,887,947 downwards.
TCATGGCTTTACACAACACAGATATTACTAGGGAAATGGCCTATACTTACACATACTATGACATAACTAATACTCTAAGTGGGCCTACGTGTTGCTCGTGGACTAACTATGGGGGCAAACCTTTAGCCTTTAATGATGTCATATGTACAAATCTCAAAACCGTAGCACTGCCCCCCTCCTTCGCCAGACTCGCCCCCGAGCCGAACCCACACAGGTGAGAACGACCGGTTTTGAGCAAGGTTCAGGACTACTCTTTAAATTCTGTGTTACACTTAGATGTGGTTCCCCTCTACATTTAATCTAACACCCTGTATTTTGGTTATATTTTGTTTATCGCAAGGGCGACAGTTTTACAACACTACATATGTCCCACCTACTGCGTTGTGTACTAACTAACAGACTCACACCCACAGCTAACCGAATTGCGGAAAGAATTCTCAAACTAAACATAAAGCCGGTGGGGAGCATGTTATTTACAAGACTAACTAATTATTTACATCTCTATAACCCAGGACCTGTTCTTTTGTGGGAAAGAAATTTGGAGGAGAGAAACAACAATGCGATGCACCAATACACCAATATGCACAAAAATGCACAATCATGCACAATCACATTTCATAATAAATGTTGGCTTTTGCTGCTTGGCTGCTGCTGGGCTGCTGCTTGGCTGCATCTTCCTGCTTCCTGCTTCATCTTCGGTGTGCCATAATAAAAACTTGGTCTTCTTTCCTGACACACCGGAATAAAAAAAACAATGCACAAACCGTGTCCGTTTTTATTTGCAGGGCCAATCTTAGGTGGTCCGTCTGCGTGACTGACGCCACTTAGAACCAGTTTTTTTTGTTTGTTTGTTTTTTTGTATACTGAATCGAGGCTCGTGAAAGAGCTAACATTTACTTCACAAACAAATCAACCAGACAAACAAAATATATAAAAAGAGGGAGCGGAAAACAAGATGGGGAGAGAAGGGGAAGCACACAAACACAACAACAAACACAAAATCTCCCCATAGTAAGGGCATTTTATGAGATATTTCACAAATCTGTTAACTAAATTGTCACCAAAACATTTCTTCACCAATATGTTTGTAAAGGTGTGTAATAACATGTGTTAAAATGTTGAAGTTCAACTCCCGTGGGAAACCCAGAAAAAAAGCTGTTGAATTCGGGTACCGAAAAATTATTTTCGAGAATTTTTATTTTTTTAAATCGGCCCTTAAGTAACTTATGAGGGGTCAAATAAGGGTTTTTCATGATTCTGAGTTGATTGTTAACATTTATATTTTCACTTTTACATTTACACACAAAGTACCTTTTATTTCACATACATATATAATACTCAAGAGTTATTTCTCATTCACAATCTCAGAAGTTTCAACAGTCATTGTCTGTCTTCTTCAGACTCAACAACATCATGACTGCAGTTTCTGCATGTAATGCCATTACAGACTCCACAGGCCGAGATGCACGTGACCCCATTCTTCTTGCAGCTGCATCGCCGGTTGCTGCAATCTCCATGACAATTACAGCTCGTGAACTGCAATAGCTCCTCAGGAGCCGTGGGGTCCAGTGTTGGAACTGGCTCATACCCATGCACACCTATTGTCCATCCATAGTCACTGGGGTTCAGATACATGCTCTGTAGAAGGATCCAGTCCCGGGTCTGCAGGTAGGATGCCCATTGTGGTCATGCAAGTCGCTCGGTTCTGATAAAGACCTTGATCACATCTACCATGTGGTGGTACTCCACCCAGAGTGCAGGTGTTCTTCCTCCTTTTGCGAGTCGTTTGAAGGTTTCTTCAAACCTTTGCTCAAACACTGGCACTACTGGGTCTGAGTGTCTGGCTCCCATCTTCCCATCAGCCACCTTCTCCATGAAGGTCTTCATGTCACCACGCTCCTCCTCAGTGAAGGCAAGTTTCATGATGTGTTGATAGATGGCTGCATCGATGAGGAGGTGAACACGGATTGCCTTGTCAAAACATCCTCCATCCATGATGTGGTTGGCTGTCGTACTTCCAGGATAGATCAACTGGATCACATCTAGTAGTCCAGAATCTTCCATGATGTTACCCATTGATCCAAGATAAGACTTCAGCAGGTGAAAACCACCCAACCTTGGAATGACGGGTAGATTTGCCTGCTTTATTATATTCACAGCCTTCAGCCAAATCGGAAGATCAAAGGTCACTATAGCGACCCCAGCGCGCCGTATGCACTCTTTCAGAGTGGTGAAGATGGTGTTGAGGTCATTAGGGTCTCCTTCAATAACTGGGAGGAACTCGATCTGTGTGCTCTGCTTTGCATCATTAGCATGGATTCTCTTCATCCAGCCATTCCAGTTGGAGTGTGGGAACTCAGGATCGTTGGCTTTGATCACCCACCCCGCTGCCCAGAGTGTGTCACCTGGAGTGAGGAGTGGCTGATCATGAGCCAGGGAGGAGGAAAGCTCAGCGAGGGGGAGAAACATGATCGCGTTCGTTCCTATCTGTTTCCTGTTCGTAAATGGAATAATCGTTACTTCAGTTCCTCTCAGGATCTTAGCTTTGTCGAGTGCCTTCAACTTCACCTGGGGGAAAGCTGCTGTTGTCTGTGGATCTGGCAAAGGTGGTGCCGGAGAGGTGACTTCGATCCAACCCATTGAGTGAAAGGGAGTGTTTCCGTGAATAGAGACAATGTTTAAATCTATATTGTCTCCAACAAACTGAGTGACTGCATTGTTTGTTTCCCCAACCTCCATAAAGACCACCTGATCATTACTTGACAATTCACTTTCACTGGCTGGCACTTTGGCTGTCATCACTGATTGATCCTCAAGCGCAGCATCAACCGCAACCTCATCTTTGATCTGTTCATCGGTTTCCTCCACAATGGTGTCAAGAGTGCCAGAAGTATCTGGAACATAATCTCCACTCCTACTATTAAGGAAGCAGTATTTGTAGTTTTGTGTCTCCGTGTAAGACTCAGTGTATCCCAGCCGGTGGAACTTGTTGAGCATCCATTTTGACCCAAATCTATGATCAAGTTGTATGGCAAGCCCCATTTGGTGTGGCAATACTCCAGACCGAGGTCGACAGGCCTTAATAAAATTCTGCCCCCAAACGGCAACTCTTTCGTCTGTCTTGACAATCGGTCTCAAGAACATCTGAAGGCTTGCAGGAACAAGTGTCAGCTGACTATCGATGTCAGTCATACTGTGTGTGGTGGGGTATGGCTTTGGACCTAAATCAATCAAGGCAATATCATTGGATATGAACTTGAGTGCCGTCTTTATGATCTGAGTCTTCTCATCTCCATGGTCAAGATTAGCATGATGCGCTCGCAGAATATTGTCGGTGCCATCTTTGAGACAGAGTACATCTGCCCTTCTTTCCTGTGTTGTGAAATACAAGGTGTCTTCGTATTTCTCTAGAAGTTTTATCTTTAGCCAATGCTTTGAATAAGAAAGGCTCTTCTCTGGTGACTGATCAAACTCCTGCAGCTTTTCATGGACTTGGTCCATGTTCATTACCCCATGCTCTAATTCTGAGTCTAACCATTCGCAGAATTCAATAAAAACTGCCTCTCGCTCCTCATCAATACTCCTCTGTCCTCTCTTCCTTTTTCCTTCCTCATCAGTCTTGGACAAACTGTCACCTCTCGCAAACATAAGTTTGCATCGCAAATGGTACAGTGTTTCTTCTGCTACCAAGTCGTTGATCCCTTCCAGGCGTCCAGTGACTTCAGTGCCCCAGTCATCCCCGCGACTCCGTGCTGTCTTCAACAAGCTTGCCTTCAGTGTATCTGTAGTCAAATTATCTGGCACTCTGTATTTCTTTCTAGCTTGTGCTGCATTATTTTTGTAGAGCTGGGCTGGTTGGTTGCAAAGAATGCATACATCCTTATACAGGAGGTCAACTGACTGTGATCTTCTAGAACTGCAGCCAGTTGATGAACTGAACTCACAAGTAGTGCGTCTTCTCTTCAACTTTGATGACTCTTTCTCTGCCTTTGATGCTTGAGCTGACTTCTTGGTGGTTGCAACAAAGTTGTTGTACAGATCATTTTTACACTTCTGGTGGTACCTCAGTTTTCCTTCCTTTTGAGCCTCCTTCATATGTTCCACAACAGTAACATTTTCGACAGTTTCTGCTTGTTTCAATAAAGTTGAGTATCCCTTTGGAGTTGCCTGTATGAGCCTTTCAGCTGGTGTATCCGAGCGTGCACAGATGAAGCAATTGAGCACAGGTGGAGTAACGTCTTCATCCATATTGCTAGACTCCATGTCCTGCAAAGTAGAAAATGAGAAATATTTAGAAATTATTTTTCCACAAAGGAGTGTCTGTGGTGAAATATAAATGTTAACAATCAACTCAGAATCATGAAAAACCCTTATTTGGCCCCTCATAAGTTACTTAAGGGCCGATTAAAAAAAATAAAAATTCTCGAAAATAATTTTTCGGTACCCGAATTCAACAGCTTTTTTCTGGGTTTCCCACGGGAGTTGACCTTCAACATTTTAACACATGTTATTACACACCTTTACAAACATATTGGTGAAGAAATTTTTTGGTAACAATTTAGTTAACAGATTTTCATATGTTTCCCTTACTACCAGCAGGGAGATGTGTGGAAGGGAGAGGGCTTGGGGGGAGGAGGCGTGGGAAGGGGGGGGGGGGGGGGAGGGAGAAGTATAAAACACAAGGACACCAAGGACTTCCAGGACAGAAGTTGGTATTTCAAAAAAGTGGAATTGGGGTGAAATTAGCGGGGGTAGAAAAGATCAAGGTTTTGGATGGGGGAAGATAAGAGATGGTGGTGAACAGCTGTTTTAAAGACCTGGAGGGTGGAGTGGGATTGAAGAGAGTGAGGGAGTTTGTTTCAGAGGCGGGAGAAAAGAGGAATGAAGGAGTGAAGGTGAGCAGAGAGTCTTGATTTTGGCAGTTTGACCATAAGAGGGTTGCAGGCAGATCTTGTGCGACCTGTAGGAATATTTGGGGGACAGAGCACAGAGAGAGCTGGGGGAGCAAGGCCGGAGAGGAGTCGGTAGAAGACAGAAAGACCACCAACCTGCCTGCGGTGAGTGAGTGAGAGGCCCTTGGAGTTAGCTTCATCGCGGGAGATTCCAATGATTCTGAATGCTTTGGTTTCAACAGCGTGAAGACGAGCTAGGTGTGAGGCAGGAGCACCAGCCCAGAGGGGAGAGCAGTATTCCATTGAGCTGCGGATGAAAGCCTTGTATGTGGTGAGGAGCTCAGGTGTGCCAAGGAAGGACTTCGCACGACGGAGGATGCCCAGTCGGCGATTGGCTTTAGAGGCCAGATTTGAAATGTGGTTTTCCCAGGAAAGATCATGGCAGATAGTGAGACCCAAAAGCTTGAGTGACAGAACTTCTTGGAGAGGATTATTCAGAAAGTGGATGGGAGGGTTGTCCAGTCGGTCTTTTCGGAGAGACATCGTAAGAGTGTGAGATTTGTCAGGATTGAAAGACATGTTCCACTTGTTTGCCCAGTCTGTGATTTTGTCCAGGTCTGCAGAGAGTGAGGAGGCTGCAGACTGCCGATCTGAGGGATGAAGAATGGAGCGACAGAGAGTAGAGTCATCAGCAAAGAGATACAGAGGATTTTCAAGAGAGTCAGAGAGATCATTGATGAAGACCAGAAAAAGCACAGGGCCAGAACGCTGCCTTGTGGAACTCCAGCCTGAACAGGAAGAGGAGATGAGAGAAATCCATTCAGGGCCACACGTTGACTACGACTAGAGAGGAAGTCCGCCAGTGGTCCGCAGGTGCAAGGTAATGTTCGCAGCAAATGTCTGCTCAGCAAAGGTGCCCGGCCACAGAACGTGTGGTCCATAAGGTGTATTGGGGCAGCAAAAGGTAGCAGAGTGCAGCTGCACAGGTGTAGCAAAGTGCAGCCGCACCGCTCAGTGTTCCTGCACACTCCCCTCAAAAAAATGGGTCCATGGGTGGGGAGGAAAGACAAAGCAGAGTTAGGCAAGGAAAGGGCGCAAGGGTACACATCAACACGAGGCAATGCAACATGAGGGGCGCGGGAGAGCGAGCAGAGAAAGCTCGTCCCTAACCGTTCGTACTCCCCCCCCACCCCCCCTCCCCATGTCAGCCTACACTACCCTTGCCCCTCCCTGTATTTACACTTTACAAATTCGTCTCTACGTTTTGTCTCCCATATCCCCCTCTACGCCAAATTCGTCGTCCAATCCCTCCCAAGAAGGAAGAGATGGAATTACACAATGTCTCATCCCGTCGAGATGCGTCTCACCCATCCAAATTGTTCACAAACCCTGGTGTGGAGTTCTGTCTCCCTTGGTGAGTGGATGTGGATGGTGCGAAGAGATTTCTCATCCTAACTGTACTCTACTAACATTAACTCAGTTACACTACCCGGGGTCTTGCCCTGCCATTTGGCATCTTTAAACTATGTGGTTCTAAAAACCAATTCCCATTGACCCACCCTGTGGTGCCCTACCAATTTGGGTCTCACTCCCCAATTTTTCACTACTGTGCCTTCGCACAATTTCGGGGCTGGATCGTGTGGCTCCACTCGCAGGGCCAACTACCTGCGCACCTCCGCCACTGAAGTCGCCACCCGAGCTTACCATGCTCCTTGCGACTACCCTAAATCGGGGAAGGCCCCTCCTGGCTCTCTCACCCCTCTGATGCCCTCTCTGGCATTGGGCTACCCGGGTCCTCTCCTAGGATCCTCGGGCCCCACTGAACACTACTCTGACTCTAACTTGCTCACGGAGCCTACCTGTGGCCTCACTTGGCCGACAGACTACCAGTGGCGGAGTGCCCCAATAACCATACGCACCAACAAAGTCCACACGCCCAACCATTCACTGACTCACGCACCCTCCAAAGCAATACCTTGCCACTACTCGCACCACAGGTGTCAATATCCAACAATTTACCGAAGCCCTCTACCTAACTTTCAACTACCCTCCCCGGGTATTCGTGAAGGGGTCCATCTTCCCCCATTCACTCCTTCGCACCATGCATTCCACACCTTTTACGTCACACCAAGCATTCCACACCACTCATTCCACACCATTTATGCCACACACCTGTTCTCCACTTGCACCCCATGCAAATCAATTCATACCAACACAACTCCATATGTCCTCAATACACCACTTATACACTTTTACACACACAGCATCATCTAACTAACTGCGTCCCTCTAAAACTCGTGCTTTCCTGTCTTCCCTTACACTAAGCACTTCCCTCGTCATTATCATCCATCTAATCTCTCTACGTCCCCTCTACCTGTACAAATGTCACTACTTAAATCTCATGTCCTCTACTGTCATTTACTAAATCCCTAACAATTATCCTAGCCCGCCCTTGGCTAGTTTTCACTGCCACCCCATAATCTAAAGCTCATGTGCCCCCAATTGAATGGTAAAGCTACCATTCGCCAACACTATGGCTAATCGTCCGCTATGCTTGAGCCTCTCCGTGCGGTAATACATTTCCATCACAGCTCGGCTTCGAAAAGCCGAGCAATGCATGCGGGTGGTTTGTCTCCTGTAGGTTGGGTCCATCCGGCATTTTCGATTCTGGGGAGGAGGCATGCTTGGGCCAAGGTTCCAGGCGCTATCTCTACGTGAGGCTTTGCGGCCCCATGCACGGTGGCCCAGCCTCCCCCGGTCAGAGCACCGTGCCCGCCAGGGGGCGAAGTTCCGACCTCTCCTACCCCCCCTCGAACCGTGCCGATCGCCTTTACGACGCGGCACCGACCATACAGGGCGGGGCCCGGCACGAATCGTGCACGCCGCCACGGCAACGATCCCCGCAGCACACAAAGCACACTACGCCCCGAGAGCTCGCGTCGGCTATACGTCGCCCGAACCGCGAACGCCTTGGTCTGGGTCGATGCTTGAGCCGCATTCTCACACCACGTGACCCTTTCCATACTCACACACCGAGGCGCTCCAGCGCCTCTCATACACCCCCTGCAATCCGTTATTGCACTTTCTTGTGCACACTCGTTCCCCTCACACTCCGGTGCTCACCACTCAGGCGCACTCACGCCGCTCGCACACTCCATCACACACCCTCGCGCACATCCTGGCGCACTCATACCCACAGGTGTGCAATCTCCTGTTGCACACCCAATCACACGCTCTGGTGTGCACTCCCGCACTCTACAACACGCTCCGGTGTGCATTCTCGCACACCCTCTTCGGCCATCGCACACTCTGTCACACTCCGTTCCACACTCCTCCCACTCACATTCCGTCATACACTCGTGCTTCGGTGCCGTTCGCACACGCGCGCCATTCACTCTCGTACACCTCCTCACGGACCTTCCACGAGTGCCCGGGTGACGTCGCGATCCCAAGCGCGCGAATTTTTTTTTCGCTCCATACACGCTCCTACTCACCTTTGGGATTCTCTTCTCCTGCTTTCCCGCCAACACCTGCAAACCTTTATTGGGGTTAGGCAGCACGACATCACGATGCGAACACGGACTTCGCACATATTCCATCACCATCTCCGATTTAATTTCTGCTTTTGCTGTCTCTTCGTCCCCAATTTCAATTATAATTTCTTTTTCTTTATTAAGCTCGACGACCGCTGGCGCACATAAAATAAAATTTTCCAATTCGGCGGCCGTCGGCTTTTCCACACCACGAGTCGCGATTTCTACCCCGGTCAACTTAACTACGCCTCGCTCAGGCTCGCTTTCCACGCGTTCCTCAAATCGCGTTGCCTCGTCGCATACCAATGCGGCTTTCCCGCTCGACCTGCGCCTTATGTCCTCCCCCATCTTTCTTATTAACTCCCCTCGGGTGTCCATTCTGCTTTCCAGCCCGTTTTTCGCCTCTTCCAATTGATTGCCCTCTTGCCTGTAGGGCAAGATGTTGCCCTACAGGCAAGCGAAGACACACAAAATGCATGTTGTGTTGTTGTTGTTTCGATTTTGGTGAAGATCTGAATATGGATTCTGATACATAATTATTTAATTTTTAAGTGATTCTTCACTATTGAGAGATCGGGTGAAAAGCGATAAACACAACAACAGGCATTTTAAGGCCATTTTCACTGCTAGAGCGGGGGTTAGCCTTGCAGGCCCCATGACGATCTTCTCCATTTTGCCCTATTTTCTGCATCTCCCTTTGTTAACCCCCTTGCCCACATTTCTTCTTCCACCACCTTTAGGCAAGTCTTCCTTGGTCTTCCCCGTCCTCTACTTCCTTCTACATTCATTTCCATCACTCTTCTCAACCAGTCACTTTCATCCTTCCTCAACACATGACCAAACCATCTCAACCGGTTTCTCTTCACAGCATCCATCACAGGCTCTATTCCCATCATCTTTCGCAATTCATCATTTATCTTCCTCTCTCTCAACAATACTCCGCACATCCACCGAACCATTCACATTTCCACCCTTTCTAGCCTTTGTTGCTGCTCGACATTCATTACCCATGTCTCGCTCCCATAAATCATAACACTTCTGACACATGCAGCATACACCTTTCCCTTCAGCTTCAACGACGCTCCCCTCCTCGTCAGTACGCCACTCAGTTCCCGAAACTTCTTCCATGCACATCTCACTCCAGCAACCGTTGCCGAGTCTGATCCACCTTCTCCATTCAGCATGTCTCATAGGTAGCAAAATGTTTTCACACCTTCCAGCTTCACGCCGTCTCCAAGATCCAACTCAACATTTCCTCCATCTGCAGCTCCCTCTGTGCACACCTTACATTTGAATGTAGCTGCCACACTGGTTAATGTAGCTGGAATGTAGCTGCCACACCTCTCAGACCACTACATTTTTGATGAACCCACTCAGCGCACATTGTACATTGAATGGAGTTAACTCCGACACCCTTCATGCACACAGCACACGGCCACTTCCCAGTTCGTTACACCTCACCACATGCTTTGCCACCTGCCATCACCTTCGTTTTTCCGATATTCTCCTTCAGACCTTTTGTCTCCATACATTCCTTCCACTTGTTCATCTTCTCCTTCAGTCAATCCATACTTTCTGCAATTAACACCAGATCATCTGCATACAACAACTCCCACGGTAAACTCTCCTTTACATTCTGAGCCAGCACCTCCATCACAGCTACAAATAGTAGTGAACTTAGTACCGACCCCTGATGCACTCCCACCTTCACCTGAAACTCACCACTGTTCCCGTCCTTCGTCCTTACAGCTGTGCATGCTCTCGTACATTGCCATCACCACTCTCATCAACCATTCCTCCACTCCTAACTTTCTCAATGCCCATGTCACTACTTCGCGTGGAACCCTATCGAATGCTTTCTCCAGATCAACAAACCCAAGAAACAACTTCTTCCTCTTCTTCACGTACTTCTCCTGCAACTGCCTTGCAATAAAAAGCACGTCTGTCGTTCCTCTTCCTGGCATATATCCAAACTGCATTTCGTCGATCTTCACTTTCTTCCTTATCCTGCTCTCCAACACCCTTTCCAATACCTTCATTCCATGCTCAAATAACTTTATCGCTCGATACGAGCCACAGTCCAGAGGGTCACCTTTCCCCTTGTATGGAGGGACGAGGGTACTCAGTTCCCAAACCACTGGAATGCGGCCTTCTTTCACCACCAGATTACAGATATCTGTCATTCCCCTTCACACCCCAACTTCCCGCTGCCTTCAACATAATTATCTCCCACAACTCGCGTCGGCCCTCCTGCTTTTCTACTCTTCATTGCTTTTATCGCTTCCTCAACTTCCTTCTCAGTTATCTTCTCTGCCGGTCCTAAAAGTGGGTTACTCTCGATGTTGCCATCCCATTCATTCTCTGCATTCAACAGCATTTCCATATTTCTTCTCCATATTCCTTTAATTCCATCTGGGTCCACAACAATTTGTCCCACTTCATCCTTAAAGCAACACACCCCCATCACATTGCACCTCTTTCGCTATCTGCTTTGCAATCCTGGATACCGCTCTCTGGCCCTCTTCCGAATCCAAGCGTTCTCCGAACATTTTCCAACATGCCTCCTGCGCCTTTGCTACCTCTTTCTTTGCATCCTTCTTGGCTGCCTTATAACTTTTATGTTCTGCCTTTTCTGCCCCCGTACCCTCCGCCTTCTGCCACTCCTTGAACTTCTTCCTCTTCTCGTCAATCCTCTTTCCAACTTCATCATCCCACCACCATGTTTCCGAGTGCCTCGGTGGTCCTTCAGTCCATCCAAATACCTCACCAACGGCTCCCAACAGACTATCTTTCATTGACATCCAACCACTTTCAAGCTCAACCACATCATCCTCTGCCATACTCAGCCTCTCTTTTAATGCCTTCCTTACTGTCACCTCTTTCAACCTCCATACCTTCATTCTCGGTTTGTACTTCACCCGCCGAGCTCTCCTCGCACCTTTCACCCTTATGTCGCAGACAACCAAGTGGTGCTGTGAAACGGCCTCCTCCCTCGGGATCACCTTTGTGTCCTGGAGGTTCCCCCTATCTCGCCTACGCACCATCAGGTGGTCAACGGTTGTCGTCGACCCACCTGACGTGTATGTAACATTGTAACAAGCTTATTATCCTCTTTCTGGAACTGAGTATTACAAATCAACAAGCCAGCTCCATCAGCAAACTCCAAAATCCTTTCACCTTCTCCATTCCTCACACCATATCCGTAACCCCCATGAACTCCCTCAAAACCGTCCATACTCCTTCCCACATGTCCATTTAGGTCTCCTCCTACCTCAACAACTTCCTCATCTTTCACGTTTTCCATCAGCTTCTCTATCGCACACCAGAACTTGTCCCTCTCCATCGCTCCGACCGACCTGCGGAGCATATCCCGAGATGACGTTCACCAAGAGCTTTCCAATCATCATTTTCACAATCATCAACCTTTCACTCACTCTAGTCACACTCACCACACTGTCTACCAACTCCTCAGAAAACAGGACACCAAGACCATGCACGCCTTCCGGGCACCCTTGCCACACAAACTTGTATTTCTGTCCCTGCCTACCCTTCTCCATTCTCACACCACTTCCCTTCCATCTCGTCTCCTGCACACAACATATGCCCACTCTTCTTCTGACCAATACTTCCATCACTTCTCCTGATCTCCCTGTCATTGTCCCTACATTCCATGTCCCAAACCTCAGAAACCGATCTCCACATAGGGCATCAGATGTTTCGTCGTCATAAATGGAGCGATTCCAACCCTTTCTTCGATCGGGTTCCCCACCTTGAGTTTTGACGAGAGGGAGTGAGGTCCCCCACAGGGTACTTCGGGCTGTACCCTGCCCATATGTAATTGTAATTATAATTGTCATGGTTCCCTTTTTGAGGCAATGTTTTTTTTATGGCCGGATGCCCCTCCTGACGCCAACCCTTTTAGTCGCCTCTTACGACACGCAGGGATACGTGTACCTATTCTGAACCGGGGTACACACCGGGAGGGTGAAAAGCGATATATAACATATTAAAAAAAAGTTATGGACGAGTTATGAATAAACTTGGTGGACGAGTTGGTTCGGTGACGAGAACGAGCTGATTAGATTTTGGTTCAGGTCCAAAATCATATCTCGCCTATCAACAACAACAACAACAACATGCATTTTAAGGCCATTTTCCCTGCTATAGCGGGGGTTAGCCTTGCGGTCCCCATGACGATCTTCTCCATTTTGCCCTATTTTCTGCATCTCTCCTTGTTATAACCCCCTTGCCCGCATTTTTCTTCCACCATCTTTAGCCAAGTCTTTCTCGGTCTTCCCGTCCTCTACTTCCTTCTACATTCATTTTCATCACTCTTCTCAACGAGTCCCTTTCATCCTTCCTCAACACATGACCAAACCATCTCAACCTGCTCCTCTTCACAGCATCAATCACAGGCTCTATTCCCATCATCTTTCGCAATTCATCATTTGTCTTCCTCTCTCTCAACGATACTCCGCACATCCACCGAACCATTCGGATTTCCACCCTTTCCAGCCTTTGTTGCTGCTCTACATTCATGACCCATGTCTCGCTCCCATAAATCATAACACTTCTCACACATGCAGCATACCCCTTTCCCTTTAGCTTCAACGACACTCCCCTCCTCGTCAGCATGCCACTCAGTTCCCGAAACTTCTTCCATGCACATCTCACTCTCGCAACCGTTGCCGAGTCTGATCCACCTTCTCCATTCAGCATGTCTCCGAGGTAGCAAAATGTTTTCACACCTTCCAGCTTCACGCCGTCTCCAAGATCCAACTCGACATTTCCTCCATGTGCAGCTCCCTCTGCACACCTTACATTTGAATGTAGCTGCCACACTGGTTAATGACCCTCTCAGACCACTACATTTTTGATGAACGTACTCAGCGCACATTGTACATTGAATGGAGTTCACTCCGACACCCTTCCTGCACACAGCACATGGCCACTTCCCAGTTCTTTCCACCTCACCACATGCTTTACCACTTGCCATCACCTTCGTCTTTCCTATATTCACCTTCAGACCTTTTGTCTCCATACATTCCTTCCACTTGTTCATCTTTTCCTTCAGTCCATCCATACTTTCCGCAATCAACACCAGATCATCTGCATACAACAACTCCCACGGTAAACCCTCCTTTATGTTCTGAGCCAGCACCTCCATCACAGCTACAAATAGTAGTGGACTTAGTACCGACCCCTGATGCACTCCCACCTTCACCTCAAACTCACCACTGTTCCCGTCCTTCATCCTTACAGCTGTGTGCGCTCTTTTGTACATTGCCATCACTACTCTGATCAACCATTCCTCCACTTCTAACTTCCTCAATGCCCATGTTAATACTTCGCGTGGAACCCTATCGAATGCTTTCTCCAGATGAACAAACCCAATAAACAACTTCTTCCTCTTCTCCACGTACTTCTCCTGCAACTGCCTCACAATAAAGAGCGCGTCTGTCGTACCTCTTTCTGGCATAAATCCAAACTGCATTTCGTCGATCTTCACCTTCTTCCTTATCCTCCTCTCCAACACCCTTTCCAATACCTTCATTCCATGCTCCAATAACTTTATCGCTCCGTACGAGCCACACTCTAGAGGGTCACCTTTCCCCTTATATAGAGGGACGAAGGTACTCAGTTCCCAATACACTGGAATGCGGCCTTCTTTCACCACCAGATTACAGATCTGTCATTCTCTTCACACCCCAGTATCCATCGCCGATCAGTGGGATACAAAACGTAAACTGTTCACCAGGCGGTGGTATGCTCTCTACTGAGTGCTGTTATCGTTATTTTTGCAATGTTCTTTTTCTGAACAAAACGATGTTTTTCTTTTTTCAATAGCTTGTGTGTTTGAACTTTATTCTGCTTTTTATTTTTACCATATATATATTTTTTGCTTTCCAGTTTTATCTGCTTGTAATTCTACCTGTTGGTGTAATTCATCAAATATATATTTCAAATTGCATGGAGGGAGGTTGCAAATTGAACCCAATTCATTTGCACTTGCTTTGAAAATTCTAACCTTTAATGTTCAGCATTGATGATTTTTAATCGTGAAGCTTTAATCTAATTTTGAGAATTTTTGCTTCAAGGCAACAGTGCATAGCACAGATTTTAGTAGCATGGCTATCCGTTTCTTACTACACCGTCGTAACTATGGGATTTGGTTCTCACTCAAGAGGAAGAAGTGGCTGTGCCAATTGGTGTCTGAAAGCTGAATCGAGATTGCAGGGCGCTTCGTAGGCCTTGCCTTAAAGACACTTGTCCTCGGGCCTTGTTCTAGGGATGCCTTTGTGCTGTCACTCGTCAACAGCGGAACGAGCTTCTTCGCTGGCTTTGTTGTCTTCGCTACCCTCGGTTTTATGGCCAATGAGCAAGGCATAGACATTTCCAAAGTCGCTGAATCGGGTAAGTACGCGACACTAAATACTGTATACGAATTATTTGGATATCCAATCAAATCCCCTGATGTTTGTGCTCATGCCTATTGACGGCAAGGACAATCATGTGCAGCCTCATTGTTATTTTGAAGCCAGTTTTATCGAAATTATCTGTTTTCAGGACCTGGACTAGCTTTTATTGCATACCCTAAAGCTGTCTCAATGATGCCTGTTGCTCCCGTGTGGGCAGCACTCTTCTTTGTCATGCTTCTGCTGTTGGGACTCGACAGTCAGGCAAGTGGCCTTGTGGGACTTTGTTTACCAGTAAGAAAGGGAAGCTTATGTTATCCCAAACCACTGGGGGGTTGTGTCTCGCTACTTATGTCTTGTTTGTGCAGAAATCAAGCAGGTTTTTTTTGTGCATGAATCACCATTCATGGAAGAGCGAGGAGATAGAAGGTAAAAGGGCAATGTACTGGTAGTGTGGTTACAAGTGGATGCAACAACCAAGAGAACTAGATTTCACAGAACACTTGATCTCACACGGTATTGAGAAAAGGACATGAGAAGGGTATCCTCTCCCTTTTATAACCAACAACCAGGAAGCGTGGGAACTTTACCCTGTTTATCTTTTCTGTCGGTATGCTTATTATGACATTGTTTGATGACATTGTGGGATCATTTCCAATACAACGTTACAGCTACAATGTCATTACTTTGATTAATAGACTTGTACACTAAGCAATCAAATATAATCACTCAAAGCAATCAAATTAAATGTATGAACAAATCATTCAATCAAACCAGTGATGAATTAATTTATCAAAGTCTTTGATGATGTGAGCTCAGGTGTTGCATCGCTGGACACCACCATTTTGTCTGAATGTCAATGTTCCTCCCCCTTAGACCTTTGACTTTTTGATCCCAAAATCGAATCAGTTCATCAGTTTTTGGAAGTGCCTACAAGAGAGTTGAGCTTTACAGTAAAACTAATTTTGGAGGTGAACCAGGAGGGGGTTTGTGAAATAACATGTTCCTCAGAGTTGGAAGGGTGAGGGGCTAGACTGGAGGAGAAGCAGTTAAAAAAAAATGAAGGCCACCAACCTGTGAGAACGTGCCTTTTGCTTCGGCTTCATTGCGGGAGATGCCAATATTTTTGTTGTGTTTGGAACTATCAATTTGACTGTTGCCAACATTTTTTTTTCTTTTTAAACATGTTCAATGAATGTGCCTTGCTGGTAAAGAGATGATTGACAAGTTTGTTATGGCTTCCCATCTTTGCCTGCAGTTTGTTGGAGTGGAAGGTTTTGTTACGGGTGTTTCGGATCTCTTTGCTTCACAGCTCCATGGAAGCTACAGGAGGGAGGCTTTTGTAGCTATTTGTTGCCTCGTCTCCTTCCTCATTGCTATTTCAATGGTCATGGAGGTATGAAATGTTGGTGTTCATCAGCTGTGATCTCTCATATGTATGGAATGTGTATTCTGAATCTGTTTGACCACTGCTTCAAGTAATGTCATCAGTCCTAATATACAAGCCTCACCAGTATAATCTGCTCTCTTGCAATTATCAAGTTAAATATAACTTTTCCCCAATCCAAGCCATTAAATTCAAATCCAAAGTGAATCACATAGATAAAGATGGTTTTGTGTTGCATTTTGCAAAACGCTGTACTTTTTATTGCGCTCATTGTCACGATCTGGCCAAATGCTTTTGATGCTGCACCATAAAATGCTCTGGTATGAGGTGAAAATAATATTATTTAAGCGCCTGCCTAATCCCCATGCAGCAAATGCATCCGTGATGAACGTTGGACCATTTTGTTCTCAAACTATTGATCGGGTGCCGTAGTTCACTGCACGACCGCACCTCATGTGTATATTGCTGGCACATTCAACACTTTGGCATGCTGAGTGATGTTATTGATGTGTGCTGAACTTAATCCATTGTGCTTTTTTTCTTTACTGTACTTTGACTTTTGTGATTTTGTGGTCTGTGATTCCACTTTTAAATTAGATTTTTCTTTTCAGTTGGATAAACCATTCTTTTTATTTATTGTTTGGAGTAGTGGAGGTGTAAATACTTTGCTGTGACCATGATTGTATTGTTTGCACCTAGGGTCAGTCATTTGAAATTGCATTTGTAGTGTATTTTTCAGCTGACATTGCTGCTATAATTACCCTCGAGATTGGGTCCAGTTTGTTGCATTTGGGTCTGGTTTGTTAGCGTTTTTTGTATATTTGTTTGTTTGTTTGGTTCTGTCTGTCTGCAAATAATGTGCTAATGTAGACCACAAAAAACACCTTGTGGTAAGCACTATCTTAGTTACACAAAAAGATAGTGTAATCTTTTTTTCAATTGAGTACCTCAAAATACGTGCAATTAGAATGCGAGCATGTCCTACATGGTATGCACTATTAAGAATATGAGTGCATCTATAAAGTCTGTACTAAAAAAATGTATGTACGTCTATAAAATACATACGATTAGAATGTGAATCTATATAATAAAACCGAAAAGCTTTGTTTGTCCTCTGTATGAATGTAAACTTGCAGTCAATGCATCATCGACACACACCAGTGCACAAATGCCATACAAAACCTACCAAAACGTTCTGGCGAGGGTCTGCAATCTTTGATGGCTATTTCTAGTTACCTCCACCGCCTAAGGTGGACAGAAGTTGTTCTCACCCCTCTTTGTATGTCTGTCTCTCTGTGAGCACGATATCTCAGAGTTATTGATGAATTTGGGCAAAACTTGTTCGACAGGTTGAGTGTGTTGAACAGGACGAATTGATTCTATTTTGTTGAAGATCTCGATCTGGATACAATAATTTTTGAAGCGATTCTTCAACATTGAGAGAGAGGGCCAGAAACGATGTATAGCACGATATATCAAAAAAATTTGGACGGATTTAGACGAACCTTTGTGGATAGGTTGGTTGTGTTACAGGACTCATTTATTCCACTTCGGTGAAGATCCAGATTGGGATCCGGCCCATCAGTAGGATACAAAACGTAAACTGTTCAGCCTGGTGGAGGTATGAGCTATATTGAGTGCCGTTCTAGTTTCACTTTGTTTTAACAGGTGCAGTGCTAGACTTGCAGCCAAATATATTTTTACTACCTCGTGTCTCGTTTCTAGTGACCCAAATTGTGACTGGCACAGTCATCAATGCTCATATCAAAATTTGGATTTTTTCTTTTCTTTCTTTTTTTCCTCATCTGGCCAGACGTAGGTACAATTTTATGCGAATCATTGTTTATTCTTTTGTTCTACTGCTGCAGCATTAATAAATCATAAAGGTTGGCAGGATAGATCATTGTTAGCTCTCTTGTCTTTTAGCTGTCTCGTCTGTGATTGCCAACCTAACGATAAACCGTCTCTATGGTGTTTCTCTGGTGGTGTGTTGCAGTAACGAGTCAGAGTGTGCAATCTCAGGTTGCTCGCCTCTGAGCTGTTTAGCCTGGGTTCAAATATCAGCCCAGCTATAAACTATCACCCTGGTGTTTCTCATGCAGGACAATATATCCGTGTGTGCGTTGTTGCTCGAGTGGATGCTAAACTGGATGTCCTGTCTGCTGGCATTATTTGGTGGATGTGAAAGATCCCACCGTCCTTTGCAAAAAGTCGTTGACCCATCGCTGGCACCTTGGCTAAATTTTAAAGTCCTCCACTTTGTCTAGTACCCTGCATCAGTGGTGACCCTCCAGGATTGTAACCCTTGCCAAAGAAACTGCTTCAGCATAACCAACACTCTGTATATATCATGGGGCATGGATGAGTGAATTAACTCTTAGATGGCACATTAAGTTGGGACCCTGTGTGATTGCATTACTTGCTGTGTACGTTAATGCCATGAAGGCTTTTGCAAAGAGCTTCCGGTTCCTTTGGCAAGGAAGCGTTCTTCAAGCTCTCCACGTCATCAAAGTTCAAGTATTTTCCCATTCGTGTCTTTGTTAAATTTCCACTGGTTATTTTAGTGTATGTGTTACTGCGTTTTTCTTGGTAGTCTTGCTTTGTAATTCGTGCAAACGTGTGTAATTGATCGTTTTCTGTATCGTACAGCGTGCACGGCCTGGTCCCTCTAGGCTCCCTCCCCCTGTCGGTATTTTGTAAATTTAAGTTCTTTCCTTCGCTGTATTTGCTTTTTCTTTGATTTTCTTTTCTCCCCCTACCTCCCCCGAACATCTTACCCTTTGTCTAACGTTTTAAATAAATAAAAAACATTACTTTACTATTTCCTTCTCTCCTCGCGGTCCCCGCCCACAACCACGTGCATTTTTCTTCTACCTCTCCAGCTCTCACCTTTCCAATTATAATTTCAACCATACTCATTCAACCCTTTCTCCTTCTTTCTCAGATCCACACCCTCACTTCAGGGACTTTTCTCAGATTGTTTTTCACTGTTTTGTTTAAATATTATTTAAATATGTTTAAACTTTCCCCTGCAGTATTTTATTCAATGGTATATTACAACATGCTGTTTTTCATCCTATTTAAAAGGCTTTTTTCAATTTCCCCTTCAAATCATTCCACTTCAAAAAAATATTCAATCTCGTACAGTTCTTCCTTTCTACCTTCTCTTCCCCTATCCCCCACCCCCACGTCCCCCCTCCCTACCATCTTTCTCCAATTCTCCCTCCGCCCCTCTCCTCCTCAAAGCTGCCTCCACCCCACTTCCTCTCCCTTCCATCTCATACCTTCACCTCCACCAACCTCCTACTTTGCTCTGCCCCCCCCCCCCCCTCAAACAACACCTCAGTGTGCCTCATCCCATCACCATCAAACCTTTTGGCCTCCTCATCCTTCCCTTTCTCCAAATTCCTCTGCAATCTCTGACACACTATCAACAGCTCTCACTACCTCACCCTCTCACCTTATCTTACCCTACCCCTCCCCTCCCCTGTCCTGCACCCGATGCTCCCCCTCCCTCTTCCTTAACGGGATGGACCCAAACATCCGGGGCCTTCACTCAAACCTGATTGATCTCTCCATACAGGTTGCTTCTGACAAACCAGATGTAATCTGCTTAACAGAAACTTTCCTCCTTCAAGATGTCTCTGATTCCTTAATATCTCTTCCTGGTTACTCCGTCCTGCGGTATGATAGACCTGAGCCTTGTCCTGGTGGTGGGGTTGCTATCTTTAGTAAACACTCTCTTCCTCACTCTCCTTGCACTGCCCTCTCTCCACCCCACCCCCAGGGGTACCTCTGGCTACGGCTTCCTCTCCGCTATGTGTTCTGTACAGTGCTCCAAACAGTGATGACTCCATTTACATCTCGCTGTCTGACAACATGGACCAACTTCTATCCACTCATCCCAACTCTCTCTTCCTCATATGTGGTGACTTCAACTGTTATCATGCCAGCTGGCTGGGTGTGGGTACCGCTCTCACCAGCCATGGCATCTCAGCAAAGGACTTCTGTGACTCATTGGGACTGACACAATCTGTCAATTTCCCGACCCAGATCTCAGTCAACGGAGCATCTTCTCTTCTAGATTTGGTTATGACCAACTTCCCTGCAAATGTCTGCTGCTCTTCTTATGCTCCAATCGGTTCTTCTGATCATTTGCTTGTTAAAGTGGATATCTCTCTTTGGCCATTCTCAGAGAGCCTCCTCAGCATCGACGAGTCTGGCATTTCACTCAGGCCGACTGGCATGGTCTTCAAGCAGCCATCAATCATCTGGACTGGTCTGCCATCTCTACTGCCTCTGACATCAACTCTTTCTGGGAATTCTTCCAAAGTAAACTGCTCTCTCTCATGCACAGATTTATCCCATCTCGTCTTCAGTTGTCATACCCTTCCTCCCGTCCATGGCACACTGAATCTTGTGGTGAGGCAGTTGCCCTGAAACAACTTGCCTTTGCCTCTTGGAAGGCTAATCCAACTGAAGGCAATCTCAGTTCCTTTCACAAAGCTTGGGACAAGTGTGCATCTACCCTCAGGAGAGCCAGGAAACACTTCCTCTCTACTCTCAAGACTGAACTCTCAAACCTGTCTCCCTCCTCCAAATCCTGGTGGTGTCTGGTCAAATCTGTTTCTGGTGTTTGTTCCCCTCCATCCCCTCCCTTACCTCAAATGGCTACATAGTGGGGCGGCTTAGCCCAAATATTCAAAAGAATTGTGCATTTTGTGATACAAGCACCAAATTTGGCACACTAGTAGACTATCATATTATGAAAAGATCTGGATATTAGGCCATCTCAGATTCAGAGATTTGATTTTTGCAAGATTTGCAGATTTTGCAAGCTGAGATTGCAACGCCAGGGACGGCCGACTCCTTCCTACGAGCTGCCCACGTCACCCGCACAAGAAGAGCTCATCAAATCACTGCAGCGGCACTGCACATCCTGCAACACCGTGCGTATGAACGCCACTGTATTGCATATGCTGATGATGCAGAAGACCTGCCTGAGTTCGAAGACTGGTGTCACCAGAGAGGAGAAGACATTCCCAACTTTCAGTACTGGGCAACTGTGCTGGAACTAGAGATGTTGGTACTGGTCTACGTGCGTTCTCTGCGGCAGGCTTCATTCACGACGTACCTTGATGCCCTGACGGAACTGGTCCCATGGTTCCATGCCTTAGACCACACACACTATGCCAGGTGGGTCCCTGTTCACCTGAGGGACACGGTTGCACTCCCAATGAAGCACCCAGATGTAGCCAGAGAATTCAGGGCTGGCAACTTCACTGTACAGAAGACGAAGAAGGTGTTCTCTTCGATCCCAATCGAATCGAAATCTTGCAAAAATAAAATCTCTGAATCTGAGATGGCCCAATATCCAGATCTTTTCATAATATGATAGTCTACTAGTGTACCAAATTTGGTGCTTGTATCACAAAATGCACAACAGGTTTGCTATGCTGCAACACTAACACAGCTGACACTGCACGTGACAAACGTAATGCCTCAACTCTGTGTTGCCTCAAAATCTTGTGTCCCAAACCCATCTCTCTCTGCACCCACATTACCCAGTCAGTCGAACCCAACTGCTCCTGAACTCTGTGTCCTTCTCTCCTGACAAGGTGGAGAAGTTTCTGTCAAGCCTCGACTCTGATTCTGCAACTGGACCAGACGGCATCAGCCCACGGGTCCTAAAATCCTGCTCTGCCACTCTTTCACACCCTCTCTCAATTCTTTTCACCCTCTCTTTTGCTCAAGGTCATCTGCCATCTGTTTGGAAAACAGCCAACATTACCGCTTTACACAAAGGTGTAAAAACAGATCCTTGCAACTACAGACCAATCGGCCTGCTCCCAATAATCAGCAAGGTCATGGAATCCATCATCACTTCTGACATCAAATCCTTCCTCTTCTCAAATGGCTTGATCTCGGATCATCAATTTGGATTCAGACCAGGTCATTCTACTCTGGACATGCTGCTTCTGCTGTCTCAACAATGGATGGAGGTCCTCAATGCCAAACAGGAAATCAGAGGTGTCACCCTCGACATATCTCGTGCCTTCGATACGGTCTGGCACCCCACCCTGATCACCAAACTCTCCTCAAATGGTATCCATGGAAACATCCACTCATGGCTTGTGGACTTCCTTTCTGGTCGCAGTCAGTCAACGTGTGGCACTGAATAGAATTCTCTCAACGCCTCTTCCTGTTCAGGCTGGAGTTCCTCAAGGCAGTGTTCTGGGCCCTGTGCTTTTTCTGGTCTTCATTAATGATCTCTCCGACTCTCTGGAAAATCCTCTCTTTCTCTTTGCTGATGACTCCACCCTCTGCCGCTCCATATCTCAATCCTCAGATTGACAGCCAGCAGCCTCTTCACTCTCTGCGGACCTGGATAAAATCACAAACTGGTCAAATAAATGGAACATGTCTTTTAATCCTGACATATCTCGCACTCTCACTTTATCTCTCCGAAAAGACCATCTGGACAACCCTCCCATCTACTTCCTGAACAATCGTCTTGAAGAAGTTCTGTCACTCAAGCTTTTGGGTCTCAATATCTGCCATGATCTTTCCTGGGAAAACAACATTTCCCAGCTGGCCTCCAAAGCCAGTCGCTGACTGGGCATCCTCCATCGTGTGAAGTCCTTTCTGGGCACTTCTGAGCTCCTCAACATACAAAGCTTTCATCCGCAGCTCCATGGAATACTGCTCTCCCATCTGGGCTGGTGCTCCTGCCTCGCACCTTGCTCGGCTTCATGCTGTTGAAACCAAAGCTTTCAGAATCATTGGTATCTCCCGCGATGAAGCTGATTCTGAGGGCCTTTCTCTCTCACCGCAGGCAGGTGGTGGTCTTTCTGTCTTCTGCAGACTCCACTCTGGCCTTGCTCCCCCTGCTCTGTCTGTGCTCTGTCCCCCAAATATTCCTGCAGGACGCACAAGATTTGCCAGCAACCCTCTTCTGGCAAAACTGCCCAAATCAAGACTCTCTGCTCACCTTCACTCCTTCATTCCTCTTTTCTCCCGCCTCTGGAACAAACCTCCACACTCTCTTCAATCCCACTCCTCCCTCCATTTCTTTAAAACAGCTGTTCACCACCATCTCTTATCTTCCCCCATCCAAAACCTTGATCTTTTCTACCCCTGTTAAAACACCCCAAATCTGCCTTTCACTCCCCAATTTCGTTCCTGCAATTCCTAGAAGTGTTCATTTGCTTTATACTCTGTTCCAGAAAGAGGATAATGAGCTTGTTACATACACGTCAGGTGGGTCGATGACAACCGTTGACTACCTGATGGTGCGTAGGCGAGATAGGGGGCACCTCCGGGACACAAAGGTGATCCCGGGGGAGGAGGCTGTTTCACAGCACCACTTGGTTGTCTGCGATGTAAGGGTGAAAGGTGCGAGGAGAGCTCGGCGGGTGAAGTACCAACCGAGAATGAAGGTGTGGAGGTTGAAAGAGGTTACAGTAAGGGAGGCATTAAAAGAGAGGCTGAGTAGGGTCGAGGATGATGTGGTTGAGCTTGAAAGTGGTTGGATGTCAATGAAAGCTAGTCTGTTGGGAGCCGTTGGTGAGGTATGTGGATGGACAAAAGGACCACCGAGGCACTCGGAAACATGGTGGTGGGATGATGAAGTTGGAAGGAGGATTGACGAGAAGAGGAAGAAGTTCAAGGAGTGGCAGAAGGCGAAGGGTACGGGAGCAGAAACAGCAGAGCATGAAATTTATAAGGCAGCTAGGAAGGCTGCAAAGAAAGAGGTAGCAAAGGCGCAGGAGGCATGTAGGAAAATGTTCGGAGAACGCTTTGATTCGGAAGAGGGTCAGAAAGCAGTATTCAGGATTGCAAAGCAGATAGCGAAAGAGAGGTGCGATGTGATGGGGGTGAGTTGCTTGAAGGATGAAGTGGGACAAATCGTTGTCGACCCAGATGGAATTAAAGGAAGATGGAAAAGATTTATGGAAATGCTGTTGAATACAGAGAATGAATGGGATGGCAACATAGAGAGTAACCCAGTTTTAGGACCGGCAGAGAAGATAACTGAGAAGGAAGTTGAGGAAGCGATAAAAGCAATGAAGGGTAGAAAAGCAGGAGGTCCGACGGGAGTTGTGGGAGATATGTTGAAGGCAGCAGGAAGTTGGGGTGTGAAGAGAATGACAGAGATCTGTAATCTGGTGGTGAAAGAAGGCCGCATTCCAGTGGAATGAGAACTGAGTACCCTCGTCCCTCTATACAAGGGGAAAGGTGACCCTCTGGAGTGTGGCTCGTACCGAGCGATAAAGTTATTGGAGCATGGAATGAAGGTATTGGAAAGGGTGTTGGAGAGGAGGATAAGGAAGAAAGTGAAGATCGACGAAATGCAGTTTGGATTCATGCCAGGAAGAGGAACGACAGACGCGCTTTTCATTGTGAGGCAGTTGCAGGAGAAGTACATGGAGAAGAGGAAGAAGTTGTTTCTTGGGTTTGTTGATCTGGAGAAAGCATTCGATCGGGTTCCACGCAAAGTATTGACATGGGCATTGAGGAAGTTAGGAGGGGAGGAATGGTTGATCAGAGTAGTGATGGCAATGTACAAAAGAGCGCGCACAGCTGTAAGGACGAAGGATGGGAACAGTGGTGAGTTTGAGGTGAAGGTGGGAGTGCATCAGGGGTCGGTACTAAGTCCACTACTATTTGTAGCTGTGATGGAGGTGCTGGCTCAGAACGTGAAGGAGGGTTTACCGTGGGAGTTGTTGTATGCAGATGATCTGGTGTTGATTGCGGAAAGTATGGATGGACTGGAGGAAAAGATGAACACGTGGAAGGAATGTATGGAGACAAAAGGTCTGAAGGTGAATATCGGGAAGACGAAGGTGATGGCAAGTGGTAAAGCATGTGGTGAGGTGGAAAGAACTGGGAAGTGGCCCTGTGCTGTGTGTAGGAAGGGTGTCGGAGTGAACTCCATTCAGTGTACAATGTGCGCTGAGTGGGTTCATCAAAAATGTAGTGGTCTGAGAGGGTCATTAACCAGTGTGGCAGCTACATTCAAATGTAAGGTGTGCACAGAGGGAGCTGCAGATGGAGGAAATGTTGAGTTGGATCTTGGAGACGGCGTGAAGCTGGAACGTGTGAAAACATTTTGCTACCTCGGAGAAATGCTGAATGGAGAAGGTGGATCAGACTCGGCAACGGTTGCTCGAGTGAGATGTGCATGGAAGAAGTTTCGGGAATTGAGTGGCGTGCTGATGAGGGGAGTGTCGTTTAAGCTGAAGGGAAAGGTCTATGCTGCATGTGTGAGAAGTGTTATGATTTATGGGAGCGAGACATGGGTAATGAACGTAGAGCAGCAACGAAGGTTGGAAAGGGTGGAAATGCGAATGGTTCGACGGATGTGCGGAGTATCGTTGAGAGAGAGGAAGACAAATGATGAATTGCGAAAGATGATGGGAATAGAGCCTGTGATTGATGCTGTGAAGAGGAACAGGTTGAGATGGTTTGGTCATGTGTTGAGGAAGGATGAAAGTGACTGGTTGAGAAGAGTGATGGAAATGAATGTAGAAGGAAGTAGAAGACGGGGAAGACCGAGAAAGACTTGGCTAAAGATGGTGGAAGAAGAAATGCGGGCAAGGGGGTTAACAAGGAGAGATTCAGAAAATAGGGCAAAATGGAGAAGATTGTCATGGGGACCGCAAGGCTAACCCCTGCTCTAGCAGGGAAAATGGCCTTTAATGTGTGTGTGTGTGTGTGTGTGTGTGTGTGTGTGTGTGTGTGTGTGTGTGTGTGTGTGTGTGTGTGTGTGTGTGTGTGTGTGTGTGTGTGTGTTCATTTGCTTTATACCGTGTACCCCTTCCTCCTCCCCCAGCCTTCCCCCTTCCACATATCTACCGACGTCCCTGTTCCATTCTGTTGTTGTGCTTGTGTGCTTCCCTCTCTCCCCCTTCCCCCTCCTTCAACCCCCCCCCCCCCCCCCGTCTCCCGCTGCCTTCATTGCACGTTTTATGTGTCTGTGCATGTTTTCATGTTCAATGTGTTAGCTCTTTCACAAGCCTCGATTCTGTATACAAAAAAAAGTACATAGGTGATTCAGGCCAACCCCCTCTCCATATTCTGCAGCCAGCAGCCAAGTGCTGCACACAAATCAGACTGAACCATAATTCCAACGTAAAATATTATGAAAGAAGCTTGTGTTGCAGCTTGATGCACAAATGCAAACATAAACATTTATATCTGGATACACCTTGCCAAAAATATTTTCGTGCAAAATGATGCTCAGTAATCACAAATGAACTTGTTTAGCTGTTGTAGTTGTGACAAGGTGCCAGCTGGGTGATCAAAAACATATCCTCTTTGAAGAATTTACTAGCTTGTCCTAAGTTATTCAACACTCAGTCCATCCATGAGCTAGTATCAGAGTGGCATCTGTATTGGTTGATCCCAAAAGTTCTGTCACCCCACTTACATTTTCAATAATATTTGTCAATACACCTTTGTTAGGCATATCCCTGGTGTTGGCTTAGCGGTTAGGGTGCCGGCTTGGGATCCTAGGATCCTGGGTTCGAATCCCGGTCGATCGCTGAATTAACGCCAGGGGGGGTTGACTCAGCCTGTCATCCTTCCGAGGTCGGCAAATTGAGTACCAGCTTGCTGGGATGAATGATCACGGTGTGTACCCCGATTTAGAATAGGTACACCATATCCCTGCGCATCGTAAGAGCGTGACCAAGGGTTGGCGTCAGGAAGGGCATCCGGCCATAAAAACATTGCCTCAAACAGGGAACCATGATTGTCATGGGGCCCGCAAGGCTAACCTCCGCTCTAGTGGGGAAAATGGCCTTAAAACGATCATTCATTCATATTCACACCTTTGTTAGGCATACCTATTTTGGGGGTCAAAACACTCCTGTGGACCCCCTTAATGAGTGCAGATTTCGATGCGGTCAATACACCTTCATTAGGCATCAGATATGAAGCTTGTGACGAAGTGTTTGGTTCATGCAATCATGTCTGAAGTGTTTACAGACTCACTCACTGACTTACCTACGGACACTTCTCAATCGCATAAGCTCACCAGGCCAAAGCCCAGTTGGGGTAAAAACTAAGTGCAATGAGAGATTGCAGACCCTTGCCAGGATTTGTTTTGTGTGATGTTTGTATGCTGGTGTGTTACTTGATTAACTAGAACGGCACTCGGTAGACAGCATACCTCTGCCAGGCTGAAGACAGTTTACGGTTTGTATCCCAATGATGGGCCAGATTTGGATTTGGACCTGAACCAGAATCTAATCGACTTATCATCACACACCCAACTCATCCACCTAGTTTTGTCATAATCTGCCCTCAACTTTTTGAAATATCATGTTATATATCGTTTTTGGCCCAACACTCAATGGTGAAGAATCACTTACAAATATAAAACCATCTCGCATCCGGATTTGGATCTTCACCAAAATCTCTTCATTTCGTCCATGTCACATACCCAACCTCTCCACCAAATTTTGGCCGAATCCGTCCATAACTTTTTGAAATGTCATGTTCACAAACAAACAGACAGGGGTGAAAACATCATCTCCATTCACCTTCAGTAGTGGATGTCATAATCGATGTAATTAATACCTTTCAATCCGTAAATAATAGATGCACTCACATAAATAGATGTACTTGCGTTCCAATAGTATGTAATGAATATACGTAAACACATTTTGATACGTGATTAATAGATCTACTCGCGTTTTGTGTGGACAAACAGACCCAAATGCAATAACCTCTCCTCCAGCGTGGGTAGTTTTGGAAATGACAAAAGCTCTTGCACAGTGTTTGCTACAATGTTTGCTAATGTACAAATATAAAGTAATCAAAAATTGTCAGGAAAATATCGAAGATACCACCTTGGAGTTTAGGGATATTGGTCGCTTGGTCATAAAAGTGTTAAAAGATACTGCACAGTATAAGGTGCCAGTACCATGGAATTCTATTGTATAAAACTGCAATGGCACTTGGTAGAACGCATATCTGCGCCAAGCTGGACAGTTTACATTTTGTTTCCCACTGGTAGGCCGTATGTATATATATATATATATATATATATATATATACACACACACACACACACACACACACACACACACACACACACACACACACACACACACACACACACACACACACACACACACACACACACACACACACACACACACACACACACACACACACACACACACACACACACACTGTTCCAAAAAGACCTGGACAACTTTGTTGTTTATCTATTTAGTACCACAAATTACACAATGATACCCTTTTTTATATGATACAGACACTCATAAAGTATTCTTTATTTTCAGGTCTGATGGTTTAATGTTAAAGAAAATGGGGACTCCATAAGAGAAACGTCAGTGCGTCAAATGGTTCATCGAAACAAAATCTGACATGCAAGCTCAGTGTAATTTATGTACAAGGTATGGAAGGAATCCACCATTGCGGCTATAATCAGAGTGGTACAAGAGGATTAAGGAGACGAGAAGTTGTCAGAAACAGAAAAGTACTGGTCGACCAAGCACAAGTGCAGCAGACGTTGAACGAGTGAGTGTCCCAGAAATTTCAACGAAGTCCCAGAAAATCAACCACATGTCATTTTTCGACAGGAGGGCGCTCTCCCTCATTGGGCCTTAGTCGTTCAAGCCGTCCTGAATGAAAAATTGCCAGGTCGTTGGATTGGCCAAAACGGACCAACCGCCTGTTCCCCACAATAACCAGACATAACCCCCCTTGATTTTATTCTGTGGGGGTTTGTCAAAGATGTTGTCTACATCACCAAGGTGGCAAACCTGCAGGATCTTCGTTCTCGGATCACAGCTGCATGCGCACTGGTGTATGCAAACATGCTGAGGTAAACATGGCAAGAAGTCGTGTACAGTCTTTATATCCTGCGCGTGACAAATGGAGCTCACATTGAAGTGAATTGATGGTGCACATAAAACTTTGAGTTTCTGTATCATATAAACCAAAGGGTATCATTTTATAATTTGTGGTTCTAAATATATTAACAACCAAAGTTGTCCGGATCTTTTTGGAATATCCTGTATATCGTTCTTAGCCCTGTCACTCAATGGTGAAGAATCGCATAAAAAAATTCTCGGATCCAAATTTGGATCTTCACCAAAAACAAAAATTTGGATTGTGAAGCATGGTGGTGGCAGTATCATGCTATGGGGATGCTTTTCAGTGGCAGGGACTGGGAGACTTGTAATGATAGAGGGAACAATGAATGGAGCCAAATACAGGCAAATCCTTGAGGAGAACCTGCTCCATGGTGCAAAAGTCCTTCGACTACAGCAAAGATTTATGTTTCAACAGGACAATGATCCCAAGCATACAGCCAGAGCAAAACTGGAATAGCTCCAGAACAAGACCGTGAAAGTCCTTCAGTGGCCCAGTAAAAGCCCAGACTTTAATTTGAATATATAAATAAAGTTTTGTTGAATACTTGTGTAAATTAGATATTTCTGTATTTCATTTTTAATTATCTTTTTAAAAATATTTTTGCACGTGACAGCATATTTGTAAAATTTACACCATTTTGTAAAAATAAATAAATAAATAAAAGTCCACTTTGATATTGTGGGGTATTATTCTGTGTAGATCTGTGACAACTAAATTAAACCATTTAAAATTCAGGCTTGAACACAGCAAAATATGAAGTCGAGCGGTGTGAATGCTTCCTGAAGGCATTGTGTGTGTGTGTGTATATGTATATACATGTGTGTATATATATATATATATATATATATATATATATATATACATATATATATATATATATATATATATATATATATATATATATATATATATATATATATATATATATATATATATATATATATAATTATGTGTATATATATATATATATACACATGTATATACATATACACACACACACAATGCCTTCAGGAAGCATTCACACCACTCGACTTTTTTCGTATTTTGTTGTGTTAAAGTATTTACAATACATACATGTGTATATATATATATATATATATATATATATATATATATATATATATATATATATATATATAAATAAAAGTGTGTATTTATATATATATATCCCTGTGCATCGAAAGAGGCGACCAAGGGTTGGCGTCAGGAAGGGCATCCGGCCATAAAAACATTGCCAAAAACAGGGAACCATGATTGTCATGGGGCCCGCAAGGCTTGGTGTTGGCTTAGCCTGGTGTTGGCTTAGCGGTTAGGGTGCCGGCCTGGGATCCTAGGATCCTTGGTTTTGAATCCCGGTCGATCGCTGAATTAACGCCAGGGGGGTTGACTCAGCCTGTCATCCTTCCGAGGTTGGCAAATTGAGTACCAGCTTGCTGGGATGAATGATCCCCGTGTGTACCCCGATTCAGAATAGGCACACTGTATCCCTGCGCATCGTAAGAGTGTGACCAAGGGTTGGCGTCAGGAAGGGCATCCGGCCATAAAAA